>NW_024340696.1:29367163-29706450 GCF_902729225.1 Pteropus medius | reverse complement strand
TTTTTTTTTAACTAAGTTGCTCCTTGGGCTGCCTTGAGTTCCCACATCTGGATACTGCAGACGCAGAGAAGGTAAAGTAAGCAAGCGCCGCCGCACCTTGGGGGGCCCGACGAGGACAAACAGTTGCTGAGCCCCTGGAAGAGCCCAGCTGGATGTCAGCGAAGAGATGGCTTTGAGCTCAGCCTGGTGCTCAGTCCTGCCTCTGTGGCTTCTCTGGGGCGCTGCCTGCTCCCCAGCGGCGTCCGGGAACGACAACACTTTTCCTTTTGACATTGAAGGGAGCTCAGCGGTCGGCAGACAAGACCCGCCTGAAACCAGCGAGGCCCGCGTGGCTCCCGGAAGGCTGCCACCTACTGCAGAGGTACAGTGTCCCTGCCATTGTCACCCCGCTGGGGCACCTGCGCACCGCGGACTGCGTGTGCTACATTCGTGTCCCTCTCTTTCCCTTCTTTCCCTCCCCCATCCGCCTTGAGTTTCACCTGGACCAGGTCAGTTCAGAAACTTGAAATAAAGAGTTTTACTTTGTAAATTGGATTTGGATGTTGTGTGAGGTGAGAGGTGAGGCTTTGGAACATGTCACTGTTCAAACTGACAAAAGTGTATGTGTCCTGCGTACTCTGAGTCAGTGTCCTAGACTGTCACCTGGGGTTTCAGTGGTGCTTCTATGAATGTGCCACTTGTATGTCCCAGTAGAGTCATTTTTGTCAAGCCACAGCACGTAATGCATGTGTCCTGTCGCTGGCTCCTTGCGCCTCTGTGATGGTAGGACAGTGGGAAGGATACTGCAGGACCAATCTTTTTTGTCACAAATTAAACAGAAGGTCCTCTGCAACAGGGGAGAGTGAGAGGGTGGGTAAGGGTGATGGGGCACTTAAGAAGCTGTTAGAAAACTGCAGAACAGTTACCTTAAATGGACATGAACCATTATATTCCAGAAACAGGAATTACAATGAAAACCCCAAAGTGAAAATGATCAGGATATACTATTGATGATACGTTTATTCAAAGAGTTGCTATTTGAATACCTTACAATAGCCTTTACGTCAAAAGCATAAGCAGAGTGTAGAAATTAGGTAAAAGAGGATGAATCCAGAATAAGTGGTTTAAGAACCCCTGAGGCAAGACAGACAACAGCATGTCCAGGGTGTGGGAGATGCAAAGTAGGAGGAAAATTAAGTCACCTAAGTTCATGGGAAAGGAAGGAGCAATTGACCTGTCAACACACACAATACTACAACACAACAGAATAATGGCCATCAATAATCTCTTATAGTTATGGTTACTGCAACGATAGAATCAAAGCAGTTAAGTGGATTGACACCATTTCTAACAGCATGGAAGTCTGGATTATTGCTATTCTACTAATTGTTAGTGTAACTGTAGTTATTAATTATTACTGATAAAATAAGGTGCATGAAGATGATCCTTCTCCAGGAGTGAGCTCTACTCATGTTCTCCAAAGTGGGCAGGGTGAGTAGGACCAGAGCATACCAACTTCCTACTGTGGTACAAAATGTAACTCTATGAGAAAGACTTCTAGTCACCTTCGCACTCAGACAAGGGGCCCAGGAGAGACCACATAGTGGGAAGGCATCGCTTCTCTGCAGGCTTGGAATTCACCCTGGGAACTATTATCTCCACCTGTTGCTTTTAGCATGGAAAGTCCTTGAATAAAATACTTGACTTGGGGTAATGTTGCTGGAAAAAATATGAGATGCTCGATTAAATTTGAATTGCAGAGAAACAACAAATAAAATTTTAGTTATGTCTCAATTATTACATGGGACATATTTAAACTGAAAAATTATTCACTGCTTATCTGAAATCAATTTTATCTGGGCATCTTATATTTTTGTCTGCTAATTCTAAAGAGAGGCACACAGAACTTTTTTTGCACAAAATGCAAAAAAATAATTATTTGATTTTTAGAGAACCTTAAATTTATTGTTAAGACCCTTATATACCCATATGTTCAGTGAAATAATAGGAAGGCAGCATAGCAAAGTGTTTCCTTGTGGGCTTTGCAGCCTGATGATCCCAAGTTCAAATTTCAACTTACCTGTCCCTTCCCTTGGGCAAAACACAACTGGCAGATAAATAAACTGAAGCTTAAAGAAGTTATTGATGATGACTTCATATTTCATAGTTTATTGTGATAAAATTAGATAAAATATATAGAATGCTTAACACAGTGCCAGACATAGTATAGTTAATTGCCTTATACATCCTAAGTGCTGCTGTTATTATAAAATACATGGACGATTGAATTAAAAGAAACCCTTATTTGGGAATATTTCTCAGAACTTTGTATTTCTGGTGCTATTTTACTTAATATTACTATATCTCTGTTTGTCTATATCCTACCAGCTAGAAAGAATGTTCTATGTGAGTTTAATTTGTAATACTGACAGAGTCTCATAGGTTCAGAATGCCAGTTGAGGCCTTTGGTTTAGGAAAACAGAAAGAAGCTATTAGTCATTCCAGGAGAGTCAAAGTATATGGTGTAGAAAGGGTGGAATTGGAGTAATTATGTTCCCACTGCACAGTTTCATATAATGCCTCCAGTTAGCCTGCGGTCCCACGGCGATCCCAACACCCCACCATCAGGTTTCCCATGCTCTTTATAGCCCGTAAGGAGACCTTAAACCAAATACTTTCCGGAGATTTAACAACATAGTACAACCACTCTACTGAATTGCTTCAGGAGATTGTATTTATATCTACATAGAGAGAAAGAAAACACAGACACATATAATACGTTATTCATGGGAGACTGGGATATGTGGATGGGAGGATATTCTAAAAATACATTTACTTTATTTGAATTGTATTTAAATGAATGGTTACCCCCCATTCTCTTTCAAAGAGAAAAAGGAAAAGGACTAGGGCACGCATGCAGCAGTGGGAGGCATGTGGCTGAAGGCCTTCTTAAGGCTCTCAAGCAGGGCTTGTGTCCTCTGCACCCCTGGGTCCGTTGTTTGTGACACAGAGTTCAGCATGCTATGGTGCACGGTGTGAGATAGGGGAACAAATATATGAAATATGTACTGAATAAAAGGTTGGAGAGTGCCAGCTGATGGAGAAGGAAGTCCCTTTCTTTCATTGTAAAACAAGCCCCAGGTCCCGCCAGGACAAAAAAAACTTTGAAAAGAGGAGCACCCATGGGTTACTCTGTGCTCATTGGAAGGAGGTTCCCACCTTCTGCTTTTTTACAAGCAGTTTAATGAGTTCATTATTGCTGAATTTATGGTTAGAACAGTGATTCTCAGTCAGTGGGGATGGGCAAAGCAGAGACTAGGCAGTTTTTAAAAGTATACTCGGTATTCTGATATTTCATATTTAAGGAAAGAAAGCCTTCATTTTGTCATAATCACAATAGCAAGTAAAACTAGGCCAAAGTCTTTCTTGACTAGATGGATGTACAAAAGAACTGGATGGGTGCAGGGATGGAGATGGGAACTGTCCCCAAGGAGAGGGTATCAGAGTATCCTTGGGAGGAGTGACATTCTGGTCTTTGAGAAAGAAGCAAGAGTTAAACAAGGTTATGAATACCAGGCTAGAAGTAGGCACTGCATGGTTGGAAGGAAGCCACACAAAGACTCGGAAGGAGAGTAGGGGGGTCTCTGCTGAAGAGGGGTAAGCCACGGGGTGGGGGGAACGTCAGTCGGGCCAGCAGTGGTTATTGCCTTTGGGAGATAATTGAGAAAATAAAAGACATATTTGACAATATTGAGCAAACTTCCCTGAGAGGAGAAAACTGGAATTTATCTCCTGGTAACTTGACTGGGTGTGGCTGTTGTTGTTGGCTCCTTCAAGAAAATCAGTGCCCCACAAGCCGCATGAGCCAATGTACCCACACTGAAAAAACCTACTTGCTTAAGAGAAAGAAAAAGCACTATGAAATATGAACTACACTAGTTCTGAGGGACTTTTCCTCTAGATTCCTTTTACTATTGATATGTGAGCCCATGCTCCAGCACATAGCCAGCCACCCAGCCACTGAAGGATTACAGAATGTTTGTTGAATGACAGTTTAAATCACTCTCACTATCTGCTTTCTTTTTCCTTATCTTAGCCCCTTACTTTGAAAAAAGGTCATGTAGAATCATAGTAAGATTTCCAGTCACTGGCCTGGGCCATCATTCTATATTGCTGTTCAACAGAGCAATTATGTAATTTGAATCCACTCATGCAGTCATTATTTCATTCACTTAATATTAATCCAATGAGCAGGTTTGGAGCCTTGCCACATACAGAGCAATGAAGTAGGTGCCGGGGGGACAGAAAGAAGGCAGAGTGACATCCCTATCTTCAAGGACTAAACAACCTAAGAAAGAAAAATATATGCATAGCCACTATATAAAGCAGAATGAATCAATGTTCTGTAAGAATAGCTATAAGCTAAGTGCAATGGGATAATGTGGAAAAATTATTGCTCTTCAGCTAGACCAGGAGGACACGATTACCTACTCATCAAACACCAAAAAGTTTCCTGGAAACATTATTTCAGAAGGACCAGAATTTAGGAGTGTTAGTAGTAATAATAATAGCATGCTTTATAACTAACACTCATTATTTACCATGTGCCAGACACTAGTCTAAGCATTTTCCATGAGTTATTTCCTTTAGCCCTCATGACAACTCAACGAGACTGATATAGTTATTTTCTCATTTTGTAAACCTGGAAACTGAGGCATAGAGGATTTGCCCCAGCACCCTAGCTACTAAGGAGTATCTAGAAAAAGGTAATTAGGTAAATAAAACCAATTGACAGAATAATTTTAGTCAGTTTTGGTAATTTCTTAAAAACGAAGATAAATGAAATGCCATGCCATACTTGCTAGATGAGAAGCATAAGTCGCATAAAATTTTAGGATTACCAAAGATTGGGATAACTTTCCTTCCTGCCCAGTTCATTAAATTACTTTTAAACTACGATGCAAATGGGAAAAACACTTAACACTTATTGACTTCCACTATGTCCCCTGAACCTACATGTATTATAGTGAAAAGTATACCCATTTTACAGATGAGGAAATTGAAGGAGATGGTAAGCACCTTGCCTAAGGTTTCCAAATTTCATTCTCTTTTCCCAGCACATCACTGGGTCTCCCTGATAGATGTTTTTCTTTCTTTCTTTTTCTTTCTTTTTAAACTATAGAGTTTTCTTGTAACCTAGTCTCCTTTTATAATCATGTTCTAATATGTTTTCTGTACATGATACTATGGTCTACCTTAGAAGCTTCTAATTTAGAGTAATAGATAACAATTTGAAACAAAACCACCTATACCAATACATGGACTATCTTACAGAATTTATTATAAAATTGCTGGAAAATAATGAATACTATTTTCTATAGTTCCAGAGTTCTCTTAACCAAAAGAAGTTTTTTTTTTAATTGTGGTAAAATATACATAACATAAAATTTACCATTTTAACCATTCTTAAGTGCGATTAGGTATATTCACATTGTTATACAGCTATCACCACCATCTGTCTCTAAAACTTTTTCATCTTCGCAAACTGAAACTCAAAACTCATTAAATAATAACTTCCTCTTATCCCCTTTCTCCAGGTCCTGGCAACCACCATTCCTCTTTCTGTCTCTATAAATTTGACTGCTCTAGGCATCTCATATAAGTGGAATCTACAATATGTCCTTTTGTGCCAATATTTGTCCTTTTTGTTCCTTATTTCACTTAGCATGATGTCTTCAAGTTTCATCCATGTTTTAGCATGTGTCCAAATTTCATTTCTTTTCAAGGCTGAATAATATATAATTATCTGTATATATCACATTTTTATCTATCTATCTGTGAACAGACAGTTTATCTATCTATCTGTGAACAGACATTTGGGTTGTTCCTACCTTTTGGCTACTGAGAACAGTGCTGCTCTGAACACTGGCGTACACATATCTGTTTGAGTCCTTGCTTTCAGTCCTTTTGGAGATACACCCAGAAGTAGAATTGTTGATCATACAGTACAGACAAAGTTTTAAAACTCAGATTCTTATAAAGGCTCAGCAAAAAATGACTGGTCAGTAAAAGAAACACAACCTATGGGTGATAGGGCCAAAGCATTAGGAGAGGAAGGGGTGCCTCTTCCAGAGGGACAGCCGTCTTTGCGTGTTGCCAGGTTTTCTGTTTTGTTTTGTTTTCCAAGAAAAGTCAGAATCTGGATTCCTAAGTGAAATTGCTGACTCAATTTTTTTAAAATGCCCTGTGAGAAGTACATTTGATGGTCCAAATTAGCCTGAGGGATGATTTCTGCAGTCTCTGCTTTACAACATTTGAAATTTACCTTTCTTCAAAGGCACAATGTGGGCGTCTAGCCAGACAGATGTGCTATGAATCCAGCTCTACTGCTTTCTAGCTGTTTGACTGTCGGCAAATTTGTTCCTCTTTCAGAGGCTCCATTTGTTTGATTGAAAAATGAACAAAAATGTATTTGTCTTGCAAGATTGTTGTGAAATTTAAGGGAAGTAATATAAGCTGCCTAACCCAGAGTCTGCCCTCCGTTCTCTCTCTTCTGTTCTTCCCTTCTCTCCCTTTTTCTTCCACTATCTATTTTTATCTATCTGCAATTAAAATATCAGTCTATTTTTTATCTAAATTTTTACCGATTCTATAAATTTGATTATTTTCAACTTTTGCTTACAAACTTGCTGATTAGCCAACATTAGATAAGGAGACTGTAGTTTAGTTCTTATAATCATTGTATCTCTAATGGTTCTTTAAATATAGCCTTTCCCCAGCAGTAGGATGATCTGAGCAGTTAAGAGAAATAAGTTTTTCTAAGAAAGCTAAATAAAAAACAACACTTAAAAAAATAGTATCTTTGACATAGCAAAGACTATAAACTTTTTTTTCTTTCACAATTAAATTCTCAAATCTGACTTGTCACAGTTTCTTGACATATGTAATGCCCCCGACTCTCTTCTCCTTGAGGATTTTTTCTTGCTCAAAGTAACCATATACATATAATGATGGTGAGACATAATTTTCAGATATTTTATCAATTAGAAACCATTAAAATCAGATTGTCAATACATGCCTTGAGTTCCAAAACTTAGCATTTCCAAACAATTACTTATTTGTTTTTTAAAACAAGTAAATCTGCTAGCTCATCTCTATACATTGACTTCATAGAAGAATATTTAAATATCTACTCTAATGTTTGCCAAAGTGCAGCATTCTTTTTTCAGTTGTTTCTCATTTTTGCTTCTAATGTGGTAAAGTTAAGTTCTGGGAATTGGTTTACTAAAGGGAAGTTTAAACCACAGATGTTTGTAATTCCAACTTAAGTTTCCCATCAAAGTCTTAATGAAATTCAGCTGCCAGCAGTTCGGCTCTGAATCTCAGTCTTTCTATCATGAGAAACTTGGGGAAAACAGCATTCCAAGGCTGAATGGTAGTGGGAAAATGTTCATGTATAAGCCCAAATCCTCTGTGTAAAGAAAAAATATATAAAGAAACAAATTCTGTTTAAAAAGAAAAGCAGAGAGGGATAGTCACATGTACTTTGAGTAATAAGCAATACTATCCTCTCTTCACTTCCAGGACTTTCTTAGTTTATGTGTTATATTTTGGTGGAAGCTGAAGATCTAGTGTTGACCTAAATGGAGCAAAGTATCTTCATTCATGAGAACTGATGAGTTGGAGAAACTCCATAAAATTAACAGCTTCATCAGCACAAGTCTCTTGCAGACTAGACCACTAATCCATGTTGTATACTACAGCTGAAAGGGCCCTTGAGCATAGTACAGATTTTGTGTATGAATATTTATTTTGAAATTATGCCCTCCATTAGCTGGAGTGGCATGATTACTTTAAAGGAAATCAGAGAGTCTGGAGATCAAACGTGTTTTCACTAAAACTCACCTTAAACGTGACTATTACATGCAATACTGTTGTCTATTTACAAAGTGAATTGCAGCATGGCATGCTGAACTAAGCAGCTCTGTAACCAAAGGAATGCATAATACAGACTCCAGCAGAAGGCAAGAGAAATGTCTAGTGAGCCTTATACTGTGAGATGCTAGGGCTGTAGAAGCATTGAAAATCACAGCAAGAGCCAGAGCACATATTCGGGGTCTCGGGTTTAAATTGTGGCTGACTTCTTCTTTCACAGCAGAGTTATTCCATGGTGACTTTCAATCTTTATAATGTGTGTGTTTCCCTTCGACCAACATTGATACAATTTGACAAGGGAGGAGCGCCCAAAATGTTATCTCCCTTCCTGCTGATATGACATGAGTCCTGGGGGCAGTAGAGTGGTTCTGTCATCTGTGATTCTGTCAATCTCCAGGTCACAGGTGATGTGCTAAATGCCTGTGATTTTGGAGACTGAACAGAGTCTGAATGCCTAGAGATGGGCCAGTGTTTGTGGTACATGAATAATTGCCTCATTCTGTTTTGTTCCCTTGGAATCGTTGTCTGTCATGATCAATGCCAATAGACACCCTGAAGTTCCATTCATAAGAGACAAGCCCTGAAGCCTCTACTGCCGCACAGAATTCAGTATAAAAGGGGACCTGTTTGAATGCAGAGCCAGTGGGTGGTTATTATTGGATGTATAACTCGACTATACCTTACAGTGTGAACCATAAAATCAAAGGGATCATAGAATGTTAGATCTAGAAAGGGAGTTTGGAGATTCAACCCTGTCATCTTGTAGGTGAGGAAACTGAGTCTCAGGAGGGGTTCGGGGTTTTTCACTCAAGGGCACAAAGCTCATTAGCAGCAGTGCCAGGAACAATGTGTTCTAACCTCCAGCCTTATGTCCTTTCAAATTGTTTCAATGAACTTAATCATCCTTAGCTTTAGAACTAGAAATCATTAAGTAAATATAGATATAGATATAGATATAGATATACATATACATATACATATACATATGGTATACATATAGATATAGATATAGATATAGATATAGATATAGATATAGATATAGATATAGATATAGATATAGATAGATGGATAGCTATAGATAGATAGATATAGATAGATATAGATATTTGAATACTGAATATATACACGTATGTGTATATATTAAGAAAAAAATACTTCTAATATGCTATTATCCACTTTACTCTTTATTGTTTCTATTTATCCTTAAATTGATTTATCAGTAGGACAGTTTCACAGAATTAAGCGAAGTGGGACAAGCACTAGACTGCAAGTCTGGAACTAACTATTCTGGTTCTTGACCATGCCACTAACAACCAGATCAGCACTATCAGTTAAAGGAAATTTAATAATTCTCTTTACCTCCTAGGGCCTCAATTTCTACAGATTAAAAAGAATAAAACATAACAAAACAAAAACAAGGTTACTTCTAGCAACAAAGTTCTATAATTGTCTAATAGAACAAAATTTTTACTAACTAAAGGAAAACTGGTTTAAGAACAGAATCACTCAAGTCACAGCTGCTGTACTAGTTAGAACCTCAAGATTTAGGAGTCCAGAGCCTGAAGAAAACATAGAATCCTGATCTGGTGGAGGGGCTGGGGTAGGAACACTTTAATGGAGTCCTTTTTCCTGCTTTCTTACAACTCCAGCTGCAGGGTTGAGGATTGTTTACAGACCAGAGCACTGATCCAGCCATAGACATAAGCCTTTTCAAGGTGACACACCAAGGAGGCTTCCCAGACAGCATTAGCTGTAGGCACCTAAGCATATCCAATGGATGTCAATGGTCTCCCACGCCAGAGGTCCTGGGTGCTGCCATCTGCCTTTTTCAGACCCTCAAGGATGAGTCTAACCATGAAGGTCCACAGAGAGAAACAGGAAGGATGACAACAGAAGAGGCGAGGGACATGGAGAACTACTGAAAAAAGACTCACGTCAGTATGTCTCATAACAGTTAAGTGGCATGTGTCAGGGAGTCCAGAGAGGAGAATGTGTTTTGACTCAGTGAGGAAAGGGAGGGAAAGCTGATGACAGATTATTGATTTATTATAAACGTCAACTAAATCACTGCACTATGGTATACACATTACAGCTGTCAACTGAGTCTTCACGATAAGGTAAAGAGGAAGCCTAACTTGATGCTCGTCTCTATATTGGGCAGAACTCAACGTTTGGAAGCAAATATATTCAAGGACCTTTCAGGAGATCAGAATTGTCACCGTGTGAAGGAGTCTGCCCCGGGGTGTGAATGCCCTGACTGTTGCTGGCTACTGGGAAGAGGGGTCTAACTTGTGGTATCTCAAAGTGTAACCAGAGGATAGCAGGGCCAGCAGCCCTGGGCTCATGTTAGAGATGCAGACTCTCAGGTCCCACTCCTGAATCGGAATCTGCCTTTTCACCAAATCCCCAGGCTGTTCACAGTATGAGAAGCCTCTAAAATGCAGCTGGGCTTGAATTTTAATGGACTTAGGAGAACATGAGAATCCAGAAAAGGGAAGATTTTTTTGATATACTGTAATTACAGGGAGGCCTAAAATATAAAACCAAATCATGGCTGTGTGAGGCTAGTGAGGGGGCTCACAGGCCCACCCAGGTATTAGCCCTTGGCCTGAAATTTTATACTTTAAAATAAAGAAAGGAAGTGAAGGGAAGAGAAGGAGAGAGAAGGAGCTTCAAAGCAAACTGCTGCTTTGAGGCATCTGAAGAAGCTGAGAAGGTAGTGTCACTTCCTGGCCTGTCGTAGTAAGTGCTCAGGAAGGGGTTTTTAAGGAAAACATGAAATAATAGGGAAGGTTTTCTACTTCCACCTACTTCTCAGCATCCGTAGCTTAGAAATAGGACTTGTGGAGACTCTGTGTCCTTGAGGGGAGGCAGAGGAAGAATTTATTTGTAGAATCTGCTTGAAAATAGGTGTGTCTCTCAGACTCCTCAGGAAATAGTGGGATCGTGTAATGTTTCTCTTGCTAACAAGGAAGGCTTTCTAATTCACGATAATGTGTCTTTAGGGAGTGAAGAATGTGGTTTGTGTCCTAGACTGGAAAGATAATGTTAAGAGATATGAAAGAGCTAGTTCCCCACAATGAAAATACCCCAGGCTAGTCCTCTAGCTGGTACTTTTCTAGAAGGATTGAGATCCGCAGAAAAGTGCTCTGAAGTCAAGGTCTATGCCTCCTCCTGCGTCAGAGGAGGCATTGCCATTCTCCTGGCAGACTCCAGGTCTCCTTGATTGAGCTCCAGCCCTGAGAGGGCCCCTGGCTATTTTATAACAGCCTTAAAGAACATCTATTCTGGAACTCTTTCAGGATAGCTAACTGGATGATTTCGAAGATCCTTTTAGTTTTAATTCCCAAGCCCTTGATAAGCACTGTATCCCTGATGCTGTGTCCTAGGCATTGTTCTAAGCACTGTGTGTGTACTATTAACTCATTTGCTCCTCATAACAATGAGGAAGGCACTGCTATTAGCACCATTTTACAGATGAGGAAACTGAGTCATATAGAAGTTGAGTAACTTACCCGAAGTCACAGTTTAAGATATGTGGCTCTAAGCTCTTAATCTTTGTCCGATGATGACCCTTTAACATCTGTCTTTAAATCTCAGAGTGCCTCAGAATAGCTGAGCTACTGGGTCCCCAGTGTCATCCAGGAATTCCAGAGTGGTCATAGTAGTCAAGGAGTCTCTAAAGAACATTTAAATTTGTGCTAAGCATTAGTCATTTCAGTGGAATCCTGAGTTTACTTTAGGGACTTACTACTTAAAAGAACTTGATGGAAGGATAAGGAAAGAACTTGAAATGTAATAACAGCAGGACCTCAGGAGAAATGATTAGAGTATGTCAATCATAGGAAAACTGAATGAAGGTTTTGAAACAGTTTACACTTAAAAAATTTTTTTCTATAAATGACAATATAAAAAGAAAGGGAGTTTAGCAACAGAAAGAATTCATCGGGCCTAGAAGAAACAGGCTATTAACTGCCTTCTTAGAAATTTTTAACCAGTATATAAAATGTCCAGATAACTTATGTCATGCATCGGTAATAAGTTAGTTATTCATTCAGCACATAATGATTAAGAGTCAATTGCTGAGAGGCATCATGCAAGGCACTGACAGTTTCGTGTGGATCAGAGCCTGATAGTCTCTGCCCTCCTGGACTAGTGAAGTACCACTTGTGAAGTCCATTGTTAACCTAGGACAGAATGTATTACAGTAGTGGTCCTCCAAATTTTCATGCCCAAGAATCTACAATTCCTCCTATTCCTCTAGCCTCATGTTTTGCAGTATTTTGCCCACTGTATTAGTTTACTAGGGCTGCCATAACCTCAGACTAGGAGGCTTAAATGACAGAATTTATTTTCTCACAGTTCTGGAGGCTAGAAGTCCAAGATCAAGATGATGTCAGGGTTGGTTTCTGGTAATGCTCTCCTTCTGGCTTGTAGACGGCCATGTCTCTGGGTCCTCACATTGTCTTTCTTCTGTAAAGAGAGCCCTGGTATCTCTTCCTCTTTTATAAAGACACCAGTTGTATTAACATAAGACCTTACCCTTATGGATTCTCTTAGCTTTTATTACCTCCTTATGGGCCCTGTCTCCAATACACTCACACTGGACATTAGAACCTCAACGTATAAATTTGAGGAGGGGGGGGCAGTGACATAATTGAGTCTATAACACCTACCAGGTGTTACTAAACAATTACTCATTTTTTAATGAGGGAAAGTAATTTGTAACTGCAAAAGAGAGCTTCTGATAAAATAAGATGATCAGTGTTATCCCTCTGTACTAACTTCAACTAAAAACAAAACAAACACAAAAATTTATCTTTTCATTTAGTAAAATAGGAAAATATTACATCAAGTCCTATATTGTCACTTTGTATTCCTTAGGTGTACAGGGACATTTGATTGATCAGCATCAATACATTCTCTGTACCTACTTGACCCCTTTTACCCCATCTACCCCTCCCCTTCCCCCACCCCTCTACCCTCTGGTAACCACTAGTCTCTGGGGTCTATGTCCATGAGTCTCAGTTTGCTTGTCCTGTTTGTTTGTTGCTTTTAGGTTTATATCCCACATGTAAGTGATATGTGATTTTCAACTTTTTCTGACTGGCTTATTTTGCTTAGCACGATTATGCCCAGGTCCATCCATGTTGTCGTAAATGGCAGTATTTCATCACTTCTTATGGCTGAGTAATATTCCATTGTATATATGTACCACAGCTTCTTTATCCAATCATCTATTGTAAGACACTTTGGTTGCTTCCATGTCCTGGCCACTGTGAATAATGCTGCTATGAACATCAGTGTGCAAATATCTTTCCAGATATGAGTTTTCTAGTCTTTAGAGTAAATATCCAGTAGAGGGATTGCTGGATCATATGGTAGAGTGGTGACAGAAAGAAATCTAACTATGGGAGGTGAATACACAATGTAAATATATATGTGCCTTACTTTTAAAATGTACAGTTGAAATTTACTGGATTTTGTTACTCAATGTCACCATCAAAAAAAAACTTAATTAATTAATTAAAAATTAAAATAAAATGTATAAAAAAGGTATTTACTATCTTTTTTAAAGCAAATGCCATGTTTCCTACAAAGATGAATAAAACAGAGTCAAAGAGATAAAACAAGTACACCAATAGTGTAATGCAACTAAATTGATATGTTATAAAAACTTTTAGAGGGTTTAGAAGGATGTTTCACTCCTAGTGGGAAGTTCACAAGTGATTTCATGGGAGAGGTGACATTTGAGTTGAATCTTTAAGACTGAAGAAAATTTAAGCTGAGGAGACTAGATGAGTAAAGAAAAGACAGAATTTCTCCTAGAAAGGCATGTGGTCTCAGTGGTGGAAATGGATAACAAGGAGCCATTGAAGATTTCAGAGAGGAAAAGAAACTCCACATTAATCTGGAAACAGGCTATTGGATGGATTGGGCAGTAGGCAGCAGAGCCTAGAGTCAGAGTAACCTCTGTCGTGCTTTGGTAATTGTTCAGGTGAGAGAGTCGGGTCTTAATTTGGATAGTGGCCATGATCTGAAAAGGAGAGAACAGATACTGGAGTCATTGTGGAGATTCCATCAAGAAGACTTGCCATATGTTTGGAGAGCAAGTATAATGGAGAAGTCAAAGGTGGCTACTGGTATTTGTAGACATGTATTACATTACGGGGGAGGGAAATCTCTTCAGAAACCTTTTAACTTAAGATCTACTAAATCAGTGTCTTTTACGCTGAGGCTTCATGGAAATGCCTCAGTAATTTGGGGTGAGGGAGGCTGAGCAGCAGGAAGTTGGAGCTCTGCTTCCTTCAACCAGAGCTTCTCTTTTTTAAAAAATGTGTTTTATAGATGAATTTCACATGACATTTCACTGGGGAGAAAAATAAGATATCTTAGCTCTAAAATGTTTGAGAACCCTTAAGCTGGGAGATCCTGAGTTGATAGTCTAAGTAATGACAGATCTCCAAAATGTTATTCAAAATCTTGTTCAAATCAAGTGCCTTTGAAGCATTTTCTCAGGAGCACACACACCTGCCTCAGGGCCAGTACATGGTGCTGATGGCACAGAGCCGCTGATGCTCTGATATCTCTGCAGCAGCTGTAAACATGAGCTAGCAATCTCTAAACAATTGGTGCTCTCCTGAGAGCTATTTTTATGCTTCCTGTTCCCTGTCTGATATTTTTGGCCCTTTCCTAGGAAATTAGGAAATTCCACTTTTGTCTCAGTTATTACCTGGGAGTGCTGAGAAAAACAACGAAGGAATTTTAGAAAGAGATTAGGGTGTTAAGATTGCTGATATTTTTTTGGTCAAGTGTTTGCTTGGTTCTTATTGGGGTGAGGGAGGCTGGGCAGCAGGAAGCCGGAGCTCTGTTTCCTTCAACCAGAGCATTTCTTGGTTCTAAATCAATTACTCCATCACCATAAACATCATCTCATCCTAAAACCTAAACCACAGATTCTTACCTGCACCCTGAGCTGAAGAAATAGTTGCTATTCTTTCTCTTCCCTCTCTCAACATACTATTACACCTATCTGTGGTTCTTTGTCTCCAAAGGCCAAAATGCTTCCACTATGAATGTTATGTCTATTAAAAGGGAGAAAATGAATATTAAAACTGTATTTTATCTTTACTTTCTCATTTGAATAAAAAAAAAATAGCACCTTAAGTGTTTCACAGTTTTATAAAGGCAAGCTACAGCATGTTTCATTTTGCTTTATGACATATATGCAGAACACCAAGGGAGAATTGATCTTTTGTTGGATTAAGAATGCTTCCTTTATCTCTCTACCCATAGCTTGAAGCATTCAGCTTTTAAAAAGCTATTGATATTGGACAAATGTTATTCATAACTGCCAAATATTAAAATTTCCATGACTACTAACTTAGTTGAAAAATAACATTAATAGTTATAAAGCTTTCATGATTTACAAATGTCGTCCTACATATTTCCACCTTTATTCTCCATAACCATCTTACAAACCAGATGGTTGTTAATATAATTTATGAAAACATGGGGATGTTAAATCATTTGCCCAAAGTCTCATAGCATGTAATCTTATTAAAACAACAGGAAATTTTACAGAATTCCAGAACGTTAGCATGGGAAGAACCTAGAAATCATCATATCACTGATGTCATTGAAAGAGAAGGAAACTGGAGCTGGAAGTTTAGTCACTTCCTCAAGGTCCTGCAGCAGGTTTTTAGAACTGGAACCAGAACCAAGTTTCCTGGCTCTTGGAACAGTCTTCTTGCCTTACTGCATCACATACCATGGATGCCATTACCAGAACAAATAATAGGGGTGAGAAAAACCTGGTGATCTGTGTGTTGAGACATTAAGTTGGATGAGACAAGAGCGTATCCATGTTTACCTTCTCGTTATGTCTTATGTCACCATCTGTGCTTGAGTCCTAACTAATTTAATTTCTAAAATATTGGAAATTCTCTTGGCCTTTCGGTCAATATATTTATCCCAATTGTGAATTTAACTTATAATCACCATTCATAACTTTTTTTCATTTCAAAGATTTTTGTTTTGGGCCCACATGGCTATTGATCCCTTAAACTATGCTTTCAGCACCTATACTTAGAAAGTTTTCATTCAAGTGCAGTAAGACCTTAGAATTTCTGGCTAGAGTTTTCTGATAGTCATATAAAAATAAACACACACCTCTGGGATCTTAAAAGGAAGAAAGAAAAAAGATCTACTTTCAAAATGAACAACACTTCTGTTTTAAAACAATTGAACTAATTTTAAATATTCCCCAACTACATCATGTCTGCTATTTCCCCTATACATAGTCATCTTTCAGATTTCCACATGACTTCACGAATTCAAGAAACTTTCCTATCATGTAGCAGAGCAATCGCAATATGAGAAATTAATGAAGAAAATGAAATATGTGATAGCACCAAAGTGGTCTACTCTGGCAGTTGTACCCCACGGAAACCTTCCCAACCAGCCTTATAACAATTCTCGGTTTCAGCATCTTCATTTTATTTGTGGAGCTTTTTCACTGCTGATTTCAGAACTATCACTCAGCTCTTCTAACAGCAAGGAAATACATAATGCCTGTTTCTCAAAGAAAGTCTGCCAATTCCCAGTCAAACTACAATTAGTGAAATCCAGGGACTGCCCCATGAATAACATCTGCTTAGATGTGCCCTGAGTCTAATAGAGGATAAGAAATAAGGGTTTAGGCAGGGGGAAGCAGGGGGAGGAGGGCAGTCCCTTGTGGTCAGCAAAATTGGAAGGTCTTTGGAAAGCAGACAGACAGCTCTAACCTGCTGCTCACTCAAAGGTTCATTTTCAAAATGACAAGCAGCAACATCCCTGTTCTCTCCTCTTAGTCCCTGATGTGAGGAGGTTCCTCAATACAGTGAGAGTAATACAGGATATAAGCTGGTAGAAATCGCTTTGTAGATCAGAGTAATAATCTCTATGAGGGAATGATAACACTCTTTATAAGGTACTTAAAATCTCTGGGTTTTATTGAAGGGCTGAGTTCTTTTACTCTCAAAGAGTATTTGTGATTATTTTGGCAGATGAAGCACATTTTTCCTGTAGCCTGTGTTTTTGGACCTGCAATATATCAAAATGTTCAGTGGAAATAAGCATTTTGGGTTTTTTCTTTTTTGGTAGAAAAATTTTTTGTCTGCTCTTCTATTTGGTTATTTTGAACACTAACAAGTATTTGACTCTTTTTTAGTTTTAAGACATTATAGCTTCATCTCGGATTATTTTAACTGTTTTGATTTTCCTTTTATTATAATCTCTTTTTTCTAAATCTGCTAATATAATCTCTTGTTCATTTAGAAACTATGATTTCTCCTCAAAGTCATGAGTCAGCTTGGATTTCCTTTGAGCGTGGTTCAAATTACCTAAGAAATTTATAAATTTCAAAAAAAAAAAAAACCAAAACACTAAAATAGTAGTGAAGCTTTAAATGGGGATAGTTTTTGGCTCTATTTCAGCTGCTCGATTACTGGGGTATTGATGATAGAGTGTCGAAAACCAAGCACACCAGGTTCTTGCTTTAATTATTGATAGGTTCTAAGTCAGTTAAATCAATCTTGTAGCTACTCAGAGAGCTACAAAACCAAGTATTTCCACCGTCATTGTTTTGCTCATCTCACTTTGGGCAAAATATATTACATCACAGAATAAGAGAGACTAAAATTAAAATATTCTTTTTATATTTGAATAATAGTCTCTCTGTGCATAAGTAATAACTTGGAAATTATCATCAATTCCAAAATTCCTAACTTTTAAGCCACATGACAGTCACTTATGAATCCTGCTGATCACAAATAATTAATGAGGCTTCTAGGCATACCTAACATTTATTTCAGAGATTAAGGCATATCTCCAATATTATCTACAAAGTGTAGAGAGAGAGTGGGTACATTGCAAGCCAGAAGGTTGCTGATGATGTCAAACAAGTTTAATTGCTGATTTAAACTAATCCTTCCAAAGAAAGTCCTAGCAAGTAGGAAAAATTAGTTCCATCTGGTGCCTTTATTGAAGTAGATTATCAGGAGTAAAGAATGTCTGCTTTAAGCAATTAAACAACAGAAGGAATATGTTTGAACCACTCTAACTTATGAGTGACTAAAAATATGCCCTATGCTTTCCAGCCTTTCAGCTTCAGCTTTCCTCCTTCCAGAAGACCCTGCATAAATGCCACTCCCTTTGAAGAACCATTCTTGACCCCTACCTATGTTAAAAGTCATCTACCCTTCACTCAGCATTTCTCTGTGCCTCTCTACCACATACTACACAGTAAGTTAATTATGCAGCTTAAATGCCCCCCACTAAACTGTTCGGAGGCCCGCAGTGTCCAAGAGTCATCTTCCAATTCCCCAAATTGCCTGGCCAAATGCCTTCAGTATAATAAGTGCTCAAAAAAATAATAATTTATGTATTCCTCAGTTATTTGTTGAATGCCTGCTTTGTGTCATGCCCTAAACTGCACTCCAAGTAAACAGTGGCCCATGAAACAGAGAGCCAGAATGAATATGTGACCATACCAAATACTGAAAGCCAAAATAGTACCGAGTATTGTTTGTAGTATGTGTACATTTGGACATTATTCTGTCCTATAATCTGATGAACGAATTGTCATTTGGCTTGGCATCATTAGTGAGCCATGGTGTTCCTAAGCTATTCGTCTCAGGAGCTCTGCACTGCGGGTGAGAATGCCTTTTAAGCTAAAAGCTTTGTCTTTCCCACTGTATATGGAAAAATTGACTATGTGCTTTCATGGAGAAGGTCTAGCTAAGAAATGTTTATATTGGAACAAGCCCCATCTCTAAATCTGGGCTTGTTGCTGAATGGTATTTTGTTTCCTTGGATCAGAGAGGGGTCTGGAAACATCTGTAACTAGAGTATTGTTTTAAAGTCAGCACAATTTTCCCCCCTCAAATGACAGATAACAGAATTACTTTAAATCAAACAGTCTCAGCCTTTCCCATCCATTTCCTTTCTCAAATGTGTATCATTTTGTTGTCATTAAACAGCAGTGCGTAGAATCGATTTGCAGCACCCTAGGAATTGCTACCTCCTTTGCAGTCATTCTCTTTTCACTTTAGTTTGTGTACTTTACCTTCACTCTTATAAACACTCTACAGAATAACTATCTGGATCACAACAATTATCTGAGCACAGAATTTAAAAGCGATAAACGGATAATATCAGATTATAAAGTGATTCTGAACCTAGGTTCCAGAATTTTACTAAAAAGAAATGTGCAGATTATTTATGCCATTTATGAATGTAAAACTGAATGAAATAAAGATTTAAATTAAACAGTATTTTATCCGAATCACAAAATGAAATCTTAAGGGAGGGAAGTTAAGGAGAAAAATCACAGGAAATAATTCCAAACAACATATAAAGGATGGAAATTCTGTGCCAATTTTGAATTTCATTCACGTTCTAAAAAGAATAGAAGTAGCTTATGATATCGTAGTTAAAATTTTGTTAGTAGAGATTTACTATTTGTTGGGAAAGTGGTTTTTTTGTTTGTTTGTTTATTTTCTTTTAGTTAGTTCCTTAAATTAAGGAGCTAAATGTTCAGGATGATAATTCATTTGCTTTGCTTTCTGTAAGCATTTGGTGTTTGATATATTTATTAATGAACTATTTGAAAATGGCCCTGTCATCAGAGTCCCTGAACAGACTATCATTCTGAAGTACTTTGATCTTGGCCTAAAGGTTCATTCTTCTGAGCCTTTTAGATGCTTAACACAGAGTAAAGATGTAAAATGTTTCCTTAATGAATTCTACTGCCCACGTTTTACAAATAAGAAAACTTGGAGTAGAGTCTCATTGTCATTTGTCTCATAAAATTTGTCTCATAAAATGCATCAATGGCAGCATGGAAGGTCAACACACGAACTTGTTTTGAGCCCATCTATGGGATCTGGCCTCCCTCAATGTTGATGGATGAAGGTGTTAGTTTCATGGCCAAGTCAAAATTGTAGTGATAGTACAATTTATGGGTCATAGTTTTTCTGTTAGGTGGGACCAGACATGTGTCAGGCTGTCATCCATTCTGCCTAACCAGACATCTGCTTCTGATTCATAAGGGGAAACACCTGCACACATGCTGGTGTATATTACACAAAGGGGCATCCTTTCCCAAGACCCATTGTCAGATCCTTCAATGGAACAGGGGAGGTGTCAGGAACACAGCTAGACATTATATGACCAGCTTCCACCGAGGGTTGCCTTCTCTAATGAGTAATTACATTATTTGCTTTGCAGTCCATTTCTATATGCAAACATAGAAACTGGTAAAAAAAAAAATTTTGAAACACCAGCTGTAAATTATTATATTTAAATTAAGAATAATTGCCATATGCCAAACCAAGTAATTATGGAAGGAGGGCTGAGGGACAATGTTTCCTTTCTCAAATGAGCCACACACAAAGCAAACCTGAGCAAGGCTTAAAAGTGTTTCCCCCTGCTTTACCCACCCCCACTTCTTCATCCCACTCCATTTCCATCCCCTTATCCCCATGCCTAGGAGTTGTATTAAGACTTTTTGATAATCATGGCACTAATCTGTGAAAGAAGGGAGATGGTGCTAATGGAATAACTTTAATGAGATTCTTGATAAATCTGATAACCATGAGCAGTTGATTTTTATCCCAGATGTGCCTAGGAAAGGCAGAGGTAAACAGTATGGACCTATTTGCAGCCCCAGAAGAGATGTGAGTTATAGCACAACTCCCACAATTCTCAACATGATTTTTCTTCTTCATCATCATCAAAAACTGCAGTTAGCAGAAGGAACACTAAGGGTGGTATTAACCTGCTGTATATAAATGACTTTCGATAAGCCCCTTACTTCTCTAGGTCTCAGTTTTCCCAAATTTAAAATGAGGGGTTAGACGAGGTAACCACTAAGATCCTTGTCAGCTCTGGCATCCTGTGATTCTGTAATGCCAAGATACATTCAATACATATTCATTAAGCACCTGCTATGCAAGGTGCTGAGGATACAGTGACGAAACAGACAAATCCAGTTTCTGTTCTTGTGGAGTTAAGTCTTCTGAAGAAAACAGACAATGAACCAATAATGCAGGTGTCATTGCTGAGCTGTGTGCCATAAAGAGTTATAGCTCACTGAAGATCTACCATTTAAAACAGATAACCCTAGCACATATACGTCCAAAAGGAAGGGAAGAAACTAATAGCTACTGAACCCTTGCTATGTTCTTCTATTGGACTTTAAATGCACAATAGAAGATAATGCAGTGATCATTACTATTTTTTTCAGAAAGGGAAACCTAGAGTTAAACCTGAGACCTAGAGTTAAATAACCTGGGTAAGGTCACCCAGTGGTAGAGCTAGAACTGGAATCAAGATGATCTTATGTTTTCCACTGCTCCATATGTCTCCAAAGGATGTAACTCTAGGGAATTATGGCTGCTGTAAAGAACAGATTGTAGTGCCTCCCATCAAAGAACATGGGAGATAAATCAGGGAGGGCTAGAAGCTGGGGATATCCTAAATCCAAACATATCTGAAGGAGAAATTGATTCATTCCCTCAACAAATATTTACTGAATATCTGGCTGCCAGATGCAGAGTTGACAAATGGGTGCTTGAGCATGGATACACATGTGCATTTCTTTAAAATGCCAAAGACTAGATTTTCATCATATGTTGACAATTTTGAATGCAAATTCTAAAGAAAAAAATATCTAAAAGTATATGTTACTGGGGCAGGAGATGAGGGAGAGAATTTATAAACTATTAGGAGAAAAAAAAAAGAAAGGGAGAACACATTTGGAAGACAATTTCCCCCATGTATCAAATGCTCTTAATTTCCTTGATTTAACAATTAATTTACTGCATTGTATTGAGAAACTTTGAAAGGGATCCCACCTTTGGATACAAACCCTTATCTGTTTGGATTCCTTGAAAATATGCTGCGTCAACTGAATAATATGTCACTTTTCTCAGATTATTATAAATTATGACCAGAGTCCAAATATGTGAAGTGAAATCCATCTTTTGATCCTGAAATTTCAATCCCCAGATGGTTAGAATTCAATTTGTTAGCTCTTTTCAGTCCCTCATTAGCTATTCCAAAAATATGTCTTGTAAGAGGCATTTTTATCCATGCTTTGTCCTGACTATGGCCCCTAATGGAACTACTTAAAATTCTGTTGTCACCACTAAATTATTGTTCTGAATAATTACAGCTAAAAAGATCTTTTCACTTCAACAAAGAATACTTATCTCCCAAGGGCTGATTAAATTTAAATGAAATGCAAAATCGAGTTGAGGATGTTGGAGGAGATAATGAGTTGCGGTTATGGTTTTGCCTGCTGTTTTCAGAGTCTTACACCTGAGGAAGGCTGAAAAACAGAGCTCCCTGAGACAAAAACCATGAAGGAGATGCACTGCTCTCCACTAACGAAGATAGTAAGAATTAGGGCCACAAGGAAGGTGTGATTAAAAAGAAGCAGGATGTAAATAATCTTAAACTTTTGGCCTAGCTTAGCGCAATCCACATAGCCACAGCAATGTCTGGTATAACCTTTAATAATTTTCTAACAAAAGTTGACTTTGCTTCTGTTTCAGGGCAATTCTAATTGGCAAATTAACATTTTTAAATGAGCAACTTGATTATTTGAAAGAGGCGTTAGCTTAGGACTGAGAAAGAAAGTCAATCAGTTGTCATTTCACACATCTGCTGGACCATTCGACTAGTCCTCAGATAAAGAACTGGAAGGTCAATTATTTCCTAATAGTACTTGAGTTACCTCTCCTGCCACACTCCTGGGAATGAGGGTGTGCTGGTTGCTCTGTACCTACTACTGTTTATTCCCCCAAGATTCTAGCTCTGCCTGCCTGCCTGCCTGCCTGCCTTCCTGCCTACCTTCCTTGCTCTGCTTTCAGAGGCCAATCCCTGTAGATTGCAGCACTCAGGCTCCCTTGCTGAGCCAGAAAGGAAGAGAAGGTAGAGAGGAGGCGGTTCTGTCCTGTTCCCTCTCTGCCTCAGCACTGTTTCTTGGGCAAAATCTGTAACCTCCCCAAGACTTTAGTTCCCATGGTGGCCTCTCCTCCACAGCTCTGGCCTCTCCCTGGGTTAATGTAGCATGCTTTCTTTGCTTTTTGGGCCCCATGGGTAATAGGCCTTTGCTCTCATTGCTTCTCCATTTCTTGCTGCCTTAACCTGCCCACGCTTCTGCAAACCATCCATACATTCTCTATCTTCATTCTCCTCATTCGAGCCCTCCGAAGTGAATTCTGTTTCCTGCTAGGCCCCTGACTGACTGATTGACTATGCCAATGACACCCCCTCTTTCAAAATTCATGGCTTTTACCATTTCCTTTCTGTGGGGGAACTCTTTCCAAAAGCATCTGTTGCAACCAGCTGTTTCAATTCACAAATTAATTTACTTTCATGTAAGGGAATAATAGAAAAAAGATTATACCAAAAATATTTAGAAAACTATAAGAACAAATTACTAAATTCCACAATTCGGCTTCATTTGGTTTGAACCACTGTACAATATTTCCCTAGTCCCCCTTTTCAGCTGCAGACTGGCTGGAGAGGGCAACCTTTAACCTGAGCTGGTGGGTCCCTCTACCATGTTCTGCCAGTCTAACCAGAGATGGTTGGGGCTTCCACTAATAGCTGTCTTGTCCCTGAGGAGACAGGACTCTCTGAGTTTGGACCCCAGTTCCCTTCTTAGAACAGAAAACCAGCCTGTTAACCCTCTCACTTGGATTTTAACATTTTAGTTTCTCAGGCAATGGGAAATGAGAGTATTGTGCACTATTTTGAGAATCTTTTACCTGTGCCTTAAGTTAGTAAGTCCCAACTAGAATAAATAAGCACCCCAAAAGTCCCCCAGGTTGGACAAGTAGCTTGATATATGCCTTAACTGAGACAGATACAGACATGCGAAAGGCTTCCACAGAGGATGAGGTTGCTGCTAGCTGTATGATAAAAAACAAAGGAAGAACAAATTAAATAAGGAATGTTCTTATGCTTATTACTGAACTGTGTATAATAATGGTATATAAAGTGAATAACAAGGAAGTTAAGGAAATTATACACAAGCATCTGAATCTATTGTCAAGACCACATTAGTCACTTCCTAGAGATGGTGTTTTAGAGATACCACCAGGTCCAGATGTGGAAATCTAATATCCAGACAATTTAAGTGGGATCTTTTGTTTTCCTTTCTTCTTCTCTTTTTTTTCTTTCTTTCCTTCTTTTTTTCTTTCATTCTTTCATAAATATTTTATTCCCTCCATTAGCTTAAGAAATAAAATAATGCCAATATAATTGAAGGTCATATACTGTTCTTCAACCTCATTTACCCTTCTTTACCCTTAAACTGCCTGATTTCTTAGATTCCCATTCATTTCTTTATACTTTTCTTTGTATGCATGTATCCCTACACAATGTATTGCATAGCATTATTTTGCATGTTTTTGAATGTAATATAAATATTGTATTGTTTTGATTCTGCGGCAGGCTTTTTTTTTTTTTTCAATATTATAATTAAAAGGTTCACTCATGATTGGAGAGCTTCACTTGCGAGATTTGCTAAATTGCTCTCCAAAGTTTTTACATGATTTGTCCTCACTTGGTTCACTCTTACAGATTCAAATCTATTTTTCAACTAACATATTTTTAACATCTACTAGTTATTTGCTAATCACTCTTACAGGTAATGAGGATACAAAGATGAATAAGATACTCAAGTTGTTCACAGTGATTTCAGAGATACAGGAGTATAAATTAAAAATTATAATAGCATGTTCTATGTGCTCTAATGAAGTATGTGCAAAGTAACATGTGTGCACAGAGGGTACACAGCAAAATCTGAGACTAAGGAAAGGATTCATAGATGTTAGAGGGGAGAAAGTCTCCCCAAGCCTCTGTGACAATGTGTGCAAAGTCAACATGGCCAAGAGAATGACATATTTGGGTGAGAGGGTAAGGAGAGAATAGGTGCTTTAATGGAGAAGAGGGAGCAGAGGTTGACCCTAAAGAAATAGGTAGGAGCTGGATTATAAAAGAGAAGCCTTGTGTATCATGCAAAGAAAAGTTATTTACTCATATAGGCAATGAATAAAAAGCCAATGGGAGGTTTGAAGCAGAAAAGTAGTATGATAAGGTTTTTCTTTTTAATTTTGGTAATGAGAATTGGTCTGGAAGAGAGAAAATCTGATGACTAAGAGAGTAGAGTGGAGGTAATTATAAATATCCAGAAGCAAAACACCATGATCCTGAACTAAACTGTGGTATTGGGAACAAAGAGAAAAAATTATCCTGATAAATATCTCAAAGGTAGAATGTAAACTCTATGAGGTACCAGTGTACAAAGGGTGACAGGAGATGTGAACAGTCTAACCCAGGAACACATTGTGTGTAGAAAATTTAAAAACAATAATAAAATTTACTAAACTTCAGTCTGTTTTTTATTATCACCCTGTGCCAGCAATTCTAAACAATGTCAGTGACAAAATTCTCTTCCCTAAAAAATCTTGTCACCTAAGTTCTAACCAGCTGCTGTGGTTACTGTCGAGTTTTAATAATATAACAAATATGTAAGCTTCAAATTAGCACATTCCAGTTACTTAACCTTTAATAAACATTGTATTCTACACAGAAATTAATTCAACAAACTTATAGGCCCACAATCCACCCCAGCACAGATAGAGGTATTAGTTTAGAGAGTAAATTTATAACAGTTCAGAATTGTGTAAGGTCATTTCTAACTTAAAACTCTACCCTCTGCGGTACTTCATCTACCTGAATTTAAACCATAGATTTGAAATAAGCAATGATAGCACTGTGATTGTAAAAAGGAAGACACAGAACTTGAGTACTTAAATTGTGTGTCATTCTATGTGGAAACCATTCTCTGATCCTTGCAAGGTTCGCTCTTATGGAAGCATTTCCCAAAATTCCATTACTACAAAATACATTAATGTAATTTAGAAGCACTAATCTATTACTATTTCCTTGTATGTTCTATAATTTTTATCATTAACTGAGATCTGACATAAGGAGAAAAACAGATTAGGGAGAGACTATAATAAGGTCAGTGTGGGACATATTCAATTCTTTGTGCCTATAGAGCTGAAAATGGACCTGTCTAACTAACAGGCAATGGAAACGAGAGTGTGGCATAAAAGAGTGGGATCAGGGATATGTAGAAAGATTTGGGAGTCACCAGAATGTAACTGTGAGAGAGATTGACATCAGGAATTGTGTACACAAAATGTGCAGATAGGAAAAAGGGAATAAGGAAGTTATCTTGGAGAACAACAATGGCGGGGCAACAGAAGAAGAGGAGCAACCTTCTCTTCTGCTCTCCACCCCCCAAAAATACCATGAAAAATAAGCAAAAGAAAAATTCTAAGTGAGATTTGTCCTGGAAACCAAGAGAAGAGAGAATTTTATGGAGAGAATTCAACACCGTTAAGTACTGAAATGAAAACAAGTAATATTGGAAAAGCCAAGGCATGAAGACATCACCCAACAGTTTGTCAGTTTCAGTGGCACAGTGGAGGCAGAAGCCAGACAGTGGATAAAGGCACAGATTGGCATGAAGAAAGCAGAGCCAGTGTGATTGAGTTCTTGCCCAAGAAGCTTGGCTGGGCGAAAGAGGGAAAAAATGAAGGCAAGCAGAGCTGTTGGAAGGTGTTCTTAGAATCTGAGCCCAGGGGACAAAGTCAAGGCTCATCCAACACAAGACCCATCTAATTGAACTCTGCCTCTTCTCACCCCTGTGGGTGTAAAGAGGTGGATGGTATGTGAAGGAGGGAGGCTAGGTGATGCAACAGGATCTGCAGGCCACAGGTGTGTGGTTCTCAAAGCACAGCTAGAGGGCTAGTCCTTGCTACCTTCTCTGAGATGGGCAGAGGACATTAGGATGAGTCAAGATAAAGGTGAATTTTGAGAAGAGAAGTAGTGTAAGATTTTCCACCCATTGGCCTCTATTTTCTTACTGAAAGAGGAAGCAAGATTATCTCCTGAGCATAAATGGGTACAGTAGAGGTTTGGAATGCATTTCTCCTTTCCTACTAATTCACAATGGCATTTCTTCAGTGATGCATAAACCCCTGGAGGAGAGTATGAGGAAAGAAAGCCATGTTCTGCCACTCACTTTCTGCTTTGTGTCTTGAGTGGTCCAGGGTGAGTGTAGCACTGAAGTGCATGTGGGTTTCACAAAACAGAAGCAGGTACATTTACTAATAGAAACTGCTGAAACACTCCAACCAGACAATCCACCCAAGAAAGCATTGCTGCCTTTCCTGAGCACACTCAAAAGAAGCCATTGTCAGTATATAGACAATTAAACCTCACAACTTCTTGTAAAAAGAAAAGGTAATTTTGGCAGACAACTGCACGACTGTGGGCCATTAAACGATAATGATCAAATTGTAATGTCTATAAAAAGCACTTAGCTCAGTGGCCGGTGTCTGTCAATAAATATTAGCTGTTATTATTCATAAAAACCCAGATGGAAATAACAGAGATGTCTGTCATTTCACAACATTGATTCCTGCTCTAAGTGGTTAAGGAGTCGTATCAAAATCCCCTAAATGCCTGTAGCTCTGATGTCACTTCTTTTTACGCGTTGTTACAGCTAGGCTTGTGGTCCGCATCTCTTCCTTTCTTGGAAATGTGTCCATGGCAGTTGCACTAGTAAATTAAATAAAACTGAGTCAGTTTTCAGATATTAAAAAAAAAAAAAAAATCTGGCAGAGGCTGTGTTGTGTAACCATAGCTTGGAAGGCAAGGAGTGAAAAGAACGAGCTACATGAGGCGATGT
The DNA here is from genome assembly GCF_902729225.1 of Pteropus medius. Taxonomy (NCBI): domain Eukaryota; kingdom Metazoa; phylum Chordata; class Mammalia; order Chiroptera; family Pteropodidae; genus Pteropus; species Pteropus medius. The sequence goes on along the minus strand of NW_024340696.1, from coordinate 29,678,714 downwards.
GAGGAGGATCCAGAGCAGAAAGCCAGATGTTAGCAGGAGAGTTTTTTCACAACGAAAGGGCACCACTAAAGCTCCATTACGTTATATAAGTGGCGATTGCAACTATAAATGAGCAACTTAACTTTTCGAGGAGAAATTTTTAAAATTTTCATCTGTATTCATGAATGTTTTAGAAGGAAAATCTTTATGGCTTTAGGACTCTAAATTTTCTTGTTTGAGCCTTTTAGTTGTTATACAACTAGAGAAAGCTATGTATTAGCAAGTGTAGTAAGTACTTTATCACAGTCTTTCGGTATCTAAATTCCAAATAAGTGTTTGATCAAGAGCAGAGTTTGATAACAGTATTTTGAGATCTTTGGGTGGAGCACTGGTTTCTGCCCCCAAGAGAATATGCATAAAGCTCAGAGTGCTGAAGAATGTCCACATAAATACAATGTAAATGCCATGATAAATACCTCTCCACTCTCCAAAATGGAGGGATCTGGTTTAACCTTGGTCAAGACAGCTCTGTACTCCTCAAAATTCCTTGGGACGTGAATCATTGTCTCTATCTCATTTGGCAATTAAATTGAGAGCTAGCCAAGGCATGGCAGACAGGGATCCTAAGCAATAACATGAAGGGAGCTCCAAGAGCTAACTAGGAGAAACCAGCACCCATGTTTGTATTTAGCTTACAGTCTAGCTTTTTACTATTGCCAGTCCTAAGAAGGAATACCTTTGAACTGAATAAACTTCTGAGGAATGTTGAAACCACTTTCCCAATCAGGCTATGGTGAAATTACTATCAAGATCTAAAAATTGACTTCGCCTTTTGAAATGTGGAGAATTTCAGTTGTGTAAGCAAGATTTTAAGGAGACCCAAAAATTAAAGGAAGATACATGGGTAATTCTCTCCATAGTCAAGTAAGACCAATCAAAAAGCCCATTTCTTACTAACTGGAGCACACTGCATAATACATTTAAGTTATTTTGACACTTTGAGTACGGTTTTGTATGTGAACAATCAGGACTTGTTAAGCCCTAAGTGAAAAAATGTAAAGCCAAAAGTTATTAATAGCTTAATTCAGGACCGTTTTGCACCCTAGACACTTTATCTTTTATTTTTATAGCCACAGAAAAAAATAGCTTGTGAGCTGCCTACCTATGTAATAAATTCATATATTCTCAGAAGTCGCTCCTCTCCAGCAAAAGCTCAATTGATATTTTTTGAATAGATTAAATTGACCTATTGGTCCCACTGAAGGTCCCTGAATAATATCTGATTCTTGAGTCTGCTCAGTTTTAAGCAGATGGACGTCAGCATTGTGCAAGACCCATAGACACAAAGCAAAGACACACAGCTCTAGCTCCCAAGTGAGCATAACAGGCAATATTAAAGTGACTAAATTTTAAGCTGACTTATTTACTAAAACAAAAAATGGAATCCACTAAAACTAAAGCTAAAATCATTGCTGCCTGGAAACAAAAAAAAACCGTGGATTCGTAATGTACACAAGAAAACGAAAACCTAAGCTGGAAAACAAAGATAACTGACTGTGAGCAGTTAAATTCAAAGAATATTAATTTGGAAGTTAGCAATGACTCCAGACCAAGTGAATGAATTCAGCGTTTTCATTTGTTTGTTTGTTCGTTTTTTAATGCTTTCTACATCGAGCCTCAGTAAATAAAAGCAAAAGTTGATGAAGGAAAATTCTAGAAGTTAATTCAGAAAGCAATAGGAGCCAATATTTGTAAAATGTTTGTAGATCCTTGGTTGAAGATACAATGCAAATATCTATTCTAATTATAGGTCAAATCCTATTAGAATAGGTCTCAGGGCTGTAAAGTGTTTACTTTGTAATGGAATTTTGTTTTAATTCATTGTTGTTTGTTGAAGCTGGAGATTAGGTTCTGATTTTTTTTGAGATATAAATACCTACTCAGAGATCTCGAAATGTCTCATACCCTTAGGTGACAATTTCAGGCTTCTCCTAAATCCAGTAAATTTTTGCCATTGTCAGTTTTTGGCTGGTTTGTTTTAATGGGTGTTTGGGGACCTTAAATTTCTAGAGAATGCTATTAAATTAGTCAATCAGTATTTTTAACAGAAATTCTGAAGCTCTCAGAAATTTAATATCCATGCAAAAGTAGTGGCTTGCAGCCAATTCATTAGCTCCTCGGTGACAGTGTTTGGAAAACACTGTGAGATTTGGGGGAAAATTTTCAACCTAAACTGGTATTACTTAGCTCAATACTCACTTTATTTAATAACGCCAACTGACTTTTAGAAGTTTGCCCCACCTAAAGGATGCATACTGGACATGATTTAAGAATTTTAAGAAAATTTAAAAGTTTTCTGTATAATGACAATACCATTAGTTTAAGTCTAGTGTTCTCAGGATGAATTCTTCAAATGAGGACAAAAATGATCAATCAGCTGTATAAATGTTACCTTCTTTATTGAAAAACAATCTTACTTCATTATAATTATATCTTATAAAATCATTAATAGTTATGATTATATGATGGACCTCTGGATATAATGCCTTTTGCAATGATATCAACATATATTGTCATTCCCAGTTCCTTTGAATGTAATTGGCATGTGGATTATACCACATTAAAGTTCCATCTAATTCTAGTTTCTATAAAATACAAACTTAATCAAGTTGCACATACATTGATTTTTACTCCAAGCCAGACATCACACTAATCATAACAAAGTAAGCAAATGGAAACTTTTACTTATTCTTCAAAGCAGAAGTAAATGTTACTGATTAATCTAATCTTAGTGTTAGCACAGGAGGCAAGCTGTAATAATAGAGCAGCTTAATAATGGAGAGCTATAAAAAGTCTACAAATGATTTAATGGCAAGTAATTAATTGATTAAAATGAAATAGTTTAAAATATCCCTGTTTAAGTGTTTTCATATATTAATGACTTTATACATTTTTAAGCATGTATCTATCCATTTTAAAAAAAATTTTTTCTGGGGTTTAAAGGAGGAATTTCACATTTTTTATCCATTTCCACTTGCTTTGGAATGTTTGTAAGAGCAAAAATTTGGAAATAAGCTAAATGCCCAACAAGAAGGGTTTGGTTAATATGTAGTAATGGTATACCAGATGGTTAAGAAATCCAATTTGAGAGTCAAACAAAGAATCTAAATGCTGGGTCCACCACTTCTTATCTGTGTTACTCAGTCTGAGTAAAGATTTCTGTAAGCTACAGACTCATCTATAAAATGAAGATAATAGAACATACCTCAAAGGGCTCTTGTGGGGTAAAATAAGAGAACTCTACAATATGACTAATGCAGTGACTTAAACATGGTATATTTTATGTTCGATTAATTAAACTTTGTTTCTCTATCTATCTATTTATGAGGTCCAGCATATCATAGTAAAAGAAAAAATAAGATTTGGATCAGTCTGAACCTCTTACAAAGCTATGTAACATTGGATACATTCCTAATTTTCTCTGAACCTCAGTTTGTTAATTTCTAAAAAACATGCAGGTTGTTATATCTAATTCACAGAGTTGTTATGAAGAAAAAATATCATAACATGGATAAAGCACTTATCGCAATACTTGTGGTACATAGGCCTTCAATAAGTGGTAACTAAATTATAATTGTCGTCCTCATCATTATTATTATCAACGTTTTTAAAGACCATAGCACCATCTCAGAAGGTACAAATCCTCTGAGCACTCTCTGAGATCAGCCTCCCATGTGTTTATACAGTTGTCTGCTGTGGGTCCATCTTCTCATGTGCCCAAGAGGATTCAGTGTGGCGCTGAAAAATTGATTGTAAGACTCCTTCTCTTGCTCACGTACACAAATGTATACACAAACACCATCTTTGTTTAATAAATTCTGGTGCCTATTCTAACAGAAAGCAGATAGATACTATTTTAAAAATTTATGGGAAAACTATTTAGCTTCTGCAGCCCTCTAAAAAGCACAAGTCTTAGAATTATTTAGGGAAGAAATTGTTAACCAACGGGAAAACTAAAAAAAAAAGGTCCCTGCTTTTATTCTTGAAAATATACACCTTTTAATAATGCAATATAGGTCAATTTCTCCAGTTCCTATAGAATTTCAAAAAGAGATAGTAAAAACTAACAGAACTTTATGGGGGGAAAAGTGAGAAACGTTTCTACATTTTAAAAAACACCTTAAATCGTTCTTCCTTGAGGATACTCAAACTTTCTCGAACCCCTTCACAATTTACCAAGGCATCTTCTCTACAACACAAGGTGGTAGGGGTTCAGAACAGGCCTCCCCAAAATGTGACACTTTAGCACAGAAATTCTTTTGAGCCAAAGACAATCAAGACACTGCAAGCCCATGATGAAATTTTACTTTTCCCTTACAGAATTTAAATTAAGAACCTTGCCCATAATAAGAGTTACCACCAGAAATAACCTTTTATGAGCTATCTGTAGGGCAGGGTGAATTTCTAATTACTGAACATCTGCTATTGTTATCCTGAGCATGACCTTCCTTCCCTCTAAAGCCCCAAGGTGCCTTACCTCACTCATCCTTAGCTCAAAATGTCATATATCCCTCATTTTCCCTTTCTGTCTCTGTACCTCTCATGTACACAGGGTCTCTGACTCACTCACAAATGTGGGGTTTCCATATACGTTTGTAATTAAATTTGGTTATTTTTTCTCGTTAATCTGTCTCATGTTAATTTGATTATTAGACCAGCCAAAATAAACTAGACGGATAGAGGAAAGTTTCTTCCTCCCCCAACAAGGTCCAAGGTATCCAAGTTCATGGGCTCTACTAATGGCATCATAATCTCCCCTTGCCCAGGGCTTCTATTAGCCTATGTGGTATGTGAATTTTTAAATGATGCCTCCCTTCTGGATAGTTGAATTAGAAACAATAATCCTTTCAGGTGTAAAAAACCCAGCAGGAAAGGAGTTACCCAGGTTTCCCAACCTCACGTTCTCGGCAGGGGGCCAAATGACTGCTCCCTATAACCTTATCCCTGCCTCCCTTTTTCTTCCTGTCTCTCACAGTATAAGAGACCAGAGCCAAGTCATCCTTCAAACAAAGTTGGAACTGTAGGCTGGGGAGTGGATAAGTGGATAATGACAGATTCTCAAAGTGAAGTCTCCTCCTAAACCTGGCATAACATAAAAATTTCATCTTGCACACCATCCAGTCTAGGCAGCGACTGCCTGGACTGTGCTGAGAAAGATAGGAGACCAAATCCAGCACTAACAGAGAGCAGCGGGTGGACTAGCAGTATAAACCAATGGTTTCCAATAGCGCATATGCCTCAGCTTTCATATCCTGATCCAAACCATTAAAATCACAAGCATTCATTGTGCAATTAACATGTACCAGGGACTGTGAGTGATGCTTCAAAGTAGTCCATCCAAACCCAGCTGCACACTGAAATGTTTGGGAGACTTTTAAAAATGCAAATCCTTTGTAATTTTCTGTTAATCTAAAGCTATTTTAAAATATAAATTTTACCATTTTTTTTGTTGTTTTTTGTTTGTTTTTTCTATGTTGTAACAATTTTATTTTTGTTTTAAAAAATGAGTCTTTTAATTGAGCCAGGACCTCAGGGATATAAGGGATTAACCACCACCATATTCAACATGATGCATTTATTCAGAGCAAATCTTAATTTTCTTTGTCTTCTTCAGAAGAAAGAGCTGCAGGAAATGCCTAAAAGACTTGAAGTGATATCAATTTAAAATGCTTTTACTGAAACTTAATTCCTTGGGCTATAGGAAGGTCTTTACTATAGGTGATGGGACAAGTGTATCGTTTCATGTACTATTTCCAGGCGTCACTACCAGACTCCCTGCCACCACCAGTGTGCAAATACACCTCCAATCTCTGCTCCACTCATTAGAACTCATAGAAACCAGAATGGTGGCTACAGAGCCTGGGAGTGGAGGAAAGGGAGAGAGATTGGTCAAAGGGTATAAATTTTCAGTTATAAGATTAACAAATTCTGGATATCTAATGTACAGCACCATGATTATAATTAATAATACTATATTATATACTTGAAAGTTGCAAAGAGATTAAATCTTAAATGTTCTCACCACAAAAAAAGAAATGTAATAATGTGACATGATGGAGATGTTAGTTAATGCTGTAGTGGTAATCATTTTGCAGTATATACGTGTATTAAATCAACATATCGTACACCTGAAACTTACTCAATGTTATATGTCAATTATATCTCAATAAAGCTAGAGGGAAAAGAATTAATTAAAATAAGTAAATTTTTAAAAATACAATATTTATCTTATAAAAAATAGAGATTCTTTGACTTTACCATCAGAATTAATGAATCAGAAGGTCCCCAGATGTCTGTAATATGATCATTTAGAGAGCTTAGAGATAACTCTCTTGGAGGCTACTGAGATGACTACTACTAAGCCCCTCGCTACTCTTATCCACGCCTCTTAAAATTAAAACCCTCCTCTTGTCAAACTGCAGGCAGAAACACATTCATGCATCATCAAGTCAATTTTATGTCTTATGACTAGCATATAGTTTTAAAAATAATAGAATAAAATGAGTAAGTTTAAGATACATGGCACATAGTAAGGGTAATTATTGTTTTGTGGATCTTTTTTCTGAAATGTATATTTAACTCAGAAAAAAGGTATATATATATATACGTATATATGTATGCGTATACATATACGTATATATGTATGTGTATATATGTATATAACACACTGCATCACAATAAAAACATGTATTTTTAATATTTTGAAACAAAAATCAAAAACCTGAAATTAGTTGGTTTAAATTAAATGTTTTCTGCTGCAATTTTAGCACTTTTTCCTCTCTTTTGTTGCTGATTGGAAGCTGGGCAAATGGCTTACTGTTAACAACAAACTCCATTATAAACTATAAATTGGTTCTCTCTCAGCCTTCTCTCTCTCACTTAGTAAATGGAATTTCTTGACTTTTCTTTATGGACAAATGTCATTATACTCTATTAAACTTTATCCAAATGGAATATATTAGATTTTAGTTTTAGGATCCAAATCTGTGGTATTTTATACTGTCAATAATGTCTAGTGGTTTGTTTGTTTTTCTTCTTTACAGAGAAAAAAGCAAAAGGAAATGTTTTTGCATAACTGTCAAAGGGCTTCAGCCAGACATAATGAAAAGTTACCTGGTAGCCAAAACAGTACAAACTACAATGGTCAGTTTGGAGGGAGAAGAGGATGTGATGTGAAATCTACTCTGTAGATTTGGTGGAAACAACCCAGATTCTTATCTGTCTGGAATTCTTTAGCTGTAAATCTGTCTAGTACACCAGGAGTGGACTTCCAGGTTTATAAGGCCATTTCTGCCTTATATCATTGAGATATTCTGAAGAAACATAAAATACATACCTATAAACCAATAGCTTAAACCAGGAACAATCTCACAAAGTTTCTCAGCTGAAGCACTAGTGACATTTGGGGTGGGCAATTCATTGCTGTGCTGTAGGACTAATGCATTGTAAGATGGTTTGACATTGACATGACCCACTTAGCACCTCTGGGTCTAGTGATCTCATCACTAGAATGAAAGAAAATAATGTGTTCCTCACAGAGTTATGAGGGATAAATGAAACACATGAACGGTACCCACACAGGACCTGCCCTTTAAAATTTTAGGATCTGAAAAGATAGAATTTTTAAGAGCCCAAGTTTATGAAAGAAAGACACAGCTCTAAGTTGTTATGCCATAGTCAATAATTTCTGAAGCCATAAGTTTTTATTTATAGAGAGCATGATGTAGTTCTTTTACCCTAATAGTCATGGTTTTGTTTTCTGTTTTGTTTTTTGTAAGAGAACATCAGAAAATTTCTTCTTTTTTACTGTCACATAAAATCTTCCTATTCTTCCTTACAGTAATGGGACAATGTTAAAGATATTTCTATTTTCCTGAATGGTGAAAGAAGAGGGAAAATATATAGAACAAAAATAATGGATATATATCATCTATCACTGGATGGTAGTATAAATATTTTAGTATGTTTTGTAAAAAAATATTGAGATAGTTTAATAATCATCTCCTCATACTTCTCAGAAAATATTAACCAAAATTGATCTTTTCAAGAATGAAAATGCTTTTGTTGTGTCTGTTTCAGAAATGTGGTGCCGGATTCTTTCTCTCCCAGTCAGGAGAATGTTTGCCCTGTGACTGTAATGGGAATTCCAACGAGTGCATGGACGGGTCTGGATTCTGTGTGGTAGGTCGCGGGCACTTCTCACTTCTCGCATGTTTCATTGGTCCTTTGCATCTTGGGTGGGAATTAAATATTCTTCCTGGACGTCTGAGCTACCTAGGAGCAAACGGCTCATCAAGCTCTTTTTTACACTTTACCTTTCCCTGTAAAACACCTCATATAAACTGCTTATAATTATAAGTGGCCACCAAGGCATGTGTCTGAATATGCATGTCCTCCTAGAGGTAACTGCTTCGCCACCCTCACAGTTGGCTTCCTGCTATGGGCCAATGAGAGATTGAAAATAGTACACATAAGAGAAAATCATGCATCCAAATTCTTCTGTAATAGTATAGTTTGCCATATGTTTGGCTTCATTCCACATAACCTGGGAGAATAAAACAGTTGTTTCATAGCCTGTTTTACAACTTTATGTAGTCAGGTCTATAGATCAAAATTTGTTAAAAGAAAAAAAAAGGTTTGAACCAAATCGCTAATAAAAATGAAACTCCGGCCTTGTGGTCTTTGTAATTCTGTGTTCAAGTCCCCAGAAGACTTTTTTTTCCCCTCTTAACTAAAAAGAATTTAATAGACTGTTCTTCAGTGAAACATCAGAGAGACTTATGAAGGAGACTTAGAAGCCTTTTAGCAAAATCGACCTGCTACATATTTCTCATTTTCGTGGAAAGGATTGACAATTTAGTGAAAATGGGAATTGAAATGTTTACCAAAAGTAGCTTCAGTAGAAATCAGAGGAGGCATTTTTAAAGACTGATGCCCTAAGATCATGTTTTCCTTCATGAGCTATACTACTAGTAGGAAAATTAGATTCTTCAAGAGAGGCAAAAGAGGCTTTCCAAAACACCAATAGTTTTTTCTGCATTAGGTACTAGAATACTTAATTAAATGTACCTATTTACCTCAAAGTAAGCATAATTATTCTTATTAAGCAGATAATTTTGATTATAAGTGGTCTGCAAGATGTGTACACGAGGTGTTATTTTACTCATGATTTACATTAGGATGCATATTAGAACGTTTTCATTTATTTTAAACCTACCGGTTGCCATTTTTCTACAGACAGAGAATTCAGTGCCAACCACTAAAGGTTGCTCTCTTTGTGATGTTTGTTTAGTCCTGGAATTTCTGTTTTCCCCTTCCCCCATCTTCTTAAATAACCATTACATTCAGGATGTCCTCTGTAGCAGGGTAGGCACATGCAGCTGCCAAAATCTACCCCTTTCTAATGCTTCCATCTCCGGTTTCCTGTTATTTTAATCCCAGTGACATTTGAAAAGAAAATCCCATGAATGCATTTGAACTAATAACGTACAGCTCTGATAGTATGACCAATTAAAGTTTCTTTGTTATTTGGTTTATTAAAATATAAGTCAATAGGGACTGGCAAGCCTATCAGCTGCTGTTAGATAGTCAATAAATTGGAAAACTGAAATAAATTAAAGGGCAACAAGTCCCTCTCCTTGTTGCTATGGAGAACTATGGAGAACTATGACAAAGCCACTCTTGCTGACAATGACATTGTCAGAATAGAAGCTATCGTGTTTTTTTCTCTGCCTAGATGCAAGCTTTTGAAGGGTACAGTCATCGTGTAATTTCATAGTTCCTGGGGCATATAAAATTCTAATAAAATTTGAGAATTGGCTACCGTGTAAACATTTACATGCACACTCACGGAAGTTGCCAATCTTCCTGCAGTTGCTTTGTTTGAAGACAGAGCATTTTAAAAAAAGAGAGAAGAAATAACCATTGTATTCATCTTAAAGGTGGTTCCACGCCCGCCACCCTACCTGAAGGGAAATACTTTTTCTTCCCCCAATTAAAGTAATATATGCTTAATGTAAAAAACACAAACAAAACAACAAAGCATATATATACTACACATGAAATCCAAATAAAAATTACCCACAATCTTATCTCCCAGAGCTAAACATATATTCTTATAAATTTAATTTAGAAAGACAAAAAATATTTAATTTGTATTTAATTAAGTGCAAGTGAGGGAGCAGAAGAAGTTTGTCAATATAGAAAGAATATGCTGCCATTTTATTAGCAAATATATGGTCTATGGTGTCAAACTCATAATTTTCTATTTCCTTTCCCCATCTGTATTCCAGCCATCTGATCAAGCAGGGCCAGTTTCTCAACTCCTTCCCTGTAGCCTCAGCTCATTCCTGGTTCTCAAGGAGCCAGAAAAGAAGGAGCGACTCCACACAAACACTTCTTTGCAGAGTTTCAATCAGTTGTTACTGTTCACCTGGCCTAACTCACATCTCCCTTTTTCCATAAGCAACCAAAAATAAAAAGCCCTCTATTATCTCACTTTGTTTCACTTTGCTTTTATTTTAAAGGCTTATAATTCCTTTACCTTATCCTTCCTCAATTGTTTCTAATTCTTCCTCCATCCCAATGTCCAATTTCAATTTGATCTTATATTTTACAGACTGATTTTAAGGAACTAAGTCATTTGACAATAAAATGTAAAGTAGACCAAATTATGTTACCATTTTAGACATATCAAAAAAACTTAGAGATTTCTTCACAAGAGGAATGCTAACTTTTCAAATACAGAATGGTGGCTAAGTGAAAGTAGCTTAACTAATGAAATCCGACATGTATTGGGTGTCCTTCCAAAAAGCCACCTTACATTTTATCAGAACTGGAACACATTAGGCAAGATTCTCAGCTGGGTCACCTAGTCAGGGCCTCGAAGGCCAGCAACTCTAGTGGACATGGCAGCCTGTCAAAGAAAGCTTCAGAAGGAGGCATGACAAAAGATTGAAGGGGAAGAAACATGAAGAAGCAGACAGGTAGTAGGAATGTCTGCTCCAGGCTCTTTCCGTAATGTGTCTTCTTCACTAGCAATAGAGACATCTTTCAAAAACACAACCTAATCAAGTTATCCGCCTTTCTAAAATTGTTCCAGAGTTTCTACCCCAGCCCCACTGAGCTTCTCACTGCCACCTAAACTCACTCTGTACTCTCACACTCTGTGTCTGAACTTGTGTTCCCCTGTTCTCTGCCTGGAAGTTCTTGCTCATCCCTCAAGGCCTAGTTCAAATGTCACTGCCTCCATTAAACTTTTCCAGTTTTCTCAGCAAGAGCTAAAACCTTTTACTCCTCTCTGTTCCACAGCAGGAATGTACTTTATGCATTCCTCAGTCAGAGCACCAATGTGCTATGTTATTCTGTTTATCTCTGTTTCCTTCACAAGTCTATGAGCTACTGAAAGGCAGGAACTGGCTCTTTATTTTAGTAACAGTCACAGCTAATTTTTATGATATCAGTTTAATCTAGATTCATTAAATGAATGAACGAATTGGTAAATGAAATAACTAACTTAAATGCAAAAACCTTTGATTTTATAATTTATGAAACACTTGGATTACTTTTTATTTAAGTGAAATGTATTGTCTGTTAAGCTAGAGACTCAGGCTCAGGTCCAATGCTAGGTAACTAGCAAACAGTGGTTCCTATGTGAGGTGTTTCTTTCTAGACTCTTGCTTCTCAAAGTACAGGCTAGACCAGCAGCGTTGGCTATACTTGGAAGCTTGTTAGAAATTCAGACATCCAATCATAAACCCAGATGTCCTCAATCAAAATCTGCATTTTTACAGGATGTCCAGGGCATTTGTGTGCACACTGAAGTTTTAGAAGCACTGATGTAGACAGAGCAGCAGTTTTCAAACTTTTTGATCCCATGAGCCCTTTATACTCATAAGAATTAATCAAGTTGCCTAAGAGCTTTTGTTTGTATGGATATATCTATCCATATTTTCTGCACTAGAAGCCAAAAATGTTTTTGTAATATTTTTCTATTAATTTATTTGAAAATAACAATAATAAATACATTGCATGTTAACATTTATGTATTTAGAAAACATAAACATATTTTACAAATTAAAAATACATATAATGTCTGACTTAATAGAAGGCAGCTGGATCTCATATCTGATTCTGCATCAATCTGTGCTGATATCTCATATAATGTAGCCTCGGGAGAACTCCACCTTACACACATGAGAAAATGAGAGTGCAAAAGAAAAATTAAATCTTAGTGTTGTTATAAAAATACTTTTCTCCTGCCCCTACATACTTTGAGAACCACAAACTTGATAGATATTCTTGCATAAAGGCTGTGACAAACCACAGAAAGCCTAACCTGATTCTTTCAGGCCTTCTTCTAAATTATGCGATTGCTGTGGCCAAGTCAGTGAGACTCATTTCTCATGTGAAAGAGACATAGCTGGTGCTCAAATGTCATTCCTAAAACATTACCTGCAATAGATTGTCTAGATGCAGCTTTCTTAACCACTGACCAAAGATTCAGAAAGCTTTTTTCATTTTCAAGTTGTCAGATGTATTTAAAAATAAACTGTTCCCCTACAACAACACACTCATTGATTGTTGTCATTTTTGTTTTCTGTTTTTAAATGGCAGAGTATTGAAGGTAAAGGGATATTTACAGTCCAGAGTAATAGATTTTCAGAGCTAGAGGAAACCTTATAGGCCATCTGGTCTAGATCCTCATTTTACAGATAGGGAATAGAGACGCAGAAATGTCAAGGGACTTCTTCAAAGTCGACCAGCTAGAAAATAGAAGAGCTCGTCCTTGCCTCCAGCATCTCTCTGCCCATCTCCCAGACTTCACATCAGTGTCTTTTAGAGGATTTCATAACAAACTCTTTAAAAGGAGGCAGATGAGGAAAGTCAGTGTTTGCACTCTGAGCATTTAGAGGTCAGAGAGATTTGGTGGCTTTGCCCTTGAGGGTAATTGCTCCTCATGGCTGCCATGGCAGAATTAAGCCCTGACAAGGAATCCAAAGCATCTGTTGAGCCATAAGGGGACAGAATTGGGAATTAGCTCATTTTTTGCAGCTTAATGGGTACTTCAGACACAAAGAATGGCCTGCACAGATGGGCTTCGTCTGTCCAAAAAGGACTCAGACAAATTTGACTTCAGCCTACAAGTAGCCCTGCCAGATTGCTTATGGCTTAGATTCCTGGTAGCTGGGCAAGGCTCATTGGTAGCTGGGCAAGGCTCATTAGTTTCCCTAGCGATGAGAGATTGCCACCAGCTTTTAGCTGGTGTTGGGTTAATTTCCTTTATTTGCTCCAGTCGCTAATTGACTAATTCACCCTTTTTCACTTTTTCTTTTATTATTTTTCCCAAAAAATATTTACCAATGGCTAACTTAGCACAAATCACAGTATTAAGAACCATGAGAGAACTATGTTAACATCCTGTACTCTGCACATCATACTTTATTTTTCAGAGTTTCTCACTGATCTGCCAGTCAGTCTGAACTGAATTCTGTTGGAGAAAAATAGTAACTTACCTTAGAATTATTGTGAGAATTAAATTTGTTAATCAATGTAAAATGTTCAGAGGAGGGCCTCACTGTTATTTTATTTTGAACTTCAATACAGAACATAAAGACAAAAGATCTCAAAGTTTAGTTTACTGCTGCTCCATCTTGCCTTCCTCAGGCTTCCTCCACAGAGCACTGTTTGGGAAAAAAGTTATTCTGTTGAAGCTTTTGTGCATGGGTCTTATCAAGAGAATTGATCGTACAGGAGGGTGCCTCTTCAATGGCTTTCTAATTCTAACAGTACAATTTTTCACCAAAAAATCCTATTCAGCCTTTATACTCCGGTGAAAGTAAAGTTGAAAATATAGTGCTGATGGTGTTGCCTTGTGCACTCCAGTCCAGTTCAGCTGGAGAAAACTACCAGTGGACTGGCATCATTGCCTCCTATGGAGTAAGAGTCAAAAATTAATCCATCAGATGGACAAAGAGCTTGAGTACTTACTCCGTTTGAGTTGATGGCAGTACAGTGGTGAAAGACAGGCTGGGAGCAGACGATAACAGAACAATGCAGGTAGTAGAAGGTGGGGAGCTTCAGGGAATAATTCTTGGAAGTTTTGAGACCTGGTAAAGATTTTGAATGGTGAGTAGGCATTCCAGGCAGAAGAATCTGCCTTTCTTTTTTGTCCTTTCTAAAATTCTAATTATCCGCACAACAAATGGAGATATTGTATAAAATAAACCAACTTACTATTTCTTATATGTCACCATCCAAGATACCAACCCATTATCAAAATATTCTTTTTCTACCTCCCACTCCACTTATGCTTCAGTATGACACATTTTGTTCTTCTAAGTTCAATAAACCCTAAATTGTCCCCATTGTCATGGGGAAGCACCAGGGAGATATTTATATTTTTATTTAATAGTTATTCCAAGTCAGTAAGCTGATGCTTCTTCAATATCTAGCATTTGATCATTCTGATTATCGCTCTGAATTGAAATAACTAACTGATGAATAATCCTCTTGATATACAAATTCTAAAGAGAGTTCAATGCTGCTAGTGCACAGAGAAGTCCAAGATGAAGTCATGTACCATTGTCCACACTTTCTAGCATTTACCAGGGCCAATGTATCTCCTTTTTGCTGATCACTACCCATGCACACCATCTATTCTGTCAAGCCCGACAACTTTCTTTGTTAGAGGTATTTTGGGTTCCCAGATTTACTGTGTATAAAATTTCTTTTGTGTTCTTGTCAACTTTCTTATTTTTTATCTTATAGCACTGCCAGCGGAACACGACAGGAGAGCACTGTGATAAATGTGTAGATGGTTATATTGGAGATTCCATCAGGGGACCACCCCAGTTCTGCCAGCCATGCCCCTGTCCCCTGCCCCACGTGGCCAAGTAAGTCTTAAAGGAAGACGGTCTTTTCTACTGCCTCTCCCCACCTCACTTTTTTTTTTTGGGTGGCGGGGTGGGGGGCTATTCATAGTTCTAAGGTTTTTCTACAGTCAAAAACCGAGTACTTTATGTTGAGATGAGACTGGAAAATATATAGGAAAGGTCTTTAGCCTAAATATAATTTCAGAAAAGTTTATACACTTGCAGTACAGGTGATTACTCTGTTCTCAAAATATTGGGGTGCATAATAAGGTCAGCGAAGTCTCCCAAGTTTTATAAGCAAGGTTAGTCTCATCTTTTCTTGGCTATCTCTTGACCCAGAGATCAACAGATTCATCATAATCCTGTATTTTCGGTAGTAGTGTTTCTTCTGACTCTCACAGAGTAGACATTTCCCTACACGTGGCACCCAACTAGTCTTTTCCATCAGAATTAGAGCACAAATAAACAGAATGCATACTTGAGGCTGATCAACTCAGAAGATTTACAAGAAAATTAATTTTCAGTTCTGGCTATGTTTTGACCTGAGTGAAAAATTAAAGAGAGTAGACACACATCTTAATTGAAATAATGGAATTCTTCTCAGGTACTAATATGTATAAATCCAGTAATCAAGTCATGACTATCCATTTTATTGGCTTGAAAATGACAGATATAGAATTAAAGTGATGTAGTAATGTCCAGTTTTCCAAATTTCAACCAGTACTCCAAATTATCCAGCACTAACTGTGTGTCTTACAATCGACTTAATTCTGCCATTAGCTATCCAGAATTGTGTAGACCCCACATGCTAAGGGCTCAGTCCCACTTCAGTAGCCAGTCACAAATGAGGTCTCCAGGCTTTTCACGTTTCTTCCCACCTAACTACAAAATCACGGATTTCCTCAACCCCCTCAGGTTCAGTAATTCTCTACAATGACTCACAGAAATCAGAAAAGCTCTGTACTTAAAATCAGTTTTATTATAAAGGATACGATTCAGGAACAGCAAAATGGAAAAGATGCATAAAGCATGGTGGGGATGTGGAGATAGGATGGCACAGAGCTTCTATGCACTTGCTCTTCAGGTGTACTACCCTCTCAGAAAATCAATGTGGTCACCAACCCGGAAGCTCCCCAAACCCTATTGTTCAAGAGATTTATCAAAGCTTCGTTGCATAGCCATTATTGATTAAATCACTGGTAATTGAATTCAGTCTTTGGCCCCCGCCTCCACCCCTGTGAGATGGGGGAAGAGGATGGATTGGAAGTTCCAACCTTCTAATCATGTAGTTGATTAGATTCTACTGGCAGACCAGCTTCCATCCAGAAGCTACCTAGGGGTCCATCCAGAGTCACTTCATTAGCATTAACTCAGATTTGATTGAAAGGGACTTGTTATGAGTAACAAAAGACAGTCTTGTCACTCAAGAAATTACAAAGGTTATAAGAGCTCTGTGCCAGGATCAGAAACAACAACAACAAAAAATGTATATATATATTTTTATTATACCACAACTGGAAAGAATAATAAAAGTGTTTTGGCACATAATATCTGTGTGATCTCAGACATGGTCTCACTTTCCATGAGATTTGAGGTCAAGGAGACTAAATTCCAATCTTGGCTCCATTCCTTTACCTGCTCTGGATCTCAGTTGTTTTTTTTTTTTTTTTTTTTTCGTTTGGTTTGGTTTGGTTTGTTGTTGTTATTGTTATTGTTATTGTTGTTGTTTAGTAAATCAAAACTGGTATGAGGATCTGCCTCATAGGTTTGGACTAGGATAATATTTGTGGAGCATTTGGGTTGGTGCCTTACACATAGAAAGATGTATGATAAATATTGGCTTTAGTAAAAACATATTTTATATTTTTTCTAACATATTTTACTTACTCTATGTCAGGCACTGTTCTAAATGTTTGGCTATAACATTTAGTTGATAGCTGTTGTAAAAATTAAATTAAACGATGCATATAAAATAACTAAAAATAAGGCCTGAATATCTGCCACACACACACACTTTCTTATAAAGAGAAAAGAAAAAAAAAAAATGACCACCAAATGTCCCCTTATTTTTTTCCTTAATTGAACAGCAGTATCGACTAACATTTCACCTAATAGCTTGTGATTTATTCAAATCCTCTGATGGGTCTGACAGTCAGTGAAGAAGTCAGATGTTTTAGAGCCTCATCTTTCTTTAGAAATCATTAAACTGCCTCAGTTTTTGCTTTGTGATTTTTCATGTTCGATGGTATTTATAACGTGCAAAATGGATGGTACTGAGAGTGAGAGTAGAAAAATCAAACATTAAATGTTCTGTTCTTTCCACTCAAGTGTGTCCTGATTTCTGAGCTTCCTTTGCCTCATCTAGGTGTATTCTTTTGTTGTTCATTAACATTCTGCTCTCAAACATTAGTCTTAACCATCTGATGAAATGTTTAGTGTTCTGCTTTCTATAGTTACTTTGTTAAATATATCTACCTCCAATTTCCTAATAACAAGTTTCATTCTTTTCCGGTATAAACAAAGAAGTTAAATAGCATCATCTGCTCTAAACAGGATTATAAACTTTGAGCTGCAGTTTCTTCAGAAACTAACAGATGAATTAGAAAGGCAGTCCCAACTGCTTTCAATTGTATTTTCCAACTTTTGCACTTTTTGCCTCATTCATATGACAAAACTTTCTTATCTAAATTATCTGACATGAATGTCTTGAGATAAGAGACTTCAGAACCTCCTTTCTACGGACTGAGAAGTCTTGTCAACATACAATCAACAAATATTTAGCAAGCACTTATGTGCTAGTCACGTAACAATCACTAGTCACAGCAGTAAATAAAACAGTCAAAAACTCCTGCTTTCATTAAGACAGGTCAAAATACAGTAGTATTATGACGCTCCTAGAGCAAATGATCTTTTATTTTTTGAACCAGATTATTCAATATTTCAGATGATCAAGAAATTATTCTGAAGGCTATTAATGTTTTCAAATAATTGAAAAAGAAACATGACAATTAGGTAACAAGCTTCCTGCCTTGAAAGAGGAAACAGTTTCCATAGGCACCAAGGATCACCATTTCTACCCATGTTCTTTCTCTCTGTGGTATGAGTAGATCCAGGTTCAAAAGAACAATCAGAGGTCTTAGAAAATGTGCTCTGCAGTTAGATACATGTTCATACAGAGGAAAATTGAAGTCTCTGTAGTAAAGAAGTGAGGTTGAAAACCCTGATGAAAATTAACACAAAAGCAAAAATATACCACCTATAAGAACATTATGTGAGAGTGTGGGGGAATTGGAAAGAGTGTGAGAAACCTATTTTGTCTGTAGTGGCAAATGTCAGAATCCTTCAGGGAGGAAAACTGGTGATAAAACAGTGTGGGGGTGAGGGATGATGAGGTAGTCTGTGGTCATAGAACAGGACAAATTTGCCCGATCCTATAAAGTTCTAGCCTTTGATCTGTCCTTGTTGTTGACTTAGTTAACTGATCTCAAACATTAATCAAATATCTCATCAAAAATCAAATACACTATTGCCTCTTTCAGCTTTTTTTTTTTATTATTCATATTGCTACTTTCTATAAAAATTAAACTGTAGGACTTTTACTTGAACTCAGAAAAGCGCCAAGTATGGAGTCTGAATTAAACTTTGAGTGATCTGCTATTTGAGCCTACAGACCCAAGGTTTGGATTTCTAGTTACAATAGCCACATCAGAAAGCAAGGAAATAATGTCTGAAAGAGTTTAGCAAATAAACAGTGCTGAGTCTATGTTTCTTTAAGGTCTCTGAGGGTTTTCCAAGAGCAAAAGTCTCCCTTCCCCTTAGAGAGGGTGCCCTGTCTGTTAATCTGGGCTGAGAAAGGCCCAGTATTTCCATTTCCTTAGCCTAAAACAGACTTTACCCTAAGAAAAATATAAATAATGCTGAGGAAAAACAAAAAACAAACCCTTAGTGGCTGGTACTGCCTCTAAGTCTCCCATGACAGAGACCAATGGTCATGTAGCTATTCTCAGGGACCATTTACACAGAATTCATTTATTTATTTTGGGGTTGGCCAGACATCCTCCATGTCTACTAGTAGCTATGGTAATCACTCCAATTAAGGAAAACATTATCTGTTTGAAACAGCAGGACATTAGTTCAAGGCAGACAACTTCAGACACCAGCAGATGTTTCAGTCCTTCAAGCCATGAGCAGGCTGCTGGGTGAAACATCTTCAAAGAAACATGCATGAGGGTTTGTGCATGTTTTGGACTCTTAACTCACAGTGTTCCTTTAGAAGAAAAACAAGCAAAGTAAAGAGTAAAAACCAAAGAAGTATTATTTCATTGGAATGTTTTTAATCAAACTGTTAGAGAAAATAAATTGTGGGTATTGTCTTTCACTGAGAAGCACGTATTGTTTTCTGACTGATCTTATAAATGTCTTCAAACAAAGCGAACATATCCATTTGCTTTCCTCTGAAGACCATTAGGGTAAAATTGCTGATACATGCAGAAATGTGAGAACAACAGGTCACACTCTATTGATTGTACAGTACCTAAGCCAAAACTAATTTAAAGTCTTCACACCCACCTCATATGGATGGATTCATGAGTCAATGTAGAATTTTCCAAACACATGGAAAGTAATATTCCACTTTCCCTGCTTTAATAATTTAGATGGTTATTTATTCTGTTGAGCTAATATTTTTATTACTTTTCTGTTTTCTGTCCTAATTTTTATTGTGTAAAATTTAAAAAAAAAAAAAAGAAGAAGAAGAAGAAGAATCAAGAGAGGGGGTTCCACGGACTAGAATCCTTTTATTGTGGGTCCTGTTTCTTGCTTGAGCACTTATTTTTCACTTTGATCAGTTGAGCCTGTCCTTGCACCCTTTATTCCCAATCTTCAAGGTACACATGAAAGAAATTAAGGTTCTGTTGAGGTATATAGTTTATTGGTTCATGAAAAGTGGAAGAGATCTAGTACAAAGAAAAGGGGGGGGCTTTCAAATGTACACACAGAAAGTGGTGAAAATAAGAGGAAATTCTCATATATATCTAACATTGCAGGTAAAATTTGATTATTTCTGGATCTGGAATATGTGTTTTAGATTTACATTAAATATATATATATATATTTTATTGCAAATATATATATATATTACATATATATTACATTAAATATATATATATTAAATATATATATATATTTCTGATGTTCTGGAAGTTCCCATTGCTTCAAATTAAAAATAATAAAATACCTCTGTGGAAAAATAAGTAAGGTGGACCCGGGAAATGGTTTCACAAATTGAGTGGCATTTTCTGCCTGAGATTGCTGGCCTAAACTTTCCTGAAAGGAAGAGGATTTAATTTAAATAAAACAAATGATCACACTCATACTTGAGGGAGACAAAAGTAGAGACAATATAATTAAAAGTTAATATGATCTCTTTAGTGATGTATGGAATTGGCTTCTAATATTCTCTAACAATTCCAGTTTTGCAGAATCCTGCTATAGGAAAAATGGAGCTGTTCGATGTGTTTGTAAAGAAAACTATGCTGGACCTAACTGTGAAAGGTAGGCTAATAAAATTTACTCTTTTCTGTGGGGGTCTAAGGAAACTTTCTGTTTCTTGCACTCATCAGCTCTGCCAGCTTCCCATTCAGTTGGTCTTGAAGTGAATGCTTAAGAGGAGCAAGATGAGTATAGAATCACAGAACTCTGTGTGTATGTGGGAGGAGCTTTTGAAAATCCCGTGCCTCAGATATAGGTATAACAATTTGTTCCCTATGGGGTCCAAGCCAGGGCCACATCTCAGGATAAATGGACAAGGAAAGGAGAAATGAGTATATGTATTTTTAAAAGACTCTGGATATTTCGGGTAACACTCTTTTTTCTCTCCATCATTGAGAACCAGTAGTATAATTAGTAGAGAGACAGAGTGAGGCTCCCTATTTTGTCAGGTGTAAGAATTGCCACCCCAGCCTTTTGTTTGTTTGTTTCCATTTTCATAAAATACCTTTTGATCTGAAATGAGTCTCTCGTAGGCAGTATATATAAGGGTGTAGTTTTCTTATCCCTTCAGTCACCCTATCTTTTAACTGGAGCATTCAGTCCATTCATATTCAAAGCAATTGTTGATAGATATGTAGTTATTGCCATTTTATTATTCTTATTTTTTATTTTTGTTTTTTTCTTATTCTTCTTAAAGAAGTCCCTTTAACATTTCTTATAATACTGGTTTGATGTTGATGAACTCTTTTAGCTTTTTCTTGTCTGAGAAGATCTTTATCTATCTTTAGCTTCTAAATAATAGCTTTGCAGGGTCAAGTAATCTTGGTTATAGGTCCTTGCTTTTCATTACTTTGAATATTTCATGTCAATCCCTTCCAGCCTGCAAAGTTTCTCTTCTGAAATCATCTGACAGTCTTATGGGAGCTCCATTGTAGATAACTAATTGCTTTTTTCTTGATGCTTTTAAGAGTCTCTTTTTCTCTTTAACCTTTGGCATTTTAATTTTAACGTGTCTTGGTGTGGGCCTCTTTAGGTTCATCTTGTTTGGGACTCTCTGTGCTTCCTGGGCTTGTATGTCTATTTCCTTCACTAGATTAGGGAAGTTTTCGGTCATTATTTCTTGAAAGAGGTTTTCAATTCTTGGTCTCTCTCTTCTCTTTCTGGTAGCCCTGTGATGTGTGTATTGTTACTTGATATTGTCCTAGAGGCCTCTTAAACTATCATGCCCCACTGCAGGCCAAGTTCAGCCATAGCCTGTGCCCTACTCAGGATCACCTGGCAAGATGCACCAAGCAATCCACAGATGGCTACCATCCATGCTGGGCTTACAGGTGCCTCAAGAGGCCAAGTCACAAACCAAGGCCAGCTGCCACTAGTACTGGGCTTGGGCCTGCTCAGCAAGAGGTACAGGGTATGCTAAGGCCAGATGCTGCTTGTTTGGGTTTTGTGAACCTTTGGGAAATTTTAGGAAAGTCTGCAACTTGAGCCAACACAGGACATTTGTATGGAAAAGCTACTGGAGGTGGCTTGGGTGCACCCACAAGTTGGGTGGAGCGAGGTCTCAGGGAGTCACAAGGGGAAGAGGGAGGAGAGGTGACAAGTGTTAGCCAGGTTGATGGAGACTCAGATAAGGGGGTCACCTGCATCTGCATACCATGCTGGGAGAGGGCTCAAAAAAGAGACAATAGATTCTGCCCGCACTTCTCTTGGGAGAAGCTGCACCTCCAGCCCACGCCCTGAAATCAGACAACCCAGTTCCTCCTCATCTGTCCCTGGTGCTTTTTGAGCAGCTGCCCTAGTGCTGGAGCTCAAAGCAAGTGAGTCCATCAGCAAGTAAGTCCACATGTGGGCCCCTTAAGAGGAATATCTGTAACTTCAGCCACCCTCTGTCACATTGGCCACAATCTCCACTGGTTTTCATAGCCAGAAGTTGTAGGGACTTCTCTTCCTAGCACTGGAATCCTGGGCCAGGGAGCCTAGTGTGGGGTCTAGACCTCTCACTCCTCTGAGATATCCCTCTTGACTCTCAACCGCTACAGGCAGGTATGGGGACCAGCCCGTTCCATGTCTCTGCCCCTCCTCCCAGTCTCAAAGCAGCCTCTTCGGTATATCCCCAGTTGTAGGACTTCTGTTCAGCTAGACTTCAGGCCACTCCCAATGATGGTTGTTCTGTAGGTTAGTTGTAATGTTGTAGTCATGAGAGGAGGGAAGCACAGCATTTACCTACTCTGCCATCTTTACCAGAATGAACAGCAGCATTTTTAATGTTCCTTTTAAAAGGCACCATGTAGTGACAAGTCAGGCATTTCTCCTGCCGTTTGACCCCTCACTTCCCAACCCATGCCAGGAAAATGAAAAAGAGTGGCCCATAGTTGAGTGAGTCAAGTCACCCGCTGGCTAAATAGAGGTTGTAAATAAAAGTTATGTTCTGAACTAAATAATTATAAAATGCACAGCCTTATAGACAGGAGTTTCTCAAGTCTCAGCCCATTGTGACCTTTTGTCTCCTCCTAAGTAGTAAATTTCAAAGATAAGGAGCCTGAGACTCGGAGCCATGAAAGGGCTTAATCTAAGGTCACACAATGGGTTAGTGGTAAACCTGAAATCAAAACTCAAGACTACCATTGTTTAATCCAATGTTTTCATTTCATAAATATGTATGATCTCAATGCCTCAGTATTTCACATTGTCTCCCATGGCAACTTTAATAGTATACCTTCATCCATTCAATTCTGCAGTGGAGTTAGACATGCTAAGTCTGTAAGAGGATTTATCATGTGGATCTTGTTGCTTAAGAATCAGGAGAGAAGAATACGGCAAATTAAAGCAAATCCAAGGAAACCTTACAACTCCAACAGGAAAGGCAGAACATAGTATCATCAGAGATGATGATGATGACAGTGATAACGATTTTGATGATGGCATTGATGATAGAAAAGAAGAATAAAGAGAGGAAAAAGAGAAAGCTAACATTTACTGAGGCTGATTATGATTCAGAGATTTAGTTTGATTCTTTCTGCAGGCACCAGATTTTTCAAATTTAAGCAATCAGCCCTGCCATCTGTATAGAATTTTTCTCATAACTTCCTAAACTCTGCCTTGTCCCACTTCTGGATTCTTGGCCTATGAACTTGAATAAGTTACTTCCATTTTCTTAGCCTTATTTCCCTGTCTTTCCTAGATTGTAAAGAGCAATTATATGGTAACTACTATGCAATATGTATTTTTTTTTATAATTTAATTTAATTCCAATGACAGCTACAGAGAAAGGCTTCTGTGTCACCTAAGAGTTTTGACACCCTTGATGAAGGCATTCACTGAGAGTTGTATGGCCCTGGGAGAAGAAGCAGAGGACAAAAAGCAGAGGAGAGGGGGAAAGCTTCAAAATTTCCCAAAACAATAATTATTGGTAAAAAATTTAGTCTGATTTACATAAAACGTCTTTTTGTTTCCATTTTGCCCAAATAATATGATCACTAAATGAAATGACAAAGTTCATATGCCACAATTCTTTTATTTGTGCTGTAAAATTTAAAACTCTATTTCCCCTGTATGAATCAAATCACTAATAAAGCTAGAAATGAGATTATGGAAGGAAAAAAAATAAGACAAAGCTACTGGATACCAGATCTCCAGTACTGACTCTAAATCCAACTAATGGTCCTTTTATATTCTTTTTTTATTTCTTTTTTGAGGGCAGGAATTGGGTGCACTTAATTATTCAACTACTATAACCATTAATTGATTAATTACTTAATCCACTAACGTCAGACTTGTGGAGTAGAAAGAGCATTAAACTTGGAGTCCCATAAGAGGTTTGAGGCCTGTAGCAATGAACAAATCGTTTAGTTTCTCCATGCTCTAGTTTCCTAATCTATAAAAGTAGGGGGCTATGAGGGATATGAGTAATAAATCTTCACATGTTCATTCTATAAAAACTGTAGAGTTAAAGTTTGGACTGTGACTTCAGAGTTACCTCTGAAGCTACCACCAAAAGGTGTTCTCAAAACTCGAAATAATTCAAAGTAGGTTTCCACTGTGATTGAGATTCTGACTTACAGAATAGAGAATTTGGTTTTTCTCTTGTGCAAGACTAGGGGCAACCTATGAAGATCAAATACAGTGAAATTAAACAGAGGAAAGAAAGTAGCTGGCATCTGGCTTATGCAAGCTTGAGCAAGTCCCTTCACACCTGGACCTCAGGATTTCCAGCTATACATTGAGGTGGCAGGTCTGAGTTAATGAGCCTAAGAGTCTAATATTCTCTGTTTGGTGAACTGTGGCAAAAGTTAGAAATTCAATCCAGCCTCGTGTTCCATAGAGAAATGATATATGCTGGCTTGGGAACCAGAGGACCAGTAAATCAAAGGTGCAAAGACACGGGTATGAATAACAAAATTCATTAAACGTGTCCTCCTGAGGGGCGTCTCTTTGTAGGTTATGTGGCACTTACATTCACTCTTGTCTTTATCATAGACTTCAAATCCTAGAGTTCATGTATAATTATGCTTAGTTCATTTCCTGTTCTTTCAGTGCGTGTGCTGTGTGTTTTTCCTCCTCTTGTCTCTCTACACCTCACATAAAATAGACATAAATTGTCCCTCTGTTGAATGAATTCACTTATTCACTTATAGCAGCAGTGTGGTCCAGGGTGGAGTGAAGAAAAGAACATGAGAGTCAGAAGGTCCGGGTCTTGTGCTATGACTTCCTAGCTCTGTGAGCCTGGAAAACCAAAGTGGCCTCTCAACCTTGGAACGCCAAGTGTGGGTGGCCTACCTCCCAGGTGTCTGTGGTAACTAAATAAACTCACCCAAGCAAAGCTATGAGATACAAGTCAAGTCAAGTGTGTAAATATTGAACATACACCATCATGACAACTACAGCAAAAAACCAAGACATAAGGATAAAGGCTGAAAGATTATAAGCAAAATGTTGAACAAATGATTTTGTTAAGGTCATGGGATTACAGGTGTGACTTTTTTCATTTCTCTGTTTTTCAAATGTTCTGAATTATGATTTTATTACTTTAAATAGAAGCTTTTAAAAATGTAGTGTCTTATTTCTACTGGCCAGGTCTTATTGACTGCCTTGGAAAGTCCTCCCTTCCTTTCCATTCCCTAGCCCAGGCCCTCCACACCCTACCCTGCTCTCCCTGTTCCAGCCCGCAGTCCATCCTACACTCTGAAGCAACACTGGCTTCCTTTCCACCACTTTCATCACACTCAAAAACCTTCGCTGGCTCTTTTTCTTTTCTCTCTCTTGTCAGAATTAACTCTTATGCCTGCCCTTCAATCCCATGATTCTGTGATTACACATTCTTTCCAGCCACTCTCAAAGCATCTTCAGCTCCAGTTAACCAGTCTTCAACACTAGCTTAGGATCTACAGCAGCAAGGAGGCCACAGCCAGCCAGTGAACATGTGTAGTTTGGCTCATATAGTATTCTTACAAAGTTTAAGCCAAACTTTAAAAATTTGAGATTTCACATAAAATCCAGTTTAAATTCTTTCTTTAAAAATAGGAAGATCTGGCAACACAGTTCCTTTATTCCTGCAAGGCTACAATCTGGCAACAGTTGACAGAAACCGAGTAGCAGCTGCATCCTTAGAAGGGGACTATGGTCCCATCACTCATAGCAGGGCCACTGATGGCCCACAGGGCACCCTTGGGAAAAAATAGAGAAAGGGATTTCTTCCTCTGAGCAGAGGCAGCCCCACTCAGATTGCGCAGCTTCTCAAGGCTAGCAAAAATAAAATGGATTTCAGTCTCCGTTCTGCAACTAGGCTAGACTGTCTCATTAGGGGCCCAGCCAGCATGACCATAGGCACCAACTCTGCTCCCACAACAGTTGCAGTTAGGTGCCTGGCCTCTGTAGGTTCACATATCAAAAATGTCCAGAAGAATGGCCGTATGGGCTCCAACTCTGTTTATCTATAGTTTATCTCAGCTCTACCCTCTGCATTGTCTCCACACTGCTTTCCCTCAGTCACAAAACAGCTGCCAGAACCAAGAGCGCTACCTGCCTTTTCATTCACCTACAGAGAAAATGCCTTCCTATAACCCTCAAATAAGAACCCTGAGCTAAACTCAGATTAAATCACTCCTGAGTCAATCCATTTTGGCCAGGATAATGCCAGGCACTAAATGCCTCAGGTTTAAGTTATCTAAATAATTCAAGGCAGATGGTGATTTATACCAACGTTTCTCAACAAAGGTTTTAGTAACATTTTGGCCAGGACAGTTCTTAGCCGTGCTCTAGTGGTGCATCTCATTGCAGTATGTTTAACATATCTGTCATCACTCATCATATGCTAGCCCCGCACTCCATTGGTTGGTAGGACAAAAAATGCCCACACACTAGTCATATCCAGACACTCCTGCATCTGAAAGTCTTGCCAAACTGAATGGGCTATAACACAATGGGAGGGGTGGTTCCTTAAAAACTAAGTCTAGTCTCATATAGAAAGATGGGAAATGTGAATGAATTCTGGAAGAGCAAATCCACAAATATTCACTAGAACTTTTTCTAGACTGGAAAGAAGATAAAAAGGGAGGAAAACTATGCTAAATTTTTAACATGTGATTCCCCTTCAGATGTGCTCCTGGTTACTATGGAAACCCCTTGCTGATTGGAAACACCTGTAAGAAATGTGACTGCAGTGGAAATTCAGATCCCAATCTGATCTTTGAAGATTGTGATGAGGTCACTGGCCAGTGCAGGAATTGCTTACGCAACACCACTGGATTCAAGTGTGAACGCTGCGCTCCTGGCTACTATGGGGATGCCAGGATAGCCAAGAACTGTGCAGGTACAGTACTGTAAATCCTGTGATAGCTACCTGGCCAACATGTGTGCTGAATTTAGATATATTTATCTGGGGGAAATATTACAAGTGCCTCTTTGTCACTTTTCCAGGGCAACGTGCATTCTCAGGAATATGCATCCCAAACTTACCGGGGGTAGATATTATTATCAAAGCTACTAATATAACTTAGCTCCTGGGTAGAACAAACTATGAGACACTGACACAAGTAAACTTTTGCCTTATCATCTTATATTCTTTTAATTTTGATCAAAGAAAATCAGACTTCCATGGATTGGAAGTCTGGCCAGAGTTCTGAAGGAAGACTTGCGTGGTTCTCATCAGTTTTCTTATTCTGGAAGCTAAGTCCCATTTTTCAGTTATGTTTGGTAAAACTGACATTTCAGTGAAATAGATGAGCAAGCCAAGGGTAGAGGTTAATCATCTCCCAATTTCCTCAAATTGTCAGAATAAATATCTCAAGGAGTATCCAAGAAATCTTTCTGATTAGACTTCAGTTAGACTGAAATGTACAAATTTTATTCATAATTTCTCTAATCCATTTGCCACATAGAGTGAAGCTTTTCAGAGGTAAAGTTAAATAGCCTTCCTCTAAGAGTAAAGGAAGGTCGACACTGAAAATTTCTTACTCTTTTGCAACTTTGAGGGGAAGAAGGGTAAGGAAGAGATATTGTGCGCCGGTGGCACTCTCCTATTGGAAATCCCCTCACTAAAACAGATTCTTGAAAAGGTTTTGAGAAGTAAAAAAGTTTAAAATTGGGAAGGAAACATATACGATCTGCAGAATGTATGATAAAAGTAAACATGTCTATAAGAAAGCAAAGTGCACAGAGGCATAATAATGAAAGTGATGGAGAGAAGAGAGGAGATCCCTGTCCCACCAGAACTGAGTAGCAGCTGAGTAGAGAGAAAGCAGGCATCAGAAAGATGCTGGCAAAATCAAAGCCTTGATTCTCAAAATATTTACTAAACTTATGTTTAAACTACATGGATGCAGATCACTCTTAGAAAAGAACCTAATATTAGGAGCAATAAAGCATGATCTCGCTGAATTGTTTGATAAATCTACATTTTGTGGAACATTAAACAGCTGAAATGTAATAAATGCATGTTCCCCTTGAAGCTAATTTTTTATGATTTTTCTGTAAAGACAGTTAAGAGGTGGAGAAAAATTCACAATTCTGTTCCAGCTTATTGCTAGCATAGATAGCGTAGGAATTTCTTTTTAATTACAAATTTGCATGCTGCAGCTCAGTGGAAAAAATGACGTCTGATAAGATGGGAGTTTTGTCTTTGTTTTTTTCCAAAAGGCTTTCTTGAAAATCATCTGTAGATGAATAACGGGCTTTCAGGTCTTCCAAATTCATGTGAATATGTTCCTAATTCTTTCCACCACATTATTTCTAGTCATCCCACTGATAGCTATCATTTGAAGGTTTGGAGTCAGCTTTGCCAAGGGTCAAGCACTGTGGAAGCCAAGATTCGCTCTTGGGCCTCCTCACTCTCCCGGCTGGGCTATACCTCCCTCGCACCTGGCAATGATCAACCCCAGAGTTGTATTAAACTGGAGAATCAGTCTGCAATGAAAAGATGGCTTTCTGATTCCAGTTGAATAATGGGCTCCATGATTATTTTGTATCTTGTGAAATTTACCAGTATCTTTCTGGACTGAAGCAGTTGCATAGTCATGTCAGACACACACACAAAAAAAAAAAAAAATGAGAGAAGAGTTCTAGTAAATTTAAATTCACTTTTGTCCAAGGGTCACCTTTGAAAATCTCACTGGGTTGGGGCTTAACTGGGTGAGGAGCATAATCTCTATGTCACAGATTCCATATAGGGTCCTAAGGAAGAATATAATTAATCCCTGCTGAGGAATTATGTACTGATAGCTAATATTTCTAGAAACCACAAGAACATGGCTGTGTTTTAAGCATTAAGAAACAAATTCCTAATCTCTTGTTTTTGTTTCCCACAGTGTGTAATTGTGGAGGAGGCCCATGTGACAGCGTAACCGGAAAATGCTTAGAAGAAGGTTTTGAACCCCCTACAGGCATGGACTGCCCAACCATAAGTAAAAATAACAGTACATGATTGACTAACCCCACTTTCTCTAATGTGCTGCAGGTGTGGGATTAAGAAGAGCTATACAATACCCTCTCTAGAAACTGCCTGAGTTCCTCCCTTGCCTTATTTTAACTCTGTCTGTGCCTCAACCAAATGAACCCTAAACAAAAGATATTCAATGGTCTACTCAATTCCAATTGACAAATACGTGATTTACAGTTAAATACCTCTATTTTATAAAACTTATTTTATCAAGTCTTTAAGGTTAGCATCTTGCCTAGTGGGTAAAAGCAGGTTCAGAAACACAATTTCCAATGACTGAATTCATTTTAGCTTATTTTTCTCTTCAGGTCCTCATACAATATGATATACAGACAAGGCTTTACGACACAGGAGAAACTGAGATACCAAGAGATTTAAGTGGCTTTTCCCAAGTCACTCCAAAGCTTAAGTGGCACCAGAAATAAAATATTACGGCCTTATGAAAAGGAGCTACCATCATTATTTTCAGAATTTCTCTGTCACTACTGTCAATCACATCATGAGCACTCCTGATGATGCAAGAACCTGCTGAAACATTTTAAAACAAATACTCAGAGCTGGTCTTACTGAATTTTCAAGTCTAGAATAGCCTATGATTGATTCTTAGAAGGACTTAACCCTTTTCCCATTTGCCCCAAGAATACTCGCTGGCAGCTCTTGCCACTGTAGCATTTACCCCAAGATAACTCATGGATTATAGTCCCAAAACTTACCCCCAAAGTTTGCCCCAAATTATCTGGCTTTTGTTATTATTTTCTCATCACCCTAGTATATCAATCATCTTTGGAGTCAAATGACATCATTCTATTTATACCATCATGTTTTCAGTAGTGGTATTTCCATTTACAAAATATGGTAATTCTCAATCACTGAAAATGTCAAATCCTAGAAAACAGCATTTCTACATGTGATATTAACATTGTTCTCAAACAGTTATTAGCCAGAGATTCATTTGATGAATCCGATTTATATGTACATTTCTATTACATTAGGATTAGAGACAAGTTCTGTTTAGAAATAACTCCAAAAACAGTTTTTTATTTTCACACTGAAAACCAGTCAGATTCGCTTCAGCTTCAAAGAGCATGTTTATGTAAAATTAAATTAATGCTGGCAGTGAGCTGTACTTTTTTTTTTTCTAAACAGGAAATAGGTTAAAGAAAGCTTTGCCTTAGAAAAGCTTTTATCAAGAAAGTAACTAATATTTACTTTTAAGTAGAGTGGTTTAAAGACTATTTTAACTTTAGGTATCCCTCCCCCCCCAAAAAATATCTTATCTCTCAGTCTCTCTGAGCATAAGATATTAATATTACCAACGAATCACATCTTATAAGGTGTCACAGAATGTGAGGCATGAGCAGGGCAAAGTTTACACAGTGATAGTGCAGTTGGTCCCCTAAGTAAGGTCACTTTAAGGACATCGAGATGTCTGTCTGACCTCAGGCATCTTCCCCATCAGTCTGATGTGTAGTCTGGGAAGTCATTCTTTTGAGAGGGTATATGAGTAAAATCATGTTAAACTTAACTAATTAACATATTAACAACCATTAACACTTTGTCTCCATTTGTCAGTTCTCTAGAAGAGAGCACAGTCTGAGGGAAAGAGACTGAGAAAAGGAAAGTTTCAAAGTGTTTCTTTGTATGTGTGCCCCAGGAGGGCACTGGGTCCTTGAGGGGTGATGACAATGGTCAATGGAACTCAAATGTGAAATTCAGGGAGCAGTGAGAAACTGTGACCTACCTTACCACATGTCCAGGTTCATCAGATATCAGGGAGCAATATTCACAATGATGTCTTACAGACCTCCTCCTGCTGACGTGTTCATTTAGACAGGAGATCAGGCCATAGGAAGGCGCTGAGACCCCCCTAGGGTGAGGTGAAGGTGAGGTGCTACAGCTTGACTTAAGATGAGAAAAGCTAACAGGAAGAAAGGAGTGACAGCAAATAGCCGTCTTCACCAGTGGGCACCAAGTACCCAAAACCTAACATGAAGAGAGTCATCCCAGAGGGCCGTCCACCACTAAAGAAAAGTGGACAAGGCTGCTCCTTACCCACCCATTTCAGATGGTTTGCCCTTTGCGCTTCCTTTCTTTCTCAATTCAGTGCCTACTGTTCACCTTAACCTACTTTCCCTGTTGCGTGTGTTGTTTGTTCTTGTTATGTTTTAAGTGGAGTTGGTGCCTTGTGTATAGTTTGGCTCATCTTAGGCAGTCTTCCACTTTGAGAGTAAGAACTAGTTCTATGACCCAAAACAAGTCCTCAAGGAACAAAAATAAAAATAGTATTACCTAAGGGAGTCCACATAACGATCTACTTTAAGCAGCATGATTCCCAGCCGACTTTGAGTTTGAAGAAACAATGTGCTCATTTTACCTCCAGGCTGTGATAAGTGCATCTGGGATCTAACTGACGACCTGCGGTTAGCGGCCCTCTCCATTGAAGAAAGCAAGTCTGGTCTGCTGAGCGTGTCATCTGGTGCCGCTGCTCATCGGCACGTGAATGAACTCAACTCCACCATCTACCTCCTCAAAGTATGCGGAAATGTCATACCTTCTACATGCTTTCATTCTGGTTTCACAGGTCGCTCCTAATAACTTCTATCCCTTTTGGTATGTCAGTCCTTAAATTGTTAGACTGAGGAAATTATGAAAGGTTAATTGTAACCGTGAGCTTCAGCCTAAACCCAGAGCTGCCATCTATAGAAGAATGCAATATGGAAAATAAAATGACTAAAAAACTAGTATCTATGTACAAAACTATTGAAGGAAGTGAAACCCTTAGTTCTTTGGCAAAGGTGTACATTAGTTATTCAAGTAATTATCACAAACTTACTAGCCTCAATTTGCAATGTTTTGAGTAGTTTCTCTACAAACTATGTCTCTGTCTCTCTGTCTTACTATCTCTGTCTCATTGTCTCTGCTTTCTCTCTCTCTCTCTCTCCCTCTCTCTCTCTCCTGCCTTTACCTTTCCTTCTCACGGTCATTTTTTTTTTTTTTCATTTTTCCATGCTCATACACACACTTAAGCACACAACATACCCACATGCTCTGTTTCTCCTCAAAGGTCTAGTGATTAATTTCTAATAAACAAATTTAAGGCGGCAACAGTCAAAAACAGTACACTATACTAGTGCTTGTATATCCAAACTTTTAAGAGGTGTTTTTTTGCTCCCCTCTAAATCATGGGCTTCTATCACAACCAACAGATATTTTTTAAAACAATAATAATTACCTGAAAAGACAATGGAATTAATACCAGCACACTTTTTTTACTTAATTAATTTAACATAATAGTTAAGAGGACAAACGTTGAATTCAGATTTCTCCGGTAAGCTATTTAACCTCTTTATTGTTCAGTTTCCTCATCTGGAATTGAGGATAATTATTGCACCATCTCATCAGTTGTTAAAAGAATTCAGTGATATATGTAGAGCAGTTAGAACAGTACCTAGCACAGCAAGTGCTCATTACTCTACTTTTTGGAGGTGCAAATGATATCAACAGCAATTGGCCAAATATGCAAAGTGAAAAATCTAACACAAATTATAAAATCGTAGAACTAGAAGGAATTTGTGAACATTCTATTTCAAACTTAGAAATCATTCTTATCCAAACTCACCTGTTCGAACACATTAAGGCACTAATTCTCAGAGGAGTCACCCAGAGTCAGACCTCTTGATACCACTCAAATCCTCTTTCTCCAATATCACAATCTCAAGATAGGTACGATTATAGCTGACAGAAAGTCAGAGCCAAGATTGGAGGGTTTACTCCAGAGTAATCCAAGTAA
The DNA here is from genome assembly GCF_902729225.1 of Pteropus medius. Classification (NCBI taxonomy): domain Eukaryota; kingdom Metazoa; phylum Chordata; class Mammalia; order Chiroptera; family Pteropodidae; genus Pteropus; species Pteropus medius. Next base: position 29,645,590 of record NW_024340696.1, on the reverse strand, counting down.
AGTCACATTTGGACCAAACTCCTCAAAATTGAAAAAGAGACAAATGGTCTGAAATCAAGAGAATTGCTCTCCTTATACCTAAACAAACAAACAAACAAACAAATAAATTTCTAAACTCCATTTAGGTTGATCTGGGTGGGTTGATCATTTCCTCGAAGACTTTCCAAAATTGACATTTTAAAACTCAGACACTCAAGGCTACCACCAGTCTATGTTGTGCCTTTGTGCAAATTAGAAAAAGGTGCCAGTTCCCCATGGCCAGTACACCCCAGGCCAGGGTCTCTGCCTGATGGGCAGAGCTCACATAATTTTAGCCTCCAGGGCCTTTGGAAACCTCATACAGACCCCAATTTTCACAGTAGCCTACAGCAGCCTAAGGACCCCACTAGTTTGGGAACAGAGACTAACATTCAACTCTGAGTCCTCTTACACTGGAAGAGTTTTTTGTATATTTTTACAAACCTAGTGTGCACATCTACTGATTGTTTTCAAAATATTTTTTTTTTTTTCACAGACAAAATTATCAGAAAGAGAAAACCAGTATGTCCTGAGAAAGATACAAATCAACAATGCTGAGAATACAATGAAAAGCCTTCTTTCTGATGTGGACGAATTAGCTGAAAGGGTATGTATTCAGTTTCTGGAACTGCCTTCAGAGAAAGGACTTAGCTGGTATGAACCGACCTAATCACAAACAACTGAGGCTTAACATAGCACAGAAAAAATACAGTGACCCAAGTACCTTAAAATAAATCAAAGGAAGACCTGTAGAAAAAATATATATATACTCAGTCTCTACTGTTTCTTCTCATTTGATTGGTTTCCTTGAAAAACTGTATTTATGGGTAATTTTCATTGTGTTTGCTGCTGTTTAATATGGCCGATATATGTTCCAATTAGGGTAGTCATCCAGCTGTTTGCCTCGGCATTTTATGGCTAAGAGCTATAGAATATCCAGAAATAAGCTTTATTATGTAGAATATAAAACTTATATTTACTAAGGATGCATTAAATAATGAAAGGAAAGAATAAGAATTGTGCTGAGAAAGCAATTTTGCGATTTGGCAGGAAAAAAAAATTACTTTTGACCCTCACCTTATACCATACACTAAAATAAAATTCCAGACAGATTAAAGACTTTGAGTTTGAATTTCAAATTCACAAGAAAACAGAACTTAGTGATTATTAAACCATGAAAGGAAATAACAATACGCTTAAATACAACGTGAGGAATTACAATAAAAAGAAATAATAGATTTGACAAGATAAAATTTCAAATACCCTGGAAAACAACTAAAATTAAAAAGTCAACTAGACTAAGAAAATTATGGAGAGAAAAACAACTTGTAAAAACGCTCACAAATTAACTAGAAAAATATTAAAACTCAAGCAAGAGTCAATATGAGAGACTGTACTAATTCTGTACTAATAAAAATATATATAACTAAACCACAAGGCACCATATTTAACATATCAAGATGTTTAACACATGTTTTTTTCCTGGTTGTGCTCCACCAGTGCTTCCCAGAGTAATCTGGAATTTCTGCTTTCCAATACTGGTGTTTCACATTATAAACTAAAGTTCTTTTCAAAAACAATTCTCATTTTTTACATAAATAAAGGTTAAAATAACCCTGATAATCTCTTTTGACCTTGGAGCCCTTAAACTTTTAAGAGATTAAGCTTCTGAAACTATAAATTACTCTAATTGAACCCTTGAAAGATTCAGCTACTTTGAAATGTATATGAAAATCGTGTCCTTCGTACTGCGCAAAGGCACAAAGTAATCCAACCACAAGCATTTGACGAGCAGTGAGATTTCTTGTTTCAAAGGAGATACCAAGAAAGAAATCTTTGTAAAAAAAACCTCATTGTTGTTTCATTTCAGTGTCATGGAACTTACCAAAAGTGTCTCAATTCTTGAAGAAATGTTTTCACTAAGATTAGTTTCTCCCACAGCGCAGACACAGAGTTACTGATCATTTTGTTGTACAGTTTTCCCTTTTTTGATATAAATTAAATGCAGGCTTTCATAGGGAGGAAATAATGCAAGCTGGAAAGTAACATCCCAGTAGAAGAGACTCCTGGGCAACAAGAACACACCAAAAGCAGGAGGATGATGATAAAGCTATCAGAATATTCACCCAGGTGTTTCCATTGATTCTTACTGAAAATAACATTCTTCTGAGTATGACAACAGTTGTGATGTTGCAAGAACCTGTTGAAACTTTTCAAAATAAATGTTCAGAGCTGGCCTTGAGGACTTCTCAAACATCCTTCTAGCCTTTGGTCTAGAAAAGTCCATGATTGATTCTTAGAAGGATTTAAGAAAATCTTTGTCTTAGAAAGCCTTCTATCAAAAAGTAACTAATGTTTGGCCTTAAATAGAGTGAAGGGTTTTATTGTAGTTTCCCACAGGGATAAAAATTACAGTAATGTTGCCTCTTGAACTTGAAAATACCTTTGTATGCAAATTATCTGTCACATGAATCTCAAGTGACCCAAATCTCACAATTTACATTAATCTGAAGTTATTGATTTTGTCCCAACCTCCATATCTAAGTCCTCCATTTCCTTTCAGGAAATTTTATAGCCCTTTCCCACCTCCTATTTCTGGGAACCCCTATAGGATACTTATGCATTTGTGTTCACAGTCACTGCTCAAAGGGGCCTCTCTTTTATGACTGCTGATCATATCTGTAATAAAAATGCCAAGGACTATGGCAAGACCCCTCTTTCCCATGTTCCCAAAGTCACCATGCTAAAGTCAAGAGTGTGACGTGGTTCCATAGTATAGCGGTTAACACATCTGTTTTACATGCAGAAGGTCCTGGGTTCGCGCCCCAGTGGAGCCACGGTCCATGGTCTACAACCATGCCACCCTGAACAAGCCCAATGTCTGGTCTCAGAAGCTAAGCAGGGTCGGGCCTGGTTAGTACTTGGATGGGAGACCACCTAAGAAGACCAGGTGCTGTAGGCATAAATAATAATAATGAAATAATAAAAAAAATAAAGTCAGAGTGGTGCTAGGCTATAAGCAAAAGTGAAAATGGGGGCTCTTACCCAGTCTCAGTGCTGCTCCTTGCCATCTGGTGCTTGAAGATACATTGCAGAGCATCAAGTCACAGAGCCCAGTCTCCAAAGGCTGGCTCAAGAAGGTCCTACACTATCCCCTCTACATCTACATCTCTTCCATCTCCCCCCTACTCTTTCAGCCACAGCAAAAGCCTCCTACGTATAAACACATGCAAAGAGATCTTTAAGACTGGAAGGAAAATAGTTTGCCTCCACACATCAGAAGCACCTGGACCTCATTTCTCATCCTGACAAAAAAGCAGGACCAAAAATAAAAATTGCTTAAGACCTGATATATTACAGTTGTTGCGCTGGATGCTAGGGGATACTGAAATGAATATAATAAGACCTCTGCTCTCAAGGAATTCACAGTCTAGTAAGGGAAACATACATATAAAAAAATTATAACACGCATTCAAACAGAGCATGGTACAGGTTAGAGGAAGATAATTCTAAGGAAATAATTAACTCTTTCAGCAGGGAAGGCTTTTCAGAGAAGATGAGCATTGACCTTTGCACTGAAGAATGACTAGGAGTTTATCATGTACTTTCAAGCTACTTTCTACCACAGAGCAGAAAGATGTGAAGCAACATGGTATGTTCTTGTGACTAGAAGAATTTTGGCCTTGGCCTTACAGAAGATTAATTGTAAGGCAAGGAGTGGGAGATAATGCTGAAGAAGTTCTTAGAGGTCAGATCATGAAGAACCTTGACTGCTATGCCAGGAATATGTGAATTTCATCCTGTGGACTTTGGAAGACATGGAAGCATTTACCTAGAACAATGAATTGATCGGATTTAAATTTCAGCAACATTCCTCAGTAGGGATGATTGATTGGTGGGTAAAGACTTTGAAGATAGGGATGCCAGTTAGGAGACTGACACAGTATTCTAAACAAGAGCGGTTGATCACTACCTTGTCTTCATTTGAAAAGACTCTGTACAAACAGGAGTCAACTGAGACTGTGGTACTGGGGAATAGGAAGAAAGACAGATGGCGAGTGGAATAAAAACAATTTGAGGATCAATTGTATACGAGGAATAACAAGGAGGAAAACTCTGACTTGGAGAAATAGATGACTAAGACTGAAAACATAGAATTGATTACTCTGGACATCTTAAGGATGAGGTATCTGGATGCCCAGCGGGCAGTTAGAGATTTGAGTGTGTAGCTCAGAGAAGAGATCAAGGCTGGAAAGTTATTTCGAAGTCGTTAATATTTAGGAAGTAGGTAAATCCACATCACTGTTCAGATTCTGAAATGAGACACTAATATTCCTACTATTATTTTGTCTAAGACTGTCCCTATTTGTGCTTGTCTCCCAGAGTTATTTTTAAAAATTCCTTCTTTCACTCTCAAAAGTCTCCTAGTTTAAACAATAAAATATACGATTGCCCTAGATATTGATTATCATCCTTACTTAATCTGGTTGATTTTTTAAAAAATTAGTATTCTAGATGCGTTATTCTTTATGCACTGCACTACAAAAAAAAATCTTGCTACTTTTTATATCGAATGTGTTTGAAGAGAATTCACTGTTTAGATGAGTAAATGATTATTTCATTTGTAATATAAACCATCAACTGGTTTATAGTTGTGAAATAATTTTTTTATTTCAACTTTTTATAAAGCAAGGTGCACCTGTTTCACTCTGTGCCCATATCATTAGTTTCCTTCTATAAGCAAAGTTACAGAAAAAATAAAGCAGTCACATAAGGTATTACTACATATTTTAGCCAGTAATTTTGCTATTTAATGGAATGAATGTTCCTCTTTGCCACTCTTTGTTAAATATAAATAAGTGCCCTCTAGTGTTTGTCAAAAAGAAGAGGTTTTATTAGAGATATGATATCCTCCAGCTGTCTTTCGTTGCTTCAATTCAGTTTCCATATCGAGAAATAAGTTAAATGAACACAATAATAACAATAACCTTTCCCTTGAACAGTGAAGGCAAAGTCAAAAACATATGTTGTGCTTTGCAAATATAACAATTTACACTAGTTCAAAAATCAACTTGTTAAATTTTTTGAGTGTTTTAAATGGTGTCCATATTTTTTTAAAACAGAAAGGGTTGACATTAGTAATAAGATTCATCTTATTTTCTGCGTCATCTTATTTTAAAATAATCGTGAATTTTGTGTTTCTGGAAAGCATTAGAACAAGCCAAGAGGAAGACAGGAATTGGACAAAGGAGTACAATGATTCAAAATGCAATGTCCATTCAGAGAACCCACTGTTTAGGGAAGGGGACTGATGGCTGCATTACTCCTGCACAGGGACCTTTATATGGAGGGGATTTCAGACTTGCCTGATAGAAAGCCTTTGGGGCTTGTGTTTGCTATGATACCATTTCTGCATTCTCTTCCTTGACTAAGGGCCACTTGCTTAGGTTATGCCTGGGAAGTATAAAAACATTCCAGGTAAAATCTCTCAGTTAGAAAATTGGATGAAAAAAGAGAAGTTTGAAACGGCCACTCCCCTGTCCTAGGGAAACTGTGCAGTGGTGTACCAGTACTCTGTGGGGCAAATTGCCTTGCAGTCCGCTTGGGTACTGCAGCACTTTGTGACAGAGCTGAACCAAAAAAAGCACCAGATAAGGCAAGTAGGCATCTAACAAATGCCAGACTGAAGAAATTCTCCTCCTCTTAAATATAACCCAGGAGTCAGTCTTTCTAATGCCAAAAGGAAGTACATCCCCCATGCCGTGTATATAGGCCAGTGTCCTGGCCCTGAAACATTTCTTAGCTCTGCTTCTGTCCTTACACACACACAGAAATACACATGTACACATGTGCCCACACACATCCTTTCTTCAGAAGCCACATTTGAGTTGGGACTTCACGTTGACATATTGAGTTGGGACTTCAAGTTGACATACACTATGCGGGTGCGCTAAAACAGAAGCTCCCAAGTTGAGAGGATGGAGTCGGCTTCTCAGAAAAGAGTTCTATTCACTCTGAGCCAAATCTGCTTCAGTGGTTATTTGTACATAAGTGACATCGATGTTGATGGAAATCTGGAGTGCAACACTGGAAACAGCATTTAGCCCAGTGAGTATAATCTTTTCAATCCCTGTGGTAATTCAGTTACAGCAGTGGTTGGACCACCCAGGAGCTACCCGACACATGCGGCATTTCAAGATCTGCCTACTTTCTCAACAATTTTCTCTTTAAAGCTTTAAGCTCGTTAGTCAGCACAATGTCAAACTGATCAGCAGACATGGATAATTTCCTAGTCTGGCATCTTGAGATACAGTAAAAATTCAAACTGTAAATTACCTGTGCAAGGCAGTTTGTTGGATTGAACTGTGACTGATGGCATAGGAATGGCATCTGATTTTATAGCTTTCTGTAATCCTAAAGCTGGTCATCACATCAGCCTTCATTCATGGTTTCTGGGATATTTTATATGTTATAGAACTTTCACATACCAGGGAAATTTATGTTTATGGACTACATTATACCCGCATACACATATACACAATATTCCCTTCTCATAAATTTAATCTGGTGTTTATGTGGATTATTTATAGGAAAGTCAAGCCTCAAGAAAGAGCCAGCTGGTTCAGAAGGAAAGCATGGACACTATTAACCACGCAACTCAGCTTGTAGAGCAAGCCCACGACATGAGGGATAAAATCCAAGGTAAATATATTCTCTTCTGGTTCAGCTTACTGTCAAGGGAGCATTCCTGTTATTAACAACAGTAAAAACTAATAGCTGCTGTTAGTGCTTACGATGTGCCAGGAACTGTCCTGAGAGTGTTATAGGTTTGAACTTATATAAGGTTGACATTTCAAGTTTGTTTATCTGGGATTTCTGAGGACTCATCTCTACTTATGATCTGTTGACTTTCAAGAATAAATGTACAGAAACACTCCCTTTCCAGGCCTTTCACAGAAGTGGAATGCCAAAATACCTTTCCAACAGAGAAAATTGCATGCTATGGTGTCTCTAAAATTCAAGAGGTAAATAGAAATCATGTTTTTCTCAATTATTTACAATGAAAACACTGCGTTTAGTTTAGAGTGGCAGTGAACTGTCTGCTAATCCAAATCATCCTGAGTTCCTCTATGATGCTCTTTCCCAGGACACAGACGGGCAACTTGCTCTGGTCCCCAATCCAGAAGAAAAGAAAAGCAGGGAGGGTGTGTGTGAGATTTCTTTGCCCTAAAGCATTGTGACTGATTTGACCTTCCCCCTTGAAGGTTTACTTATTTGTGCTCTAACCTCTGGTAAGTGTAGGCTGCATTCTAAAATCTATCTTAATAGCATGTTGAAAACCAACCTTCATTTACCAGCAAAAAACCAGTCATTTTGTTTGTTCAAAGATAAATTCCTTAGGTTACAATCTGCTAAGATACAGTATGTATGTCTTTCCATAGTTTTTATTATTCTATATATTAAGAGCTGGATGACAGCACCAAGTGCATCTCAGGGCACAATGCCAGTATAAGGACCCACAGTGGGAGCTTCGTATCATTATACTGAGGTATAGGGAGCATATTCCAAGAAAAGAGATATACCAAACCAAGATTAATCATTTGCTATATTTCCTTTGGTGCCTATAACGCACAATAAAAACAAATGGCATACATTCGAAACATTTCTTTCTCCCAGCCCCATCATTGTACACTTTTGCATCTCCAATAAAATATTCTTTTCCTATAACATTTAGAGTTACTATTGATTTGTTTAAAAAGTAAGATCGAACCTAGATTAGCTGACCTCATTTAATTAAGAAATAAATATCCCTCTACGCAGCAAATAAAGCCAGAATCCTAGTAAACCATTCAGAGAAAATAATTCGTTTTTCTGTTGTTACTCAAATTTTGATTCTAAAGTGTTTCATTAGAAAAGAATCTAAACCTTCTTATTTGACATTTTAAGTATAGGAAAAGTTTGGGGGGGGGGATGCAAAAACCATGTATGGAAAACAATAATTTCCATTAGTTTTTACCTTTTTGTAATAATGTATAAACAGTCTCTGAAGACCAAAGGCAAAAATGTCATTGTCTACATTTACTTTTTCTAATCTATACCAGACATGGATAAAATAAAACAGGCCAAAACTTTAGATATAATATTTGCATCTAAATGCCAAAGAATTTAGCCTTGCAAGTGCTAGTTCTAAGGGAAACAAAAATCTATGTTTAGTTTACTTCAAAAGTTAGCATTTTAGACTTTACTTGAAAAGTGAATGTTTAATTTCTTCATAAGTTTGTAGGATTTTTTAGCCAGTCTGAGTGTCCCTGTAACTTATTTATAGCATTAAAAACCTCTTCCCTCATTTATCTCCTTTCTTTCACAATTCGGGAACAACACCAATAGCTTGTCATTCCTTATTCCCAACCATTTCTAAAATAACTGCTGGTGACCTTCAAGCTATTAGCTATATAAAATACAAACCCTTATTTGGTATGATTTATGTGACACCAGTGTTTGTTTACCCATCTTGTCTGGCCAACCGCATAGATCATAGTAAACCACAGACACACAATTTCATTTACACCAAGAAGATAAAATTCTTCCTCCCAGAGCTGCCATAGGCCGCAGTGACAATTACATAACTTTTATCTGATTATATGTAGTAGGCAGAGAAAATCAGAGAACTACTCAGCTCTGCTAGTATTTAGACAACTCGTTGAATCCCCCTGAGCCTCAGCAGTCTCTCCAGCTCAAATTCTCCATTCCACTTATGGACATAAGATGAAAATGACCCAGAGTTAAAGTGGCACAATCTTCACAAGCAGTCATACTATAGAAGGCAAGTAGCAATTGCAAAAAAATGTATATATTAATGAGAAAAAAAAACTTAAAAATGTTTATATCTAGTATGTAGAATAATTTGAAAGTCTCACTTGAACAATTATAGATACACTCTCATTTTGGCTTAGAGCTTCAGTAAATCCTTGGCTAAAATACAATTACTATCTCCAGTGCATCCTGCATATGACAGGAGATACTTCAGAACATTTTCTCTAAGTTTTGAATTTTATGTAAAAGTTTGATCAAAGGCCCCAGATTTGTGTGCCTTAAAAATTAATGTTTTTGAATCACTGTACAAACCAGGCACAGTTAAAATCAGGGCAGGCTTTGTATCAATCCCATTCCCATTCTGAAGACACCAAAAGGAAAGCAAAGAAGAATAATTTCATCAGATTTTACTTTCCCTGGAATAGATGATAAACTCAAATGCCGGCATCAGTATTTGCAGTGTGAATATCAGTATGCTGTCTTTTGGGGAGTCTTTCTTTCTGTTTTAGGAGCAGCACTGCCCTTTGCCCTCACTCACCCACGTTTTCAATGGCAATACTGTAAAATGCCCAGTCACCTCTCTCAGCTATCTTCTCTTATCATTTCCTTCCTTTCAGAGATCAACGACAAGATGCTCTATTATGGGAAGGAGCAGGAACTTAGCTCTGAGGAAATCTCTGAGAAGCTGGAGTTGGCCCAGAAGATGCTTGAGGAGATTAGACGCCGTCAACCATTCCTCATTCAACGAGAGCTCGTGGATGAAGAGGCAGATGAAGCCCATGAACGTAGGTGTATTCAACTCATAGAGCCCAGCACATGTCTGTTTTCTTTGTGGGTCCAGAAGCAGACACCAAGTCACAGGGCAACATTTGGTCAAAGCAACCAATTCCCAATATTCAGAGATATGTAGAACTTATATGTGGCCTCGGGGAATCATTCAGCATAACTTGACTATATGACCAAGATTTTTAGATCGAGGCCCAACCTTGAGCTTTTGAAACAGCTAAGATTCCACAAGGAATATGTAAAACTTTTACTTCTGAGCAGAAGAAATAAGGACTTAGCTTTGTGAAAACATATAAAACAGGGAGTGGAAGGCTCACGGGAACGAAGTCCCATGATTACAGTAAAGGAAATTATATTGAGAAGCCAGTAAAGCTACAAGCCCAGTAACATTCATGTTCTCAGGTCTATGAATGACTTTCGATGATTTTTAACCTCAATGGAAATTTAACATTTCCTTTAATGATGCCTGTAGACATCAAATCACAGTAGTATTTAGCAAACCTTGAGTTGGTCCCTGTATCAGCTATCAATTACTACCTAACAATCCACCCAAACATATTCAGTTAAAACGATAAACTTTTTTTTTTTTTTGCTCATGATAATATGGGTTGGTAATCTGGACTGGACTCAACCCAGACAGCTCATCTCTCTGCTCCATATGGCATGGTTGAGCTCACTCACATGTCTGAGGCCTTAGCTGAGATGGTCAGGCCTCTCCCTCCATGTCTTACTCTCAAGGAAACTAGCCAAGGCTTGTTCACTTGGTGGCTGCCTTCCAAGAGTGCAGCCATGGAAAGTGTAAGGTTTCTCAAATCCCAGCCTTAGAGCTCAACAATGTCATATCCATTGTCTTGGTCAAGACCAGCCCTGATTCAAGGCATGAGGAAATAGACTCCACTGTCAATGGGAAGAGCTGCAAAGTAGTTATGGTCATTTTAATCTACACAGTCAACAAAAGAAGCCATTGGTTTGCATATCATATTTTAGCTGTTGCTGTTATCTTAAAACATTAAGTTCATCAGTAATTCGAAATTATAGTAATTAGTCTCATCTTTAAGTCTTATTGTTTAATGCACTAATAAATAACATATATTATTATATTACCAATTTGTTTTTAATATATTGGTCTCCTTTTTAATTTTATGTATATTATTCTATGCATTTTAAACACATTATAATAAAAGGGTCTGAGGGTTTTACTAGATTTACAAAAGGGCCCGTGACGTAAAAAGGGTTAGGAACACCTCCCATAGATCATTTTCTTGCGATTGTCACTATCGATTTCTGCTAAGAATTAATGCGAACATTCAAAAAGAGGAATATTCTTGACTTAAAGGCATTTATAATAGCAAACATATAAAGTCATAGAAACAGTAAGAACCAAGGAATAATCTCTGGCCCTATTTCTGAGTCAGAATGAGGCCAGCAGTCAGGAAGTCTGGAGCTTTAATATCACAGCCAAATGCTTCCATGCTGCTTGACTATTTTGGAATCTAACAACACTGCCTTGGGGAAGTGGGACCAACCATATCTACCTAGCCACCTTCCACCTGGTGAATGCATTTTCAACCACTTCCTTTACTCAGCCATCAACTTGTATCTTTTGCTCAGTGATGTAAGAAAATACAAAATCTGAACAAGACAGATTGGTATTCCCTGGAGGAAATATAGAATTAAGACACATAGTCAATGTATCTAACTTCGATCAGACAACTAAGACATATACAAACTTTAAGAATGTACTATTGCCATTTAAATCTTTCCACCCAAAATAATAATTCAGGTTTGACCTAAAAGAACCTAACTAAAAGCAGTTGCCTGGAGAGAATACAGACAATGAATGGTGTGGACATTATTTGTCAGTAACAGACAATATCCTTTTGGTTATTTTTAATAATAAAACTATAATATATTTAAATCCTCTTTATATGGTAAAATTAGTATAATAATCTGGCTAATAATCGACATAGTATAATGATATGGTTTCCACACAAAACATAATCTTAATAAGAATGTTAATCAAGTCCTTCTTTTGGCTGACTGCCATCAGGAGTTCTGAAGCCCTACAAAATAGTATTTTTTTTTTACTTCAAATATAAAACATAGGCTATTGTTTGTGAACAACAACTTGACTCTCTATTGCTAAAAAAGGCATAGCCTGACACGTTTGCATCTCTGCTAAATGCTGATGGAATGAGAAAAGATGGGAGAAGCCCCGACTGAGTTTCTGTGTCTGTTTCTTCCCAGTGTTGAACCAGGCTGAGAGCTGGCAGAGACTATACAATGATACTCGCTCTTTGTTTCCTGTCGTCCTGGAGCAGCTGGACGATTACAATGCTAAGTTGTCAGACCTCCAGGAATCACTTGACCAGGCCCTTGACCACGTCAGGGATGCGGAAGACATGAACAGAGCCACAGCAGCCAGGCAACGGGACCACGAGGTACAGTAGATGCTCTAACTGAAAATGCGCTTCAAGCATTTAAGTTATACAAAGAAGAGACAGTTGGTATACAATTTTTAAATATTCATATGTTTTAAGTATGTGTACATTTTTTGCCACTGTAATTTGCTAATGTAAATGTGTGCACCCAAAATCAAGTTGAAACCATTAGAATTGTTTAGCTTTTGCATTGATAAGAATGCAGTTGTTCTCAGTGCTTGTGACCGCATGTGTTGATGTGTTGCTTTTGCAAATGAGTAAGCATTACACTATTCTTATGCCTGCCTTTTTTTATACTGAGAGCACTAGAACACCAAAGGAACCCAAAACCATGTTCCTGAAAGGATATGTGTAATTTTTGGAAAGGCATAATGAGTAAATCTCACCAGCCTGGCTGGTCAGCAGCTGCAGAGATAGGGAGTCTAATTCAGGGCAAGGTCATACAAATACAAACAGGTGAGGAAAATCCCAGACGTGGCCGTAGATTGCAAAGGCAGTCATCCCTATGGAGCCAAGATTTGTGCATGCCCACACCTAGAGGGCTGAGAACTGCTGGTGCTCATATGTCTGCTTCGAGCGATGCATGCACTCGCAACCACCGCCATAGAGAAGGGTCATGTGATAGGAAGGCAGGTGCATCTTTGGGCATATTGATAAATATTAGAGTGAAAAAATAAGAAATAACTATGAGCCAATGCATTAATTCAGTTATGTTTATTTTTATTGTTGGCAAAACCAACTAAAACTAGGCTCTCTACCCTACATTGCTACATCTCAGTAAGTCGTCGTAAAATGTCCTAAATAAAAATGAATTACACTTATCACTTTCTAATAGGATCAATTCCTTAGTCAATATTTTTTAGAAGAATAATGACCAGGAAAGCATTCTTTGTTAAACAAATGCATACTTACGTTACACAACAATTTAGAAGTGTAAAATAAAATAATTTCTTCAAGCAGATTTCAAGAGAGTTACTGAGACTCGTCCTTATCCTTGAATTTTTCCTCTTGCCCACCCCCACATTTAGTCAACCACAGGATCCTGCCAATTTTACTATTGGAATATTTGTAGCTCTCTTTCCTCTTTTCTATTTCTCTATAACCCCTAGTTTGGGCCTTCATTTTCAACCACAATAGCTTCCTCCTCTCTCTCTTCTGTTCTTGCTCCCTTCCAATTCACCCTCCCTACCCTGCCAGAGTGGCCCACATAAATAACTGACATTTACCTTTTGCTCATATTTAAAGTCTTCATTTTCTCCTTATGACCTATAGCAGAGCCTTTGACACTATAGCTTGTCAATCATTTAGTGAATTATAAAATAAGTTGTGAGGGTTGTAACCAGCATTTTTAAAAAAAGAAAAAGTAAAAAGGAAGTAAAATAGAATTGAAAATATCAAAGTACATCACCTATAGGAAGGTATGATTTCATCACATTTTTGCTTTAATTATGTATGCGTACTGGATTGCAACATAAAATGCGTTTTGTTTTGTTTTTTTTACCGTGGGTCATGGTTAAAAACATTTGAAAGACATTGTCGTATAGGATCATCTATGCTGTTTCCCATGGCATGTGGGACCCTCTCTGATGGGCCCTGCCAGCCTCCTCAGCCTCACCCCTGCTTTTCCCTGCTTTGCACATTCAGTTCAGACAATATCACACTACTGGTCTTCCCATCTGCCTGAAAAGCAGACTTTTTTTCTCCTTCACCTGGATAACCCCAGGTATCACCTCCTCCAGGAGGCCTACCTCACCATTCCTGATTAGCAAGTTCTCCTCTCCAGCAATCCCATAGTATGCTTTGTGCTCATCTCCTTCTGTCTGTGACCATCTGTTAATGGATCTGTGTCCACAACTCGATTTAAGTGTTTTAATTTTACATTTTACTGTTAGACCTACAGCATGCCTTAGAAAAGAACACTAAAATTCCAATCTTTATACAAAACAAAAATAAGCACATAGTTTAATCATTTTGATGTGTTCCAATAGTAGCCACACAACTAATAAGTACATATTTATTTCACTATTCTGCTCCCAACCCCAAAGGGTAACAGAATAATAAAAATCTTTATCAGATGAATGTAGGATTCTATATTTCAAAAGTAGGTTAAATACTTTTTGAAAATTTTATTGAATTTATTGAGGTGACATTGGTCAATAAAATTATGTTGGTTTCAAGTGTTTAATTTTATATCATTTGTATATTGTGCGTTTACCACCCAGAGTCAAGTTTCCTTCCATAACCATATATTTGACCCCCTTTACCTTTTTCTACCTCACTCCCACCCCGCTTTCCCTCTGCTAACCACCATACTGAGTTTTTGTTTGTCTTGATAATTCACTTGTCACTTTTCATTTTATATCCCACATATGAGTGAAATCATTGGTTCTTGACTTTTTCTGTCTGACTTATTTCACTTAGCATGATAGTCTTAAGATCTATCCATGTCGTTGCAGATGGTAGTATTTTATCTTTTCTTATGACTGAGTCGTATTCCATTGTTTATATGTACCACATCTTATTCAGTCATTCATCAAAAGCCGCTTCCATGTGTCGGCCACCACAAATAATGCTGCAATGAACATAGAGGCACATATATCTTTATGAATAAATGTTTTCAAGTTTTTCGGGTAGATACCCAGAAGAGGGATTGCTGGATCATACAGTAGTTTTATTCTTAATTTTTTGAAGAACCTCCATACTGTTTTCTATAGTGGCTGTACCAATTTGCATTCCCACCAGCAGTATATGAGGATTCCTTTTTATCTATGACCTCTCCAACACTTGTTAATACTTGTCTTGTTAAAAATAGCCATTCTTACAGGTGTGCGGTGGTATCTCATTGTGGCTTTAATTTGCATTTCTTTAAAAGCACTGTGTAGAGATTCTCACAAGCCAAAGCTGTGCCTTCCCAAGACTGTTTCTATCATTTTTTTTTAAGGATCAGAAATTTTTTTTTTTTTTTTTTGGCATATGTGAAATGGATACTGAAGCATACAGAATAGTGCTAATTACGTCATCTTCATAATTATCAGTTTCCAAAACTTTTTGGTCAAATTGACCATCTTCTTGTGGGAATATCTTTATTCGTGTCAAAGCTAATTCTATTCATTCTTCTAATGCAATATATGATAAGTGGGAGAAACCCTTTAACATGAAGCATATTATTTTCCAACTACTGCAAATGAACTTATCATGCAGGGCTGTTAGCACACAGCTTTGAAGTCTGGCTGTGACTTCAAGATGTTACCACTGTTCCCTTAAGGCAACCCAGATTCAGGGGCTTCCAGATGGGGTCAGAGTCTAGGGTCTCAGACTCTGTAAAAAGAAAATTGCTTTGAGAGAGCTAAATAATAACCAAACTTTTTCACCTCCCTTCCTTATAAACTTTAAAATAGTGCAGAGCTAGATAACTACTTTTCCTTGTGGAGATAAGAATAATTAATCTCAGGTAGTCACACAGTATTAAGCTTGATGGATATTGAGGGGAAATTGGTTTTTTAATGTTCTTGCATTAAGAGGATATTCAAATAGGATTCTTTTCTGTCCCTAGACCTTTACCTTTCCCTGTAGCAATGTATTTAGAGAAGAAGAGTTCCATCTTCCTTTCCACTAAATCAGGAAAGACTGCAGGAAGTAAGAAAGACATTAAGATGAGCTTAGAAAGTCTTAATGTATGTCCTTTTATATCTAGGCTCTTATAATTATTTCTATGATAGCCTAGATTATACCATAACTTACAGATTTCAACTCCAATTTAAATTACCATTTCTCAAGTAATTTCAATTCATTTTTCACTCGGATGATAAAATGAGTCTTTTACTTTTTCCTCTTACTGTTTTATTCTATGCTGCTCTCAAACTCTTGAACTCATTCGAAGCTCCATAATATTTCTTCAGAATCATAACATCCTTGCCTCTAGAACCCAAAAGTGAAGGTAAGAATTAAAGCATTCATCAAAAAATGTATTAGCAACTAGGGCGATTTCCCTCTTCAAAACTCCTGAGCATCTAACATAATGAGCTCAGAGTGGAAGGAAGCAAGATCACAATTTTGCACTTTGATGACAGGACCATTTTAAATTTCGAAAAGGATGTTAATATTATTTTATATATGCATTATTTCTGTCCAGATGAGCTATTTGTATCCCAAGATAGCACATGGTAAAAGTTTGTTTTGAATTAATTCATTTTCTTATTATTGCAAATATAGAACCAACGTTCCTGTATCGATAGTCCCACTTTACATTCATGAAGAGTCAAAGGCCCTCTCCGAAGTGTTAACTCTCTGAGATGGTGACATTATAAGAAATAATCATAGCTAAGCTTTGAAGCTCCCAGATTGCTTACTTTTGTCATTTCTACATTATAAATGAGAAAACTGAGCATCTGGTGGGCAGAATTCCCCAAAGCTGTATAGCAGTCAGGTGCGGGGGCTAGGCTGGAAACCCAGATCTGTCTTGATGCAAAGACAGTGAATTGATACTGACCACTCTCCCTGATGCTTTCTCTAAAGCCACCTCTTTGTCTCTCCTTTGTTCCTTCCTGAAGAAACAACACGACAAAATAAGAGGACACATGGACAAGGTGAACACGTCCCTGAGGACATCTTCAGACTCTTTGACAACACCTCGTCTGACCCTTTTGGAACTTGATGATATAATAAAGGTAAGAACCCATGTGACTTGTTCAGGTTTGCATTGATAGCACATTAGAACAGCAGCTCAGTGTCACAGAAGAATAATTGAATCCAATTCAATTCTATCAAGGTAGCTGGTATTATAAAAATAAGACCAGGTGACTGAATTTTTTAGTTTTTTTCATTGTACGGTGGCCACTAGCCATGTACAGCTGTTAAATTTAAATTTAAATGACTTGAAATGAAATAAAATTACATTTTTAATTCCTCAATCACATTAGCCATAGTTCAGGTGCTCCATATCACCACATGTGGCTAGTGGCTACTACATTGGACAGCACAGATATCATCACAGAAAGTTCTCTTGAAAGTACAACTCTAGGTTCATCCTACTCACTCTTTACTCATAAGTCGTATGTTTAATAAAACTGGCAGTGAAAATCCATAAAAGTTATACTTTTTAAAGTAGAAATTTTCCAATAAAATGCAGTGATTCAACCATCACCAAAGTACTCTTAGCTCATTTGTGTTATCTTTGAAAGGGTGTCATTTTAAAGTCATCTGGTCACCATGTCATTCTTTAGCTATTTCAGCACCAAGTTCCCGTCTGTCTCTCCATCCCTACTCCCAACACTATCCTTGGTGATGTCAAAATCTAGATGGCTGAGCCCACCAGCTCTCAGACCTCCAGCTCTTTGAACTCCTATCCAACAAGCTTTTCCTCCAGTCCATCTCTTTTATCCCTCTCTGATGGCCATACCTAGGTTTTGTCATCAAAAACAGTATCTCATCCCAAATCCCAGCTTCAAGCACCTTTCTCCCTGCGTAGCATCTCTTATCTCACTTACTTATCTCAGACCACATGGAGACCTCTTCCACTTTATTTATCCTATTGCTCTCATACCCTCTCCTGCCTCCTTAAGCAGCTAAAATAATCAATATAATCATTCTTTGCAACCACCCCTCATTTCCATATTCACCTATGCTCCTACTGTACTCACTTGAGAATTCTAACTTCATATACCCAGCGAACCCAAGTATCATGGCCACATCAGTGCAGCCAACATGACTAATGGGAAACTGACTTCCCGTTCTATCAGCATGGCTGATATTTGCTTCATGCTTCATGCTTCACTGAAAAAAATAGAAACAAAGACAACTCCCCTCATCTTCTGTTCCCAAATCTACCTGTTTACCTGCATCTCTATCTAGACTTCTACCTTCCTTCCTATAGTAAATAATGAAGTGTCCCTTTTCCTGTCACAGTCCAGTCCCTCTACCCATACTCTGAATCTTATTCTTCCTCACCTTGAAAACACAGTAGCAGGGTAGGGCTCCCAAAAGCATGCCCTCTGTCTTCTCTTTCACCCAGTTCTTACTCTTTACTGGATTGTTATTACTCACATACAGACATGCTCTAATAGCTCCGATCTTTTAAAAATTAAAAAGAAAAAAGCCCTTGCTTATATCTTCTCTAATTTCTGCCTCATTACTCTGCTCGGCTTCACGGCAAAACATCTAAGTAATTTACAGTCACTGTTTCCACCCCCTATCTCCACGCTGTCTACAGTACTCAACCTACTCCAAACGGAAATCCATGTCCCACTGAAACTGTGTTTGTCCAAGTCACCAGTGACCTCAATGTAGCATCTCTCTCCTCAGCATTCTCAGCCTCGCATTGTTAACCATCTCTCCTTATTTAAACACTCGGGGCTCCTGTCCTGGCTCCTCCAACACCCCACTCACTTGGCTCTCCTCCCACCTCATTGGCCATTTTTTCTCAGCCTCCTTTGCTGGCTTTACCACTGCACATTCCTGTGGTAAATATTTTAGGCTCTGCAGGCCACACACAACTGCTCTCTCTTATTCTTTTTGGTTTTTGTTTGTTAGTTGGTTTTTTTTGTTTGTTTATTTGTTTTTTTACAACTCTTTAAAAATATAAAAATATTCTTAGCCAGAAGCTATATAAAAACAGGCTTTGGGCCATACTTGGCACTGGGCCGGGTTGAACCTTGCTCTTGATAATGAAAAGCTCAGTGTTCAGTCCTGGGCCTTTCTTTCTATTTATACTTTCTCCCTAGTTGATCCCATTGAATCTCATGACTTTACAGAGTAATTATATGCATGATTCCACATTTTTACCTCTGACTCTGATACCTCCACCAAGTTCCAAACTCTTAGATCCAAATGCTTACTCAATGTTTTCAAGCAAGAACTCAGCATGGTTTGTAGGAAACTCAGTTTCATCTACCACTTTGATGTGTAATAGACATATTAAATTTAACACATTCCGAATGAAACCTGGTCCTTCCCTAGTCTCCCCCACCTCAGTACGTGGCACAACCCAATAGCTCAAAGCAAAATTCTGCAGTCATTCTTGATTTCTCCTTTCTCCTCACCCCCATTTCAGTGAGACCTGTTGGCCCTATCTCCAGAATGAATTCTGATTTCCTATCACTACCTTCTTCTCTGCTGCTACTACTTAATCTAAGTCACCTCATCCCCAATGTGAGCTGCCATAAGAGCCTCCTACTGATCCATTTGCTTCTACTTCTGCCCGTCAATAGTCATTTTCTATGCAATAGCAGAATAATCCTTTAAAGACATAAACAGATCACATTATTTCTCCCACATAAAATCTCTATTAACACTTATAAGAAACAAGCTCACTTTACTATGGCCCATGAGACCCTCTAAGTGACCTGGCTCTGGCCCACTCCTTTGACCTCATACCCTACTCTCTCCCTCACTCACTGCACTCCAGATTGTTACATCCCAACTCCTCTCTATTTTTCCAACATGCCATACTTTTTCCTGCCTCAGGATCTTTGCACTTGCTGTCCCCAAATCTTCAAATTGCTAGTGGCCTTGTGACCATTCAATCTAAGTGTCCTCTTACCTTTATTCACTCTCCAAACCATCTTACCTGTTGTATTTGATTCAAAATACTTTTTACTCCCTGAAATTAGCTTGCTCACTTATTTGATCACTTGTTGATGATCTGTATCTTCCCACCAGATTGTAAATTCTTTGAAAGTAGAGACTGTGTTCACAGCTGTGTATCCTAAAAGAGTGTCTGGTATATAGTAGTCATACAATAAATATTTGTTGAATGAATTAATAAGTAAAAGTGGAGAGTCCATGGTATTTTTCTGCTTATACAATTAAAACTATTTTTTTCAAAGTATTATTTCCCAGATGACCAACCAAATGGCTAGAGGTTTAATACTGTCTCCATAAAAATAAACCCTATATGCCAGGGACTGTGCTACATTCTGGGAATATCAAAATAAACATAGTTTTTGTCTCCCAAAATTGTGTAATCTGGTGAGTGTAATATTCAAGTAAAAGGATTATAGTAATGAGATATGTGGATAAATTATATATATATACATACAAACACACACATATACACACACACATATACATATATATTTATGTATATATATATGTATGTGTATGTGTATATATATATATGTATGTATATGTATATGTGTGTGTGTGTGTGTGTGTGTGTGTGTGTGTGTGTTATATATATCCCTACTCAACTCACCCTGGAGTTGTTAAGGAGGGCTTCACAAAGGAAGTGCTATTAGAGTTGCATTTGGAAGATGAGTACAAATTTTCTAGATAGATCAGATATAAAAGAAAGGAAAGGTATTCCCCACACAGGGAAAATAATGTGTGCAAGGACACAGGGGCCAGAAAAATTATGGAGCATTAAAACAATGATCAGTTAGTCAAGGTTGGACCCTGGAAGGTAGTAGGATGAGGAGTGGTAATAAATGATGAAATTGGTAAGAGAGGAGGAGTCAGTTGATGAAGACATGCTAAGGAATTGGATTTGTTCCTGCAAAGCAATAGCTGGTTTTGAGAAGGGAAATAATACAATCAGATTTACTTAATAGGAAGATAACAATCCCTGTTGGATGGCAGAGAATGGATTAGAAGACTAAAAGAATGAGCGCAGGCGAGGAAGTTAGATCACTCAGGGAGGAAGGGGCTGAGTCAAACCCTAAGGAATAGCAGCTTTTAAAGTCTTCATCCTGGCCGGTGAAATAGGAGAGTGGGAGAGACCAGTGTCACACAGGCTAGCTTAGGTTAGTTTTGCTTAGTTTAATTGTTTTGTTTAGTTTAGTTTAGTTTAGTTTCGTTTCGTTTAGTTTCGTTTAGTTTAGCTTCGTTTCGTTTCGTTTCGTTTCGTTTCGTTTTCAAATCAGAGACAGCAAAGCATTTCTGAATGCTAGGGAAGCAATCAGTAGAGAAGAAGGAGTTGAAGATTCAACAGAAATAGATAAATATCTACTTATAATATTGTAGACTCTTGTAGACCTGGCTTGAAATTTACTGAACTTCACAATAAGGAAGAATAAAGATTATCTTTTGATATTCTTTGGGGAAAATGTTTTAAGTTCTTCTAAATTCAATTCATTTTTTAAAACATTTTCTTAAGAACGCATCAGGAATTTACGCAGAAATAGATGGAGCCAGAAGTGAACTACAGGGAAAGCTAGCCAACCTAAGTAACCTCAATCACGATTTAGTCCAAGAAGCTGTTGACCATGCACAGAACCTTCACCAAGAGGCTGAAGAACTGAGCAGGTAATATTCTGGTTTTAGAAATGCAAATCTCTGCATAGGCTGAATAATTTTTATTCAATTCCAAATGCCGGAGCTACTGGGATACAATGTTCATAGCTTGGTTTGAGGATTACGTTTGCTCATTTATTTGTTTGTTGATGGTCAGTCTGAGAGCCAAACATTGTTTATTGCAATTGCTTTAGGGAGACAGTTTTTAGATTTTTAAAAATCTGTCAGTTCAGGGAAAGAGGATTCTGTTCCACAAACCTAATGTGTTTTGTTTAAGGGCATAACTGCTGCACAAAATATTATCAAGTATATCAGATCCCTCTACAAGGTCTAAATCTACCATCATCACCTGTCTATTAATTTCATAGGTAGCATTAGTTTTCCACACCCAAGTGGTTGGAAGTTGGCGGTGTAACTGACTTCTGGTAAATACTCTGGACACTCCACAGTGCCCAGCAGGAACTAATTGATTTCAATACCTATTAAGAGAAAAATCAATGGGCAATTTTTCTCCTACCATTTAAAAGAGAATCATGCACCCCTTGGGCACTAAATTAATGTTAATTGAAATGTACTGAAAAATTGAATTGAATTCATGACTCTGAAATAATAGATAAATAATGAGATGATTATAGAGAAAGACTACAAATCTGGCAATTAGAAATAAGGATAAAGGTCAAGAACAAAATAAGAACCAATAGTAACTTCTATTCAAAACTTAAATAATCTTTTTATTTCAGATTGCCAAAATTTTCAAATTTTCTCCTAAATCTCCTGAGAGGAGAGTGAGAGGTCACATGTAGTTTTGGTGTGAGATGGTGTTATATCCACCAACTGTCATGCTCCCAGGAAATGTGCTTCTGATCAAGCCAATAAAATGGAGCTTGGATAAAACACTGCTTTGGATAATATGCTGTATTCACAGAATATTATTCTTGAAGTCCATTCTCAGGCTCTCTTCATCCTTCTTTTGTCATTGTAATAACTGCATCCCACTGATTGAGATCTCAACACATACCTTCTCTAAATGCTGCTCTACAGCAAGCAGTGTGCTGGCATGAATAAAATTGAGACAAAGGATTCAGAATAATCCGCAGAAGCGGGGGTGGGGAGTTGGCATTTATATTATAGGGGGAAAAGTGTTTGTCTCAGGAGTGAGAAAAACCTTAATAAAGTGTGCCCTGGGCAAGCCATGCACTCTCTTCAGAGCCTTGCTTGCTTCTGTGAAGAGGGAATAACGGTATCTTGAGCATGGGCATGGTAATAATTAAAAATTTACTGTATGGAACAAGGCTAGCCCAGTATCTGCACATAGATGCTCGGTGCATGTTATTCCCCTTCTTAAGGAAAAATATAATCTGCTATATAAGGTGAATAAAAGAGAAAAATAAGGTTGAATGAACAGAGTGAAACCAGCTAATACCTAACCATGCTGAGGTTATGCACCCTCTCCGAGAGCCTTAGTTTCTTTTATGGAGAGGGACTAACAATGCTGATCTGGTTAAGTAGTAGATGGGGATGACTGGGTTCATTCCCGTGCCTGACCACAGCCACATGAATTCTCACTTGAAGAATTGCAGAATGTTGTTTTTAAATCATCATTTCCTTTTTCTGTGGCCACTGTCAGGCAGGCAGCTGCCATGGGTCCAAACTAGTGTAGTCTTGGGGGTACCAAAGGCAGAGGAATGCAAAGGAAAGGCAGCTTAGGAAAACCTTGTCAAGCCAGGTGACTTTGAATAACAGGAAGGATATATTCAAATCAAGCCCTAAAAATGGCCCTATTTCCCAAGGAGGTAAGAAGGAAAAATAATGATAAGTTTGTTCATTAACAGGAATTTGCACAGTTCAGATATGAATGGGCTGGTCCAGAAGGCTTTGGATGCTTCGAATGTCTATGAAAATATAGCCAATTATGTTAATGAAGCCAATGAAACAGCAGAATTGGCTTTGAACATCACTGACCGAATATACGATGTGAGTTTTCCTTTATTTCAAAGATCATTTATATTTTGCCTTTTCTGGGCTTATGACTTTTCTGTTTTCTCATGTCATCTCTTCCAATGTAATACAAATGGCAGAACAGGAGAACTAAGAAAAGACCATTTATTTATGTTATGAATGTTTTAGCAGGGCATGTTGTTCAAGGTGTGCCTTATCCCAGACAGCAAATGCCAGTTCCCTAACCAGCTTTTTCATGTCACAGTCCCTGAATAAAACATATCCAAGACTATTCCCAGGTATATATTCAGATTTTTTTCTTTTTTTAAGTTTATTTTCCAATTACACTTATTATACAATATTATATTAGTTTCAGGTGTATAACACAGGATTAGACATTTATATAACTTACGAAGTGATCACCCCAAGAGTCTACTACCCATCTGACAACATACATAATTGCTGCAATATTATTGACTGTATTCCCTAAGCTGTACTTTACGTCCCCATGATTAGTTTTATAACTGACAATTTGTACTCCTTAGTCTCTTTTACCTTTTGATTTTTTTCAACTCAGAAATTGTTTATTGATGGTTTCTACATATGACAAGCACTTTGGCGAGGCCTTGGCCAGGCGCTATTATTGGTTCATTGAATTTTCCTCAAAAAACATTTATCTCGAAAATGTCAAGGACACTACTGTTTCATGTTCACCTTTGACTTTGACTTCGAGCTATGAAAATAAAGCTGTATGAATTTTGCTTAGTATTTAGCAGATAAACTGTGTCTCTTAAATCCTAAAACCACAAAAATTTGTTGCACTGTTATTTTTACTCTCTCCACCCAATTCTTTTGTAGGCTGTGAGTGGCATTGATACTCAAATCATTTACCATAAAGATGAAAGCGAGCACCTCCTCAATCAAGCAAGAGAACTGCAAACAAGGGCAGATTCTAGTAAGTACCTTCACTTTCCCATCTTCCTTCTGATTTACTGCTGCTTCCCTCCTTTCATACAGTATTTCTACATTTAGACAGAGATTTCAAAATTCTAGGATTAAAGAATAAAGAATATTTCACTGAATAATACATTAATAGTTCCTGCTCAGAGTCAAGGCATAAAAAAGCAAAGATTCGTATTTTAAAATAAGTCGTGATTTTTAAAAAAACTTCCACATAATAAAACATCGATATGCTTTATATTCTTGGTAATCAAATAGGCTAATTAATAGAAACAATAAATATCAATTTTCAAAGAGATAATCCCATAAAATACACAAAACTAAAACTGTATTGCACATAATTTACCCTTTTGAGTAAAATTCAGAAGGCTGTTCAAAATTTTACCCATGATGACACACATAGGAACAGGTCATCACTTGGAGAGTCAGGAGGATAGGGCACCGCAAAGCAGTCTGGTTATTTGCACTTTCTTGTAGTTCGTGTTCTTCATGTTTACTGTATTTAGGACAAGCCTGGTGATCATATGGGAGGAAGCATTTCCAAAGGCTTGTGTTTGCATCTGCTAAAGCGATACCTCCAAGAGTGAGAAAGGAAAG
This sequence comes from Pteropus medius, assembly GCF_902729225.1. Taxonomy (NCBI): domain Eukaryota; kingdom Metazoa; phylum Chordata; class Mammalia; order Chiroptera; family Pteropodidae; genus Pteropus; species Pteropus medius. The sequence continues at coordinate 29,620,808 of NW_024340696.1, read as the reverse complement.
AGAAAATAAAAGTGAGATCATTTTAGTCAATTTTGAATCTTGTGAGTTACTCTTAAAAACAATTGAATTGACTAACAATTTTACCAAACATCATTCATTTCTGAAGTAATGAACTCATTCTTAAGGTATTCGAGCATTGACTAATGAGACTGGAAATCCATTATCTAGCTAACTTCTAACTACCACCTAAAAACAAAGGCCAATATTGAACTTAAAAACTTCACATAATTTTATCAAAGCAATTAATCTCAAGTGCTTTTATTTTTACAAAGAAATATATAGAAAATAAATACACTTGTTTTTCATACGTAGAATATTTAACTAATATAATTACCATAAAGCAGCTATTATTTAATGTTTTCTGGGTAAACAAAGGCAATAAAAAATGTAATTAAGTTTCTCGATTCTAAGTAATTTTTAAATCCAATCTTGAACATACTCTTCAGAAAATTAGAGTAATAGCAGTAAAGAATTAGATTAATAGTAAAATATTTTTAAATAAATGTTGATATATCTATGTATTTCTTTTGTTTTATGTGATGTGAAGATCAGAATATGCAGATCTTCATAACTCAGTGACTTAAATATTTTATTCTCCTTGATAATTTGCAAGGTACTTTCTCAGTCCTATCACTATCGAGTTATTGAAACTCATGAAAGAATTTTTTTCTATTTTGGAAGTGATATCTCTTCAAAGTTTTACATTTTTACATGCAGATGAATCTCTGCATTGTTCTCTTTAAATATTTTATGGATTTGGTCACCCACTTCATGATCTTGTTTGGTTAAATCCCTTCATGTATTTATTATAAAAGGGACCCTGAAGGGGATTTAAGACTGTGTGGCTCAGTACTTGCCTCCCTTTAAACAATACATGTGTTTGTGATATAAATTCAGATTCTGAAATTGAACCATATTTATCTACTGGGTTACATTATAATTTTAGATTACTGTTAATTCAGTTTCAATGATCAATCATCTTTATTTCCTAGCTTTTTTTTCTTCATTGTCTGCATCAAATAGTTAGCAACTTATAATATAACTCAGGAAGCTGCTATTTAAAGGAATCTTCTATTGAACTCATTTGTAAAATGAAAAAAATGTTTACGTAAGAAGTTCTAAATAGGACACACTTTTTATGAAACATCTCTTCTTATAAACATCCAGCCCAAAATAGATTTTCTTTCTCCTATTTTTATCAGGAGCTCCAAATATAGAGTTAAATATATTCTTTCTCAGTATATTAGCCAGTGATTTTTACAGTCATGGGACCCAAAAGAAAGAGCTAAAAAGATTTTTTTGTATCATGGTATTCAAAAATTGAAGCTAAAAGATGGAGAGAGAATGCAATACAACTACAAAGTATGTTTAAATCCCTCTTTAAATTCTGGGAAATTCTTGGGCACTACCTAAAGGAAGTAAGAAAGAAGTGCTTGTACTTTAGTTACATTGTACTTGGCGACAGAATCAAATAAGCATTACCTATTGTGTACCCATTATAGACATGTGGAGAAAAAAGATAACTGGACAATAAACCAAGCACACCAAGACTATACAAGAGAAAAGAGAAAGTACACCATAGGACTGTGTATATTTACAAGCCCATCGGAGAGAAAGAGAAGAGTATGATAGGAAATAAAAAAATTATTTTTCTGTTTGTCAAGAAGCATAAATTTTCTGATGCATTAGGAATAAACAAAACATGAACCTAGAATACTTGGGAAAGTTGATCTTTCATTTCAGACAACAAGTTATTACATCATGGCTTGTTGGGATTTGCTCCAAGATAAATCCAGTTTAGGGATTATGCATAAGCATACTTCCAAGAATAATTTTTTGCAAGAAAAAGCTATCACAAACTGATACATGAATGTGGTTCCATAGTGTAGCAGTTAGCACATCTGCTTTATATGCAGAAGGTCCTGGGTTCATGCCCCAGTGGAGGCATAGTCCATGGTCGACAGCCATGCCATTCTGAACAAGCCCAATGCCTGATCTCAGAAGCTAAGCAGGGTCAGGCCTGGTTAGTATTTAGATGGGAGACCATCTAGGAAGACCAGGTGCTGTAAGTATTAATAATAAATAAATAAATAAATAAATAACTGATACAAGAGCAAATAGAAAATCTGATAGTTATATGTACAAACATATGTATAATAAATTTAATCAGTAATTAAACCCTTTTCACAAAGAAATCTCAAGGTTCAGATGGCTTCATCAGTGAATTCTTCCAAACTTTTAAAGAATAACACCACTCATATAATAAATTCTTCCAGACAATAGAAAAAGAGGATATGCCCTCTAACTTGCTCTATAAAGCCAAATTTTACATACTAAAACTGATAAGGACATTATATAAAAAGGGAAATTATAAGCCAGATTCTCTCATAAAGAGATTTGTAAATTCTAATCAAGATATTAGCAAATCAAATCTAGCATACATGAAAATGGTAATACATGACTAAGTTAAGTTTATTCCAGGATTTCAAGGATAGTTTAATTTTTAAAACATTAACAATAATTTATCACTATAAATATCAATAATATATCAGAATATAGAAGAAAATTCATACAATCATCTCATTACATGCAGGAAAATTATCTAACAAAACTCAATACCCATTCAAGTTTAAAAAACACTCACAGCACTAGGAATAGATGGAAGCTTCCATAATCTAATAAATAATAATAAAATAATATATCAATTCAATGTGTAAAAATCTGGTTTAGTTCCCTGTACAACAATTAGAAATTAACTTTTTAAAAATAACATCATTTACAGTAGCATAAAATGCCTGGAAATAAATCTGATGAAAATGCCAAGATCTCTACACATAAAACTATAATATACTACTGAAAGAAATGAAGGATATTCTAAATAAATGGAGATCAAAATTGGAATTTATATCTAAAGAATAAGTAAATAAAAACTATATTTATTAAAAGGAAGACTCAAATTGGTAAAAATTACAATTCTGCCAAGTTTATCTACAGATTCAATATAATACCAATTAAAGTACCAGAACTGTATGTACATATACAAGATGATTCTAGAATATCTGCGGAAATGGGGCAAGAGAGGGCCCAAGAATAGCCAGTACAATCTTGAAGAATAAAAAAAACAAAGATGGAAGACTTAAACTACTTACAACTCTACAGAAATTAAACCAGAGATACAAAAGATATAAAAAATTATAATGGTGTATTATTTCTTTTAAATGAAGTTTAAAAACAGACACAATTAACAGACAGAGTTAGAATTCAGAATAGTGGTTATCTTTGGGTAACTACAGAAGTCCCAGGAAACTGTGAGGGTGCTAATAATACTTTACTTTCTTGATCTGGGCACTGCTTATATTTTGTGCTCAGTTTGTGAAAATTCATCAGGCTGTGTACTTAAAATGTGTGCCCTTTTTTTGATATAATTTATATATCAATTAAAATTTTATTAAAACAATTAAGAAAAAAGAATTATTCTTATATAACTAATCATCCCCATAAATATAAATGGATCTTTCAGTTCTTTATCAATTGTGCTGCTTAAGTGTCATTAGTGGCAGCAATGCTACATTTTTCAATCAAAGATATTAGCCATTACCTCTACACATACTTTTATGACTCATTTTATGGCACCCTAAATCACTGCCAAGCAGCAATGCAAGTTTTCTGAAATCCTGTATCTCTTAATTGAAATGCCACTTTCCAGAATTGGTGTTCTATGCTCATGTCATATTCAGAATATTATAGATGACTCTCTAGTACAAATTAGAATTTTCCTTATTGAAAGGGAGTTTGTTTTGTTTTGTTTTGTTTTGTTTTGTTTTGTTTTGTTTTGTTTTGTTTTGTTTTCCTGGCTTCCTATCCCCATTGGTACTTTTTTCGGCTTCTTCTCCACAGGCAACAATGAGGCAGTTGCTGACACCCGCAGGCGTGTGGATGGAGCCCTAGCACGGAAGAGTTCCCTTGAGAATAGATTGAATGATGCCTTTAAGCGACTACAAGCCACAGAGAGAGGTAAGGGTTACAGACAGAATTTACGCCTCATCTGCTTGTTCACTATGATTCCTTACCTCTTAATCTTTTTGTAAAGAAATACTATTTTCTCATGGCAAAAGAAATTGTCTGTCTCTCTTCACACACACACACACACACACACACGCACACACACACACACCAAAAAATCCTAAAATATATTTATAAAAGCTATAATCATACCTCCTAGGGGAAACCATTAAATGTTAAAGCATTTTCCTCCAACCTTCTGTGTGTGTGTATTAATGGATCATATTGCTTATATGTACTATTTGGTAACCTGCTTTCTTGTGAACATCTTCTTTGTTAACAAATATGCCCTAATTTGGTTATTGGGTTTCTCTGGCCTCAACTGTCAACTACTGTCTTCTGTTACATGCCACGTCATTCTTATAGTGCAAGCAAGAAGACCAATGAGCCAAACAGAGAAACAAGAGTACTCACCTTGCTTAATCTGGGACTACAGTGGTATTTTAGAAAGATGTGATTGGAAGCAAAAGTTACTTGCCTGGCATAGTAAAAATTAAAAGATGACTGCTGGATGTGAGTGTTTTACTATAAAGGAGCAAATCCAGCTACAGTACTATAGCATTCCAAAGACCTGGCCAGGACGCTGTCCTCCATGGTGAATCCCTGTTGTCAGAATCCTCAGAGCTACCACATGCTAGGCACTGGGTTGTGTTTTACAAACATTATCTCATGTGGGAAAGTATTACCATTGCCTTTAGGCTGATATGAATCCTGAGGCTTTTCAAGGTTAGAGAACTTGCTACAAAAGGCACAGCTCCAAAAATAAGTAGACCTGGGATTCAACACTACTTCCATCAGTGTTCGGAGCATGAGGTTGAATTAAATGTTTCTCCACTTAAAAAAAAATTGAAGCTACAACCTCACCTGAGTGATTTTTGTTTTTATTACAGAAATAATACATGATCATTATAGAAAAATTTAAAATATATAGCTAAGAAGAAAGAACAAGAGAAGAAAAATATTTTATAATCTCATTACCTAGGAAAAAAATTTTGTTGTAAACTCATTTTTATTTTGAATATCTAACTTTTTAATAAATATAGAATTTCACCTAATATGCTCTTTTGAAATTTGCTTTTCTTATTCAAAAATACCTTTTCTTACCAATTTTCTTCTGTACTAGAGCATCATTTCTATGGCAAGAGGTGCTCCAGATAGAAGAAAGTGATATTTACAATGAATTTCAGACACAAACATTTTATGAGTTAAAATCTTATATGCATATTCTGTGTCTTTTTCAACAGGTCTGTGACCTGAAGAAATATTAATTACTTTTTTAAAAAATTTACCTCTAATTTGAAAATATTTTAAGCAAGCTATGTGTTTTTTAATATTTTTTTATTTTTCAATTACAGTTGGTTTGAGCTACATGATTTTAATGAGACTTTAGTCCTTCAAGCTCACTTAATACTGTTTACGATATCCTTATGCACCTAACTCACGTCATAATTAACTTATATTTAAAGGTCTTAATTAGGCTTAAAAGCCCAAAATCTAAGATCTGCTTCACCCAGTGATTAAATGGATGTTAATGTTCCCAACAAATGTCCTGCTTCTCTGCAAAGTGAGTGTCCTTGTGCTCTGTGTGAAGGTGATGCTCACCAGCGCCTGGGTCAATCCAAGCTCATCACCGAGGAAGCAAACAAGACGACAGTGGAAGTCCAACAGGCTACTGCCCCAATGGCTAACAATCTAACCAACTGGTCACAGAATCTTCAAAATTTTGACTCTTCTGCTTACAACACTGCAGTGGACTCAGCCAGAGATGCAGGTATCACTTAGAGATTTCGCAATTTTCATTCAGTTAAGGGATTGGCCATTAAATTCTACACACTTTTTGTTAAGAAGCAATTTTCTTCATTTGGGTTTCAGATTGGAATAATGTAAAAATTAGTTTAGAAGAGGAGAAAAACTTTTGGTCAGTTCATCTATCAATATGTGTATATACATATGAAATATATACATATCTTACATAAACACTAGATAGATTGGTTGTTATAATTTTTCTCTGTGAAATAATGGTAGCGCTTGTTTTTATAATGTAAGACTGATTGATCCTTTGGGGAAGAAGGTCATCACATGTTAAAGTAAATAATCTTAACAAAATATTGGTTTGCCTTAAGGGAAAACATTTACTAAACGGAATTGCTTTTACTAAACAGTGTTGCTCTATCCTTATCCCAAAAAAGCAGGTTATTACCAACAAGTACCAAATATGGCCAAATGTAACTGAAGCTTCTAAGAACAGTTTGTTGATCAACTTGAATACAAATTTATAGCAATGAAAATGAAATGTGTTGATACTTAACTAATTTATTTAGTTACACGTAGATATTATAATTACATATTAATTGAGAAATTTTTTCCGGTCTTAATTTGTATAGTCTTTTCATACCTCTTAAATATCAATGTCTTTGTCATGACTAGAACTTTCTGTTCCCAGATTTGGTTTTTTGTGTTCTTTAAAAAAATTTTTTATTTTAATTTTATTTTTCAATTATAGTCGACATACAATATCATATTCGTTTCAGTCATACAACATAATCCATTCATGGTTTTAAAGACCATATTACCTTTACTTCCATCTGAATTAAGAAACAGTTTTGTTAATCCATATATGATCTGTCTGTCACTGGAAATTTTATCTCAGGTCATAAAAGTCCATTTCAATAACAGGAAAATAGTTCTTTTATCTTCATCTTTTGGGTATATATTCATGAGTTCTTCCATGTAACCACTCACTTAATTGCTTTTAAAACCTGATCTTTAAAATATCTGCCTCCATGACATCCAACAGTTACATTTATAAAGATATTGCCTCAGGAATATTTACTAAATCTGTTAAAATTTTTCCTCCTTTTTCAGTCCTATCAGTGATTTCCTAAACACCCAGAACTAGCACTAATTGAAATTGTTTCAGGCTACTGTGTTTTCCTCAAATAGCATCTCGTGGTTCAAAACAAAGTAAACAAAAGAGCACACAATACTATAAGAAACTTTACAGAGACCCATATAAGGTGGCTGCCTTTTTCTGAGAGAGTAGAGGGCAGGGAACTCTACCTTATATACATTTCCATAGTCAAAAATTTAATATAATGCTTTACATGTGCTTTATTACCTCTAATTTTTAAAGACTATTTTATTATATAATGGCTAATGTGGTCAGTGATCCAAACAACAAATATTTACCTCTGTATTAATTAATACAATAAACTGATAGTTGCTATTATTTTACTAAATTCCGTTCTTTGTGCTGGAGAAGCACTTTTTACCCCAAGTACAGAAAAGAGATATTTCCATGGTCCTCATTGACATTTTCTCCTGAATCTGAGTTTAGTTTGATTCTAATAAGAAAGAGGCTTGCTCTTGCCCAGCAACTAGTGCCCAATGACCCTGCCCTTATGTAGGAGAATACCCAAAAGATATTTATTCTCTAGTCCACTGGTTCACAAACACTAGTGCACATCAGAATCATTTGGGCCCCACTCCCAGAGCTCCTGATTGGGTAGGTTTGGGATGGGACCAAAAAACTTGCATTTCTAACAAGTTCCCTGGTGAAGCTAATGCCATTGGTTTGGGGACCACACATTAAGAACCACTGCCATCCGTGAGACTTTGGAGAGAGTTATGCCATTCTCTGTGTTTGGAGTTTCTCTCATCAAGCTGTATCCTTATGATTTGTACACTTTTCTATATGTATGTTATACATCCAAAAAATTAATAATAATAACCTAAAAAGTCAATATGATCTGCTTGTATCATGACTTTTGTCTGAGCCCATAGCCCATGGCTGCCCACTCTCACCTTGGCATGACTGCCACTCTTTGGGTGCTACCTCACTTGCTCCATCTAGTTCTGCCTGTGCTGGGACCACTGCAGTGTCATGTGTGAGTGTCCTGGAGAACAATGTCTTTACCTCCTTTTGCCCAGCATTTTTTTTTTTCCTTGTTATACAAGTTATATGAGAAATGCAAACAGAACCTTTCTTGTGTGGTGAAAGGAACATCTGTGTATTCGTTGTGGATTTGGCCCTTTAGACATGTACATTATAAGTCAGCTTGCTCCGCACACAATTTATAGATCAATATATCTTTTAAGTGCCACAAAATAGGAACTGACTATGTTTTGGGATTCACTGTTAATTTTACAGGATTAAAAATGACCTTACAGTTCTAACAGAAGTAATCATGTGTTTGTTGTCTCTTCACCTGATTCCTGAAATGAACTTAATGTTGAAATATTTACTCAAGTGATTAATTTTTATTAACTGCAGTAAGAAACTTGACAGAGGTTGTCCCTCAGCTCCTGGATCAGCTTCGAACGGTAGAGCAGAAAAGGCCTGCCAGCAACGTTTCTGCCAGCATCCAGAGGATCCGAGAGCTCATTGCTCAGACGAGAAGCGTTGCCAGCAAGGTAACCGATGAAAGGCGTCATCATCAGTCACTTAGTGATGATAAGAATATGAAACTGAGCTCCAATTCTTCAAGCAGCTTCCAGAGCTGGGAGCCTTTCTACTCTGTTTTCCAGTTCGGTAGTTCTCAGCTCCATCTGCTTGTCAGAATCACCTGAGGAACTTTGAAAACTAAACCCTTTTCTAGTTCCAAGCTCAAGGCAATATATCAGACTCTTTGGAGAAAGGACTCGGCACCTGTATTTTCTTAAAGCTCCCTAGTGATCTATTGTGTAGCCAAGATTAAGTACCAGAAAGTTAACTTATTCAACAAAGCTCACAGAGCAAAAGAAATCAAGTAAAGCCAATCACAATAAAGGACTGGATTTATTATTATTGCTATTATTATTATTCATTATTTTAATGGCTGGTTTAATGCAATTACTATATGGAATAATCTTGCCCATCTACATCTTCAAAGAATTCTCTGGTACAGCATAGATGATACGAAACTTTTACTGACTCCTCCACAGGTTTAACTGAGGATTCACATACCAGCTACAGTGAATAATCTCAATAAAGGCCCTGTTCTGAGATGCTTATACAGAAGCAATGCAGCAACACTAGTTGCTAGTGTTGGTAGCAACATATCCTGACATAACAATTAACATTTTCAGTGTGGCAAGACAGAGCTTGTTCTTGCCCTTTTCGATTTATTTTATATTGATTTATAGACTAGCAGCATTTTTTACAACTAAATTGGCTTGAATAGACTATTGGCCCTAATTACTGACAGAAAAAAGAGTTGGAAATCAATTATTTTGTAATGAAGGAGATAATGATATAGGATAATTGATCTCATACCAGAAATTGCCTTTTTTAGATTCTTGGAGAACAGTCCAAAAAAGGTTTATTCTCAACAAATGGCATTTCCAAAACTAGGTTTTCGTGAGTACTTTCTGGTAATTTTATTCATATAGAGTAGAATGTTGGGGTTCTGATCACCTAAAACCATTTTCTAAAGAGAATCTTATCAATGTTTTTTGAGACCACTGGAGTGCTCAAAGTGAGAAGCTTTCTGTGCAGATATGCCTCTTTCTCTGACCTCAGTTTTTATGGTAATCCCACACCTGCTTGGTTGTTTATTAAGATGTAATGATGTTTACTCAACTGGCAACATAGGACAGCTGCACTTTAGGCACCTGGGAATATAATCCTGAGCTCACTCACCATCAGTATTAAGCAAATCAACATTAATTAATTAATGTAAGTACATCTAATCATTCAGAAATATTTGCATAAACAGCATAGATATACAGTCCATCCACTTCTGAATACTCTGAAAATCACCCCAGATCAGACCCATTTAGCATATCATATTAGGCCTCTACTGAATTGTGCTTTGTTGTGGTACCTTTCCGTGATCATTGTAAGAAACATCTTAATGAACTCACCCTTACAATTATAATAAAAGGCATGAAGTGAGTAGAGCTCAGAGACCCCCATCAGGAATGAGGGAAGCCCTTTGGGAACCATGGGAAAGCACTATACCATTTTCTGCAGATTACTTTTAATGAAATAATTTTGTAACTCCAGATCCAAGTCTCCATGATGTTTGATGGTCAGTCGGCAGTTGAAGTGCACCCCAAAACCAGCGTTGATGACTTAAAGACCTTCACATCCCTGAGCCTGTACATAAAACCTCCTTCTGTGAAGCAGTCAGAACTGGCTGGGACTGCAGATCAGTTTATCCTGTACCTTGGAAGCAAAAACGTAAGAGCATGAGGTTTTAAAATGGAATAATATTGAAGGGAATGATGGGTGCTTTTCTGTTGTCTTAAAACAAAGCTACCTATGCCAACAGCAAAATTCCTATTCTGGTAACTCAAAAAGTATAGATCATTTTAGTGCCAAGACTAAAGTAGTGGTTTCAAAACAAGTAATTCCTTCTCTGTGTGGGATATTTCTGGGCTTGCCTCATATCAGCCTCACACTGCTAACTCTGAGGAGTCTGAATGCAGCATTTCAAGACCTTCAGAATGCCAAACTGTGTTTGAAGATGCATAACAATCAGTATTGGCATACTGTGTTATATCCTTGGGTTAGCTAAACAAGGTTAGCACACTCTTGGTGACCATCAAATGTCCACAAGCCTGTCCAGCTGCAATTAGACAAGCCCAGTGGGGCAGCAGACTGATGTGGCCACAGGGACGCTGGAAAGAAAGGGTAACTGCCCAGTCTAACAGGAACTTTGGTAATAATTCAGGCCAGACGTACAGCCAAGCACTGGGATAGCTGATTGTCCTTTAAAGAAACGAAAACAAAAGATGATATTCATTCATTTGGATTTTATTTAAGCGACTTCTTGACATTTCAGGCCAAAAAAGAATACATGGGTCTTGCAATCAAAAATGATAACCTGGTATACGTTTATAATTTGGGAACTAAGGATGTAGAGATTCCTCTGGACTCCAAACCTGTCAGTTCCTGGCCTGCTTACTTCAGCATTGTCAAGATTGAAAGGTAAAGTGAATCTGTGACACAGGACTTACGTACACATTTTATAATAAATCTATTGGATGCACACACACACATACACACACAGTCTTCCTGTGGATGTTGTAAATAGCATTTTCTTCCCTCTATTCCTCCTTCTCTTTCTTCCATTATTCCTGTATTCCTTTGCAAATACCTTGGTGGAAAACAAAAGATTAGAAAAAATAGCCATTATTTCTAAACAGCAATCTGATTATTACATCTTTTTATCAGGCGAATCTCTGAATTAATTCTGAGATGGAATGTCTTTTCTCCTTTTCTCATCGATTGTTGACATTCTATAAATGCTTATAAATATGACAAAAATCACTAATTCCATGGTAAGGGAACATTAACATTTTGACATTAAAAAATAGTTTTTCTATAAATTATCTGGCTAATAAAGAATAAAAATTCTTTATTGCAACAGGGTAGGAAAACATGGAAAGGTGTTTTTAACAGTCCCAAGTCTCAGTAGCACCGCAGAGGAGAAGTTTATTAAAAAGGGAGAATTTGCGGGAGATGACTCCTTATTGGATCTGGACCCCGAGGACATAGTGTTTTATGTTGGTGGCGTGCCTTCCAACTTCAAGGTAAGCTATCCAGCTATGTTTTGACTTATTGCAAACCTGCATGATTGTTTTTTAAAAATCCATAATACCTACAATGATTTGGAGGTGGATTGGAAACCTTGATATTTTAAGAAAAAGCTTAGCTCAGTGGGTGGTAGAATTCTGAACCAGAATCTATAAATCTCACATGTAAATCTGGACTCTGCTACCCATATTTTCATAGTGTCAAATGCTTTCAAGCTATAGCTAACACTTGAATGTCAATTTATTTCAATCTGTTACATGCATATGTAATTAATACTACCCCCACCTACTGTAGGAGTGTCTATACCTTGTGGGTTTGTAGCTAGTCTTCAGGTTCAAAGATGACAGTTTCAAAAACTCAGTTATCTCAGCTAATATAGACATGAAATAAAATACCTGGGATGAGGGTGCAGGTGGGATCTAGGGGAAGAAGTATTAAACCTGATGAAAGGCAGATAAAAGAAAGCCCAGGTAGATAAGGAGTTTATCTAGAATTTCAACTCCTAGGCTATTACTTACTGGTTATAGGCAGCACATTGTTGAACCGCTCTGAGAATTACTTTTCCTCTTTTTATTTGAAAAGAGGAATATCTACCTCACAGAGCTGATGTAAGGATTAGTTTTTGTCATGAATTCGCTGTCCTGATTGGCATATAGTATATGCTCAGTAAATTCCACACTGTCTGCTAAGATATGCACAACTGAAAAGTCATTGTTTGTCTAAATGATTTAGCATAATGTAGACACAAACTCAGGCCTAGAAAGATATTTATACCTATGGATAGGTCCTATGGATGTGCTTTTTGTTTCACTGCCTGTATCATCCCAGTGAAATGTGATCACTTTGTCTGTTGCACAGCCCCCCGCCAGCTTAAACCTGCCTGGCTTTGTTGGCTGCCTGGAATTGGCCACTTTGAATAATGACGTAATCAGCTTGTATAACTTTAAGAACATCTACAATATGGATCCCTCCAAATCGGTGCCCTGTGCCAGGTAAGCAAGTGGTAAGGGTACTAAAAACGTTGATAGCCATGCAAGAGCAGCAGGTGAGACAAGTGTGGGTCAACATTCAGGTTCTCAATTTTGGGGGGAGAAGGGGTTGAAACTACTTAATAGTCATGCTTGCAAAAATCTTTTCAGTTCTTCTGTAGATTTATAACACTTATAAATAGTGTTAACTTGTTTGCAACTTTGATTTAGGCTTCTAGAGACTGGGGTTTCACTAGAGACTTCTGTTGTTTTAGCACATAGGTAGAGAAGAAATTCATTAAAAACAATTCATTTAACCCACCTGTAAATACTTAACATCTACCATGCAGACATCGGGACTTCATTTAAATGCTGTAAGATCCAAAAAAAGATGTCATGAGAATGGATTAAAAGGGCCTCACTTGAAAAACGTAACACAAACTGTAATATTCATATAATCCTTGCATTTTTATTCCAGAGATAAACTAGCCTTCACTCAGAGCCGGGCTGCCAGCTATTTCTTCGATGGCTCTAGTTATGCCGTGGTGAAGGATATCACTAGGAGAGGGAAATTTGGTCAGGTGACTCGTTTTGACATAGAAGTTCGAACACCAGCTGACAATGGGCTTGTGCTTTTGATGGTCAATGGAGTGAGTAAACATAAAAGTCCTACATCTTCTTCTTTATTTCCTTTAATTTCTGCTATGCATGTTTCTAGGAACCTTCCCAAGTTAAGTGTGTCATGCCATCAAATTGAAGTTTTAGTTTAGAAAGCAAAACTGGATTTTTTTTCTTAAGAGAAGTCATGTCAGCAATAAGTAAAAGCAACCCAAAATGCATTTCCCTGCACTACATTTTTGGATATACATTAAATATCCCCTCTTTAATAAACTAAGGGAACTTTGAGGAAAATCAGTGCCAAGATCTTACACTGACTTTTTAAATCACATGTCCTAATCAGTAAAAAAAACATATGCATGTTTACTATATATGCATGCATATACATAGCACATATATACATTTATTTATTAATGATATACATCACATGATATCACTTATATGTGAGATACAAACCTAAAAGCAACAATGAACAGGGCAAACAAACAGAGACACATGGACATGGACAATAGACTAGTGGTTACCAGAGGGTAGGGGGGAGTAGGGAGGGGGCAGGTGGATAGGGTAAAGGGGGTCAAATATGTGGTGACAGAAAGAAATCTAACCATGGGAAGTGAATGCACTGTGTAAATATATATATGCCTTAATGTTAAAAAGCACAGCTGAAACTTATTAGATTTCATTAATCAATGTCACTATAAAAAAATAAATAAATAAGTCTTGGGAGCTTTTAGCTTAAATAAAAAAAAAATGATATACATATACCATATATGGATATAATATTCAAATCTAGGAATCAAATAATTTATATAAGATCATATTAAATAAAAATAATGTCATTTTAAAATAAAGATGAAATGAAATAAAATTTTCATTTGTTAATGATACAAAAGTTATTATTAATAGCAGTGTTAGCGAAAACAATGTAAGTAAATATGTTTAAGTATTTTAAAAGTCTCATTAAACTCTTTGTGTTATGGTGATTCAAAAGTCTTGTCCGAAGTCAAGTTTATTTCAACACTAAGTTTTATTGGCAGTCATAACTAATAACATACCTCATAAAAATAAAAATGTAAGAAAGTATCACTGGGTATGCTTACTAAATCATGATACTATTTTTTAATCTCATTCAAAAATTATTTTTAAAGTTTGGCTGGTACATTTCCATCTTTCCTGATGTCAGTTCTTGCAAGCTAATCAAACATTGTGTCATTTTGTTAACTTTAACAAACGCATTCAAGATCATTGAAAATCTTCATTTGAAATATTTTTATAGGTAGTACACTTACATTGTGTTCATCAACAAGTTCACTTAACAATATAAAAATTCCCAAACATATTTTTTAAAAAATCATTTCTCCAATGTACAACCTTCTTCTTCAAAAAAAAAACTTTACTTTCTCATTCATTGTTATAATACCCCTACCTTAAAACAACAGATCAGGTATGGTTTTTAAAAATAACTAGATAGACTTGGAAGGTATTTAAGTCAGACAGAAAGATAAACACTATATGATTTTACTTATATGTAGAATCTAAGGAATAAAAAGAGCAAACTAATCAGAAGCAGACACACAAATATAGTGGAAAATTTGGTGATGGACAGAGGGGTGGGGAGTTTGGGGAGCTGGGAGAATAGGGTGAAGGGTTAAAGAAGTACAAATTAGTAGCCGATGGATAGACATGGGGGTGGGAAGCACAGCATAGGGAATGCAGTTAGAATGAATACATTGGCTATGTGGAGAGTAAGGAGAGGGAGTGAGCAATTGAGGGGGGGGGACCATTTTACAAACTATATAGATGTCTGACCAATATACTGTATACTTTAAACTAATTAAAATAAATTTTTAAAAATTCTTTAAAAAAATAACTAGTAGGTTTCAAGCTGCTGAAAGACATCATCATGAATAAAGGTCAACAAATTTAGAATAACTTATTTTATAAAGAAAAATGTGTAGTTCTCTTTAAATTTGATAGCATTTTAATAATTTGCAGGATATAATCTATAAACATCTATGTGTTTGAAAATATTGTCACATCACTGCATCTCAATAGAAAATCACTGTAAATATTCTATTTAAGTCATCTCACCCATAAATCCATGTAACTGGGCACCCATAAACTGCAATAAATTGCAGTAGGCTAAATGCAAGAAATGGGTGAACGGCCATTGCCAGTCTTCAAGAGTTCCACTTTTGAAGCCTCACATACCATGTGAATCCCGTGAAAATCCATCCAAAGGACAAAAATGAAGGCTCAAGGTCAATCCATGTCTTAAATATGAAAAGTTAATTTCTCTCTCTATTTTGGAATTTTTAAATGAGTGAAAACAGAAGTCGAAATATTTTATTTCTATCCTCCAGTGGATTGTAATATGCAATCTCCACTCAGGAGATCACTTTCTGTAAAATAGAGACTTTACTATAATATCATATTTTTCAAATCCATTTCATTCTTGTATCTCGAACCATCTTCTGAAACAAGCAAGGCTGACCAGCAAATTACTTGAGTGTTACAGAATTACTGTTTCTCAAATACCATATGGTCCAAATACATAATAATTTCATATTTATTTACATAAATCTAGTGTTTCAAAATAATGCAGAAATGGTATTTTTTTTCTTATATCCATATGTGCTGATAATTTTTAAGGCTCTTTTTAGCATGCCTTAGAATTAGTTTTCAATATTACTAATTTTCCTCAAAATGGAATCCAATCACATCTGTTGGCCTGTTATAACCTTCAAAACTTGCCTAAAGAAAGGGCAGTTGAAAACATATGGCCTATATTACTCTGTTTTCAAGATTTTAGAAAGGACAATAAGGTAAATTTAAAATTTAATTCTCATAAAGTACATAAAAAATAATAGAAGATAGTCATTTTAAATAGCGTATAAATATTAATACTTTAGTATATTAATATAAGACATAAGTGCTGATGTGGCTATAGTTGTGATTTCTATTTTATATACAAATTTCATAAGACTCCTTAGTCTTCAATTTCAATAATACAGAATACAGTGTTATTTCTCAAATTCAGCTAAATCTGCACTTCCGTAATAGCAAACACTCACATCTTACAACCTCCTTCTCTCTGCAGAGCATGTTTTTCAGCCTGGAAATGCGCAGTGGTTACCTACACGTGTTTTATGACTTTGGATTTAGCAATGGCCCTGTGCATCTCGAAGACACATTGAAGAAAGCTCAAATTAATGATGCAAAATACCACGAGGTACAAATCATTGCAGTTTGGGTATTTTTGTTTTGTTTGTACTTAGATCTATTGATCTAATCAGATATTCAAATAAGACAGATGAGAAAGTAACTAAATTGAACACCTCACATCTGAAGACCAACTGAAGGGCACTTATCTACTTAACTCCAGGATAACATTTGCTTTAAAAGAATGGATGTTTTGGTCATACTGACCTTTCTGAAAAAGAGTCACCAAAGGATTCATTTCAGTTGCTTTAATGACCAAGAGGTTCCTGCTATGCTCCATACTTTCATTACAATGGCACCCCTATAGAATCCTTCTACACATTTGTTGAAAATGCCAGTGTAGATACACAGCCATTTGTTTACTCATCCTTCAAGCCCTACTAAATGTAAAAATTGTAGAATAAAGAGAAAATTTTCTTTTAAGCCATTTATCCAGAACTTAGAAAATACTAACAGATTCCTTATAATGAGAACCCATAAAGAATGCCCTTCAGTCTTGAAATAGATGTGAAGCATACTAATATATACTTCTATTTTTATTAACAAATACTTTAAATCTACAATTTAATAAAATATATAAAAGGCATAATATCTTTGAAGCTGAACCAAAAGGTAGAGAATAAGAGGCTATAGTTCTTTTTTCAGTTAAAAGTCCATAGCCATCATAAGGATGGTTTACAATAAGAGATTAGTTTAACCATTTCTCTAACTAGCGTTTTCACAAATTTATTAAAGTTTCTTACTATGTCACCAAAATAATAACACCTGGTAACATGCAGTCTAAGGTCCAAAAGGTACCTGTTTTTAGGTCTTTCCTGAATCCCCACAAAGGAGCCAAAGAAAGCAATTGGTCTCATGACAAAATTGTTCTTGGGCTAGCTCCTTCTCCACATGGAAATCCTTCTCCAGGAAATGTGGACTTCTGCTTATATCAGTAAGAGTTTCATGTCTGTGAGTAAGAAAGGAAAATTTATTCCCCATTTTGTGAACAAACACAAGAACAGTTATTTTAACCAGAATAATTAAAATATACAGTAGTCTTCAGAAAGTTGATTATTAAACAGTGATGAAGACTTACTATATCTTATTTCTCCCAGATCTCAATTATTTACCACAATGATAAGAAAATGATTTTGGTAGTTGACAGACGACATGTCAAGAGCATGGATAATGAAAAGATGAAAATACCTTTCACAGACATATATATTGGAGGAGCTC
Source organism: Pteropus medius (assembly GCF_902729225.1). Classification (NCBI taxonomy): domain Eukaryota; kingdom Metazoa; phylum Chordata; class Mammalia; order Chiroptera; family Pteropodidae; genus Pteropus; species Pteropus medius. The sequence continues at coordinate 29,603,198 of NW_024340696.1, read as the reverse complement.
CCTCAGAAATCTTACATTCCAGGTAAGTTTTTTTTGTTAAGTGGTTGTTTATTACTAACTAAATACTGGACTAAGTATTCAACACCCAGGAGAGGTCTAGTAAAAGGTTTAGACACCCCCACTTGCTACTTATGCCCATGTGCACAGGTGCACATACACAGTCATGTACCTTGGGGCCCTCTGCGACTAGTGCTCTGGACCCCCTTAAATTAACATCTACTAGATGTGATCTACAGGTCCTTCACTTTTGTTTTAGTCTTAATTTAAACTTATTTGAATTCTCAAATAGCATCTGAGGGTAGAAATTTTAAGTTTACACGAGAGGTTGTGAATTAAGTATAGAGAAACATTATTCTGATATGTATATAAAAATTTGGTTGTCTCTTATTACAATCAAGTCATAGCATCAGAGACTTTTAAGACTGAAAGACAACTTTAGGATATTCCGGTCCAATGGTTCTCAATCCCAGATCTCATTAAAATAACCTGGAGAGTTTTATAAACACCATTGCCTATGCCCACGCTCCTTAAATTCTCAATGCTCTGGGATAAGGCCACACCATAATATTAAAAAGCAGAAGGAGGAGAAGAAAAAGAAGGAGAAAGAAAGGGGGGAAAAAAAAGAAAGAAAGAAAGAAACTTTCCCCAATTAAGCAATTTTACTATATAACTAGGTTTGAGATTTGCTGATACAGTTCAACCTCTCATCCACTACAGAATCCTTGCTCTCCATTAGCCTTCACATCTCTTTTATGAATAAATATAGCGATGTGTCTATGGTTACCTCTACAGACAAAAAAAAAAAATCAATTTTTAATGACTTCAATTTTTATAAAATTTTTCCTTATATTGAATCACAACTACTGCCATCCCCCTTCAATGTTACAATGCTTCATATTTTAAAAAGGCTCTCCAAGCTTCCTTTCCAAAGTAAATAGCCTTTTCAGTTCTTTCAACTATGCCACATTGGACCCTTATCCACTATGGTTGCCATTATATGCACCCCATGTCAATCAGCACAGCCCTTTGGGTATGATCTTCTCAGAGCAGAATATGGGGAACTCTTAACCTTAGTTTGGCTAGTATTCATCTAAAATACATTGAAGCTGTTGTGATTTGATCGAAACTAACTTCATATTCATTCAATATCCAATAACATTTTATTGGGCACCTCCCCTCCTAAATATTAGGCATGATAATAAGTACTAGGATTATAGTACTGAGCAAAATGCCATTCCAGATCTTAAAGGATTTCTTACTTTTCTATTGATCCAAACGCCCAACATTCATTTTAGCCTTAGTTGATTACAGTGTGTTACAAATAAAACCAGGAAGATGCGTTTATGACCCAAGTGGACTAGTGGGAGACCGAAGACTGGGTTCAACTTCTAACTTACCAGTTGTGACATAAGAAAATAACTTGACTCTTCTCAGTTTAATTTTATAGCTTAAACCATGTGAAATTGCCAAAAGTTTACTATTTTTGACCTTAAAGTGTGTCCATTATAAATGATTATAAATAAAATTAAATTATGTAACTTACATACACTGGGTCACGTCATCATCATGGCTGAATCAGTATAGACTACTTTTCTTTTCCAGGACACTGAAAGCCCACCTTCCTCTAGATATCAACTTCAGAGGATGCATGAAGGGTTTCCAGTTCCAAAAGAAAGATTTCAATTTGTTAGAGCAGACAGAAACTCTGGGAGTTGGTTATGGATGCCCAGAAGACTATCTTGTAAGTAGTAGTCAATCGAATGCATTTTAATAAATAGACACAAAACTTACCCTTCTCAAAAGCTAGAAAAGCTCTTTTCGGCTTCTCTATAATCTGAGGTACACCATGGTCTCCTTTCTGCCACCAGCAGAAAGAAGAGTCATTAAGCTAGAAAGCAACTTGTCCAGTTGCCTCAGTTTTTCTCAGGTGGGTCTTCCAAAGCCTGGAGAGGCTGTGAGAGCATTGTTACTCAGGTTGGAGGAACTGGAAAAGCTGAAACCCCAACTGTTATTAGGCACACAGAAGGAAGACTAACATGCCTGAATTCCTATATAAACCAAAAGTTTTTAAAAAAACTGTTAATACAGAACTAGCAAATAAGGCCTTTAGTATTTGAAAAATTCACATTTAAGCATCTGTTAATTATCGCAAATGCTAAATTCACTTTTTTTTTTTTTGGCATATAGATATCTCGCAGAGTGTATTTCAATGGACAGAGTTTCATTGCTTCAACTCAGAAAATATCTTTCTTTGATGGCTTTGAAGGAGGTTTTAATTTCCAAACATTTCAACCAAATGGGTTACTATTTTATTACGCTTCAGGGGTAAGTATTTGTCTTTCCCTGAGGAAACTTCTTGGTGTTTTTGTCTATTAAAAATACTTTTAAGCACATTAAAAGTGATTTTTATTTTTTATTCAGATTAATTTTGACTCACATATACACACACAGAATGCCTCATTTCATGCACTTTATAAAATATTATGTATATCGTATATCAAGGGTTCTTAACCTGAGAATTATACCCCCGCCCCTCAGGTTCATGAAAAGAATTCAGGAGGTCTGTAGACTTGAGTGGAGAAAAATGACATCTTTATTTTCTCTAACTAAAATTTAGTATTTTCTTCAGTTGTGAATGCCTACAACAAATCACAATAATATTAGCAGTACCTATAACTTTGTGATTAATGGAAATCACAAGTATTTTTCATTTTACATTACAGCTGTCACAGATATCTCAAAATAACATTTTTGCTCATTGCTACTTCTAAATTACAGTAGGTTTTAAATCTGCTACTAGGCTTTATTATGTAATGCCTTAATAGAGAAGTACATGTATTACTATATCACAGGTTTATTGTTTTAATATTTTGAAACTGTATTTCAATGTAATTGGTTTCTTTTGTGTTTCTACTCGTTTTATACATCTTAAAATATCATTTTATGAAAGAGTCCATATGTATCACCAAACAGCCAAAGGAGTTAATGGCACAAAAAAAAATGAAGAACCGCTGTGTGTATATTAAGAAGAAATATTTGTGTGATTTAATTTATAAAATAGTAAAAAGAACATCTCTGTTCTTGCATTTGCTGCAGAACACTTGAGCTCAGCTTATGAAGATATCTTATTTCAAGAATAAAAAAAAAAGTCTATAGAGATTTGGTGACCCTAAAATTCAACTAATTTATCTCTGAAAAGGTCATCACCAATACATACAACTGATGGACCAGGTCATAATATAATTTATGAGAGCAGCTGTCACTTTTCATACTTATTACCTTCTACCTGTCACATTTATATTGAGTTTAATTTAAATCAGTAGCTTCTGTGAAAATTTACCCACCGCATTTTATATGACCTCTGTCACCTAACCTGCCTCAGATTACCGTGGTTAATTAAATAACACTTTTGGTCCACAAAAAGTAGTTTTGTGCTGGGGTAATTGTAGAGTTTGATGCCCATATAAAGGAGAAGAAGGAATATTATCATTTCGCCAATGTTTTGAGTCAAACAATAAGCAAATTCAGAAAGAGATATTAACTTCTGCTTTTTTTATTTCTTTTCTACCTCTATAAATGAAAAGTGATACATTTAAAAAAAACCAAAGTAGCAAATTGACTTTTTTCTAGTCATCTAGCTACATTCCCCAGAAGATTCAAATATGTACTTTCAAAAGGGATTAAAAGTAAGATGTGATGGAGTAGAAATGCCTGAGGTAGGAAAGTAACTGACACTAGGACAACTCTCAACATGACAAAATCACCTGAAATTTTCAGTTCTAAATATAGGAGATTCCTTTTTTATTGAAATGTATCTAATTTTATAGGCAGCACAAATACAAGCAATCAAATATTTTGTTTTTGTTGTTATTCATAGAAATTTTTCTGCAAGCAAACTCTCTGTTAAAATGTTAAAAATGTGTCTGTCTTTTGGATACCTGGACTTCCTACTTCAAAACCTGTGCTTGCATTTCAGTCAGACGTGTTCTCCATTTCTCTGGATAATGGCACTGTGATCATGGATGTAAAGGGAATCAAGGTGCAGTCGTCAGATAAGCAGTATAATGACGGCCTGTCGCACTTCATCATTACCTCTGTCTCACCCGCAAGGTACAGCTCCTCACTATATAGTCTTTCCATCAGATGGCTTTATTTGTAGGGTACGATTCTGTCAAATGACCACTATGAATAATAGGATAGCCTATTACTTTTCTAGCGTTTGAAAAAATGGTGGAAGGAATTATCTACCTTATTTTTTTTAATTGCTATTAATTTTCAAGACATGCAAAATAAGTTAACTATAAAATTACTTAACAAGAATATAAAGTAAAATCATAAGCTACAATCTCTTTGAGGAAGTGCTTATACATAGTACTAACTCAGTGGAGTGTAGTGGAGTTCCTTCTATTTTGCACATAGAAGGAACTCAGAAAATACTGGTTTGTTTAGACTTTAAATTAAACAATTGGGAACACTATATTTATGCCACATTTTAAAATCTCTAACTTTATTTTTAAAATACATAATACTGATTTTCTTTTCTAAAATAAGAAAGCTTTCTGGGATAAGAAATGAACCTCTGTTGTAGACTGCTGCTGTTCTATGTCTACTTTTGCGGAGTCCTCCCATCAAAAGAAAACATGAATAGGGCTTTTCCTAGACTCCGTTTCTAATCAGGATCAAAACCATTCAATGTACTTTGCAATGAAAATGGTCTCCCATAGATGTGATTAAATGATTACCATAAGGTAAGTTCTGTTTTTTTTTTTTCCCCACCAAAAAAAACCCTAAAAGCAAACGACAGCAACAAAAAGAATGCTGATGACTAGTCATCTTCTTACTTTCATGGGTTGAAATTACAATTATGGTTAGAAGAGTCTTTTCTGCATACAGAAATATCCAACCTTTTTATTCTAGGCTTCATAGAGTCTGGCAACTCATTGTCTTTTCATTTCAATTTCATGAGGAAACCTGCAACCTAGAATAGAACTCTAGGTAAAATATTAACCGCGTGGTGTGTAAAGAAGCTTTTTCCTTTGCAGATATGAACTGATAGTAGATAAAAGCAGACTCGGGAGTAAGAATCCTACCAAAGGGAAATCGGAACAGGCACAAGCAGATGAAAAGAAGTTTTACTTCGGTGGCTCACCCATCAGTCCCCAGTATGCTAATTTTACCGGCTGTATAAGTAATGCCTACTTTACCAGGTATAATATTTTCGTTTTTTATAAATCTGCATGATTGATAAAGAAGATCAGATCAATAATGAAAATATTTACATTATTAAAACTGAGAACTATGAAAATATCAGAGGCATTAGGTGTAATAATTAAAAGCTTTCATGTTCTTGAGCAACTAACATACTTGAGTTTGTATTTTTTGCCCTTTAATTTCTGTACAACCTTGGCTAAGTAAACTTTCATTTATCCACTTGCAAAATGCAGATAGTAATAGTGCCTGCCTTGTTATGAAGATTAAGTGAGATAATGTGCATCAAGCACCTGGCATACAGCAAGCTGTAACTATTAGATCCAATTATTTCTGTAGTTCTTATTAATGATATAGTACAGAGCAAAATAACCAAATCCTTGTTAAGCGGTTTAAGAAAGTGCTCGTAATTTAATGCATGACTTTTAACAAAGCCATTAGTCTACATTCTTAACAGAGACAATGAGGGCTCCCTGAGTACAAGAACAGGGAAGGGAGAAATTTAATACAGATTACATAATACAGAGGGGATCACAATCGCCCAGAGTGTGGCAAGGGAAACGTTCATCTGTCAGAATGTGCTGGTACCTGCCACAAAGTTATTGATTAATCGATTAAATGATCATTTAAAGGATTCTGATTAAGACAGTGGTTGATGGATAAAGACCCATCGCACACACACGCAAAAAATGATAATTGCCAAAGTTCTTTGACTTCCAAAGTTTTCATCATGAGCAATATTTTTAAGGCTTTTTTTCATTTGTTGCAAACATAGGTTGGATAGAGATGTGGAGGTCGAAGATTTTCAGCGGTATTCCGAAAAGGTCCACACTTCTCTTTATGAGTGTCCCATTGAGTCTTCGCCATTGTTTCTCCTTCACAAAAAAGGAAAAAATTCCTCAAAGCCTAAAACAAGTCAGAATAAAAAGGTAAAATAGAATGCTGTGCCAACTTCTCAGTTGCCTTGTTTTCCACGCACACAACTCTTGACACTGATGCTTTACAGAATTTAGTTTACAACTGTGGAGATATGAAAAGTAGGATTCTTATAGTATCAGATATTTCAACTTACCAGCTTCGTTGCATCAATTCTTGTTTCTCATGAAATAGTTTGAGTCAGATTTTATTTATACTTCCAACTACTTTTCAACAGAATGGTTAAAACTGCTCCATACATAACAGTTTGCATATGCTATATAATTTAGTACTATTATTCTCTAGTATCATTTGCTTTTGTATAACAACCTCAGACTTTTGTCATAATCATGGAAATTATTAAAGTTCCTGATCCTTCCTTTGTTTTTCCCTCTTTCCTTGACCTTCACTTCAACCACTCACATGTACAGTTAGTTGATCTGTGGCATCAACTAGAGCTGCTTCATCATCAAAATCTTAAGTTTACATTCTCTGATTACTATTCTTTCTTATTCTTTCTGTCTAATCATTTCCCCCCTACCTCCTACCTTTTTCTGGTTCAATTTTAACAATGTACTCAGGTGCCAATGCTCCCTCCCTGATCTAAGCCACCATCATCGCCTGTCTGAATTACAATAGCCTCCTAACAGGCCTCCCTGCTTCTACCTGGTTCCCCACGAGTCTCTTCACAGCACAAGCACCAGATCCTTATATAAGTCACATCAGGTCATTTCTCTGCTCAAAGTGGTCCTCCACTGCACTCTGAATAAAAGCCCAAGTCCCTACAATGTCATAAGAGGCCCTATATTATCCAGGCCCCTTTCTCTCACTTGCTCTTCTCCTCACACTGATCTCCTGGCTCTTCTAGGACAGGCCTCGTGGACTCCAGCCTTAAGGTGCTTACTTCAGCTCTCTTTCTGCTTGGACAACTCTTTCCCCAAATATCTGCACAAACAACTCCTCCTTCCATGATTGCCCGCCTCTCATCTGCTCAATGAAACCTCCCTTAACCTTTCATTTTATACCACAGCCTGCCTCCTGCCTTCCAAGTACTACTGATCTTTGTCTTTTTCTGGTCTTCTTTTTTCCATAGCATTTATCACATTTTAATTTATTACTTATTTTATGTATCATGTTTATTATTTACCGTCTGTCTCCTCTGAAAGAATGCAAGCTGCTTTGTTTTGTTCACTGAAGTATCCTAAGAGCCTAGAATAATGCACATAATTTGTGTTCAATAAATACTTAGCTATCTGCATCATAGGATTGTTATAAAGACTAAATGTGTTAATGTATGAAATGTTCTTAGCACAGTACCTTGCATAGAGTAAACGTTCAGTAAACGTTCAGCTGTTATATCTGTATAAAGCCTCGTGAGTGTTTTTGAAGGATTGATTCCTAAAAGTGGAATTGCTTAAATTAAGGGAATGTGCATTTTCAATGTTGAGGCAATACTAATTTACACTCTCACAAATAGCATTCGAAAGAACCTATTGTCCTCCACAATTGCTAACACTGGATATGGTCAAATCTTTATAATGTAGCCAGTTTAATGGACAAATATGGCATCCATTGTGGTTTTAATTTTCATGTCCTTGAACACTAATGAAGTCGAGCATCTTTTTCAGGGGAAGAACTGATTTCCTTCCCTGGCTGGCTTCTGAACCATCAGCAGAGAGAAGCATCCTCACCAGCTTCTCCCTTCTGATGGTTTTTATCTTGAGCACTTCACTATATATGTATATATCAGCTTATGTGGACCACTTTTTAGAATCTTCATGAAACTTTCCCTTTACCAATTTTAATAAAATAATTTTGTTCATGTATAATCAAATCTTACATGTTTTCTAGGATCTCTTCCTGAATTTCACATAGAAGACTTTTTAAAGTGATTCATGCAGAGACATAACTTTATTGATTTTTATGAAGGAGTTTTCAGAGGACACTGAAATTCTGATGGTCTCTGACTGTCACTTTCATATAATGATACTGAAAGGTTTGTCCTGAGAATTTTTTGGCTGGGACTCGAGCACTGGTCAGTGGCTCATAGACAGGAGATTAATATCATAGGCTGATAAGAAAGATCAATTTTCTAAAGCAAACACAGTTTACCCTTTTAAATGAATACAGTTTTCTGTATGAAGCTGTCTGTCAAATGTAGTTTCCTAGACACTCATAGTCTCAAGGTTATAATTAACAGCCCTTGGAACTATTAACACAAACTTTTCAATATTATATAGGAGACCTCTTAGCCTTTCTGGTAAAAAGTTTTAGAAACTCAATTTTGTAATAAGATACAGAATCACTATAGCTGTCATTTACATTTTCTGGGTAATTGAAATGTTAATGTTTGCTAATCTCTTATATTTACCCTTGTGTCTATAGTTTCTTAAAAAGCTATCAAGAAAAACTTGTGGCCTCTGGTTTAAATTTTTATCAAGGATGAATCATAGCAATTTGAGCTTATGTAATTTGTTTTCACAATACTTCTTAATATCCCTTTTTATTTATTATAATTTATTTAACCATTAATAAACTTTCAGTTGTTTCTAATTTTCTCCTTTTACAGATTAAGATCATAGCACATTAATCTTTGATCATATTGCTAAATAAATATTTAGGATGTATTCCTAGAGATATAATTACTGGGTTGAAGCAAATTACTTTCCAAAAAGGTAAAACCGATTTATATTCCCTCATGAGTATATAAGAATACCTGTCTTACCACCAATGTTCCAGCCTGAAATTTTTCCAAAATTTTTATATTTTCAAATTTAATTGAGAGAGTAGTTTCTCATTTGGTGTTTAATGTGATAACGAACATTTTACATATTGTAATGGACATGATTCTGGGGTATCTGGCCAATCCTCCCTTCTCTGAGAAGTCATTCCCTACCCACTGGGCAAAGCCAATATTTTAGACATGTGACCTCATCTATCTGGATAGAGATGATTGGATTCGGGTAGATCATGTCAACTAAGCTGGCCCATCAGATTATCTCCTGGGAACCCAGAGACACTAGTCTGGGCTGGTAAAACATGTAAACCTAAGAGCTCTACATTAATCATGCACAGAGAAAGAAAGCTGCTTTGCAGAGAGAGAAAAAGGCAGAAAGCTGTCCTGTAGAGAAAGAAGAATGAAAATAGACATTCCGAGAAGAAAACAAAGCTAGTACCAGAATGTCCAGAAAAGGAGTGCCTTGATTCTTCCTAGCATTCCAATTCCTGAGTCTTGCCCTTGCTAGGACTCCATTATATTGTCTTCTCTTGAACTGTGTTCTTAAGATACTCCTATATATTTATAACACATTGGCCTCTTTTTTTTTAAGTGGCTTAATCAGTTTGGTTGTTATCTGAAACAAAAGAATCTAGCTAAATTAAAATTGGTATTACCACCTGGATTGCAACTAAAAGACCCTTAGGAGAAAAAAATTTACACTGGTAAAAGCAAAATCTAATGGGGTTCAGGGAGAATCCCCACACACATACCCAATTTAGCATAGTAAACTAAATTTCTGTGTTATCTGGTAGTGAAGTAGTTGATTAAGTTATAATTTCTCTTATTATTATTTGGAGCATATATCCACAGAGGATTTAGAGTATTTAGTTGCCATATATAAAGATATCAGTGTTTATTACTTTTTGCAGCAGATGAGAGACAGATCCTTGTCCATGTGTTACCGCATCGAAGCAGAGAAAGGCAGCGCTGATCAATTGAGACCGCCATGGTCCAATGATCCTGTGCTTCACTGAGCCCCTGTAGTCTATTGCACTGTTGCTCTCTTGCCATAGCTAAGTGGATGCACTGAGTGCGAAAGAGTGAAATCCTCTCCATAAAAATGGAGAGAATGAGGAATAGCCAGAATTGGAGAGAGCCCCCAAGCCTCCACCAGTCTCTTACCCCCACCCTCTGGGCTCCATGCAAAGCATTTCCTGTGTTCCTCAATGAAACAAAGGTTTCCTGTCTGTCATTATAAGGTATGTTACTCCACTAAGGCTGGAGTACAGCATGGAGTTTGGGGAAGTTTCCCAAGATATGTTAGAGGAAAAGAGTCTCCCTGAAGCCTCAGTCCAGCCCATTCTGCCCACCCATGGCTTGAAGCTATGGCCATTATATATAGATGAGGGCCTGGGCCAAAACAACAACAACAAAACAAAACAAAACAAAAAAAAAACTGGTAACTAGGTGTATTTCCTCCATCCAAGAGAGAAATCTTGCTTCTGTAGCAGTGAATCAGGTTCTAAGTCCTGAAGACTATATGAGGAAAGGAAGAGGGGACAGTAGAACCAGGTGGGCTTTCCTTTAGGACGGATGAATCTCTGAGAATCACCTTACGCTCTTTAATCTAACTACTACTGTGAGAGTCTCCACTTCCAGAACACGAATGTAAGAGCTGTTGCCTGCGAGCAGAATACTGGCACAGCTGGTCTGCCTTTCAGTTAATTAGCCTACTCTCTGCCCACCACCCTTGGACTCTGAGGATAATTCTGAAATTTGCTTGAATCACTTTTTTTTTTTTTTTTTTTGATGTCTTGTCTTTTGCCCATATGAGATTAAGAGTTTTAGTGACAATCTGTTCCAATCTGCATTATAACTTCTGGAAATTCCGCACTGCTTTGATCTGCTAGCAGAAACCCTCCGAGATTTCCAGGAGGATTTATTTTACTGTGGATATATTTTTACGTGTTTAGTTCTTCTGACCTTTCAGTGGGAATTAGGGAGGAGTTAAAACTAAAGGTATGTGTTCGTTCAATAATTCTGAACCAGGATTTTTTTCTCCTATCTAATTCTGTATTTCATCCAGACTCTTGCTGTGTTCTCCAGTTCTTCCTACTGACAAACATTTCCTCTATTTGCCCTTCCTTTATTGCAAGCTTTCTTCCTAACTAGGTCATATTGTGCCACTCCCTGCTTTTAAAACCTGTGTGGCTCTTCATCGCCTAAAAAACAAAACTCCATCCTCTAGCAAGTCATCTAGGGTCCCTTCTATCTGTTACCAACCTGTCTTCCAATTTGCTATTTATATGCCTATTCCTTCAAACAGATTTTCAGTTTCTTAAAATACAAGAACCATTTTTCACTCACCTTTCTATTCCCCACCACATACTGCCCATGGAAGACTTACAGAAACATTGATTTCTTTCCCAACTTCACTTCCACCTATGAAGTATGCAATAAACATTTTCTTGAATAAATGAATAAATGACTGAATGATCAGATTTATTTGCATTTCCTTTTGCTTCAGAAATTAAGACTAAATAACTATTAAATAGTATTCTGTAGTTTTACAACTCTAAATTTTAAAATCGGCAGTGCAATTTTAATAGCAGAAGATAATCTTTAAAAATTACTCCGTATCCTATCACATAAAAGTTTGCTACACATATTATCACTAAAAATGTTTTTAAATATTTTGAAGATGTTGCTAAGTATGTTAACTTTTTATACAGCATGTATAAATAATAATATGTGTGTTAAAATTATATTGTCACCTATAATATGTGGCTTTTACCGATTGGGTCTCTCAGGATTATGTTATTGCCAACTTTTCACCATTGGTTAAGATGTACATTTAATTTAAATGATAAGAGTAGTTATCTCTATAGCTTCAGTTTATGCTTTACTGTCATAGACTAGAATTTTGAATCTGTTAACATATTATGCCGCTGTCATTTGCTGACAGTGGTAAGTATATGGGCATTAATGGGCAATGCACAAATAACACATGCTTAATTATTTTATTATTATAATTAGTGATAAGGAAGTAACAAATGAATTTTTGATACTAGTACGTCACTCTTATCCCTTAATATGACTTACTTGCCATGCTTATAGGGAGAGAAAAGTAAAGATTCACCTTCATGGGATCCTGTTGGCCTGAAATTCCTAGAGAAGAATGCTCCAAGAGACTCTCACTGTCGCCTTTCCAACAGCCCTAGAGCAATAGAGCACGCCTATCAGTACGGAGGAACAGCCAACAGCCGCCAAGAATTTGAACACTTAAATGGAGATTTTGGTGAAAAGTAAAGTAACACACCATCCTTCCAAAAACTTAACACTGTCGCTGGGCTTCATCCTTATTTGCCATATATCATCTTTTTTCCTATGATCTTTTCTCTCTGTGCCACCTTAATTATATTCTTTTACCATCAAAACAAAGACTAAATAGTATGAAATTCATATAAATTACATTCTCTGTGACATTCTTCCCAAAGTAAGGAGCATTCTCTTAGGACTTTGCTGTGTTTTATTAAAAAGAAAAGACAATCAAAAAGAGGAAGATGAGCAAATTTCAAATGACTTTTCTAACCTTGATATCACCCTTCCTCCCACATACAAATTGCTTTCGATTGTAAATGGAAATGCTAGAAGATTAATAAGGAAAGACTCTGAAAATACAAAAATACATGTATATCTTTATTGGCCCTCAAGCTATGTCTAAAGCCGCTCACCTCTTCCCAGTATTCCATAAATCTCTAGATTTTTAGTATTATTGAAGATTTCTTTTAAAGTGTTAGCACCCAAATATTCTTATATAGGTCTTGCATAGTTCTTTCAAGCACTCATATAGGCAGTGTATTTAGTAAGAAACCCTAATGCCTTCTAATTTGCTATTTTCCTAATAGCCAAGATCAGTATTTTGTATTTTTCAGGAAGAATTTAGAGTTAATCAAACTAGAAGTTAGCATAATAAATGTATATTATCTATGGCCTGGATCTAAATTTCTAGGAAGTTTTAAGTTCTACACATACTGGTAGTTTGTTTGTTTTTTTTTAACATGTGATATCCATCTATTAATTTTTACTGGGGAAAAAATTGAATTTGTATTTTACATAGTACACATATCATATCATTTCTACTCATTTCTATAATTACACACTAGTATTTTGTTCACATAAATAAGTTCCTTTAACGTATAGATTTTTACTAAACTAATTACAACCATATTTTCCAAGCAAGACATGATGTGATCCTTAACTGAAACAACACTTCTTTAATTGTGGACTGTATCCCTGTTGTATAAGGAAGTGGAGAGAGATCATTTTTAAACTAGCAGTGTTTACTCAATATTTATTAATAATACTAAGGGATCGTTAGAGGTAATGCTGCTTGGGATCAGATAGAATGGCTACTTATTTATTCTTCATTACCTTGTATTTGGGAACTCAAGATCACCTTCAGTCTCATTTTATAGGTGGTAAGCTTTCTCTTTTCATTTACCAGATCGCAGTTTTCTATTCGTCTGAAAACTCGTTCCTCCCATGGGATGATTTTCTATGTCTCGGATCAAGAAGAGAATGACTTCATGACTCTGTTCTTAGCCCATGGCCGCTTGGTTTTCATGTTTAATGTTGGCCACAAGAAACTGAAGATTAGAAGCCAAGAGAAATACAATGATGGATTGTGGCATGATGTAAGTTGAAGGCAAAGAATATTTTTATCTGCAAATATCCACCAGTGGCAAATGGACTGACACTAATGTCCCACTATTGTTTTCTTTAGAAACATCTGTTTTAAAATTCTGTCCTTATATGCTGAGTTCAATTTCAAAAACTTTTATTAATTTCTTATAAAAATCTCGAAGCACACTTTATTAAAAGAGATATAAGCTGAGTGTAATTTTTTTGACAGATCAACTTTTTTTTAATGCAATTATTTTAACCAAAGAATCAATGGGCAACATAAATGAACTTTGGTTTCTAAAGATTTTTCACTTGACTGTTTTTCCTACTGCCTATAATGTTGTAAATTTTCAACAACAATTGCTGAGTGTTTTTTTAGGCGAGGCTCTAAAGGATACAAAGTGAAGAGTATACCTGTTAGGAACACAGGATATAACAGGAAGAATTACCTAAATATTGAAGCGAATCAGGATGTAGGTAATGGAAAGAGTAGGCAATCTAAGCCGCCTTAAAATAGACTACAATAAATTTGGGAGAGAGCATGTGGGCTGGCCAACTGGGAAGAACTTCATAGAGAACTCCGCTAAATACAAGCTGTATTGAGAAATTAAGCCTATAACTTTAAATCAGGTTTTAAAGGGAGAGACAAACTCCTGACTTTCAGAGAAGGGACCACTTTTTCTAAAGGACTTCTGCAGGTCTCCCACAGTATTGCAACAGTAAAGTTGAGAGGAGAGGCAACACAGCCTCTCTCCTAATCGTGGGATATACTTGAGATGGGCTATTTGCCTTCTCTTCGTCCAGGTGATATTCATTCGGGAAAAGAGCAGCGGCCGACTGATAATTGATGGTCTTCGTGTCCTAGAAGAAAGTCTTCCTCCTACTGTTGCTGCCTGGAAAATCAAGGGCCCTATTTATTTGGGAGGTGTGGCTCCTGGAAGAGCTGTGAAAAATGTCCAGGTAAGCCAGGCATAACCAAATAGAGCCATTGACCTTTAGAGCTAGAAGATTATTTAATCCAGCCTTCATTTTGCAATTAGGAAACTGGCAAGAGTGAAACTGTAGTTTGGCTGGAGAGGAGATATGAAAGTGAGTATTGTCCTACGGGATATCTGCCCACCCAGTGGCATTACAAAGTCAGGAGTAACCTTTTGATTCGAAAGTAGAGGTAAGATGAAAAAAGTTTCTGAGGTAGAAATTGTCATGAAAGTTATGCCTCAAGGAATTGCTTATTTGTTCAGTGAGTATCCAAACTTTTGGTATAAAAATACTCCCCCATAAAAGCATGTCATTCCATTCTATATTATTGAGTGAAGAAAACTTTCAGGCTATTATAAACTACGATCTCATTTTTGTTTCTTACACATACAGATACAATTTGTATATGTGTAAGGAAAGGTAGTTACTCCTGAGGAGAAGTGAGGGTATAATAAGAAATGTTATTTTTGTCATTTAAAAGTTTAAAACATTGCACATTTAAAAAATATTTAGTGATAAAGAGAATGCATTAAATGACTAAATTATTTTTAATATATAGATCTGACTTTAATGCAAAGAAGTCAATACGTTTCTAAGCTCCATTCATATATGTGGATAAAACAAAAAGGGGAAAGAGGGATTGATGTTTAATTAGATTTTAGTAAGTAGCCTCAATTCCATTACAACCTCTTAAAGATTTCTAAAGCACTGAGAAGTGGCCCAAGTTTCACATCCTGTGGTATGATAAATGTTCAGCCACAAAAATAGCTAATAAAGCCAGAAATGCGAGCTTTCTGCTGTTTAACCGTGGTAGATTTAACAGTTAAAAACTTCGCTAGCTCTCATTAGCATTAGGTGATCTTGGGCAGAGCTGTCATTCTTGAATGAAAACAAACTAGGATACTGTTAATATTCAATTTGAAAATCACAGCTGCAGTTTATTTTGTCATGGTAGATATAAAAATTTTCATAGCTTAATGACTATAGGCTGACATTATCACATAGAAAATTCTAGCTTCAAAGAACTAATTAAAAAGCAACTCCCTGGAAAACTAGTGATCACTCAGATAGCTAAGATAAATAAGGAATTACTTGGTTTCTCTCAAGACTCAAATCCCTTCATTTTGTTTCCCTTTGGTGCATCTGCATCTGTGAGTGTTGAGAAAATGGATTTTAAGAAATGTCTTCTTCTCACAGATAAACTCAGTCTACAGTTTCAGTGGTTGTCTCAGCAATCTCCAGCTCAACGGAGCCTCCATCACCTCTGCCTCTCAGACATTCAGCGTGACTCCTTGTTTTGAAGGTCCAATGGAAACAGGAACATACTTTTCAACAGAAGGGGGATACGTGGTTCTAGGTAACAACGACTTATGTTGAAAACATTGAATCATGAAATACTTCTTTCCTAGAGGTGGCTAACGGGGAAATTGGGCCCAGAGTTAAAACTTCAAAATGCCAAGCTCACTCAGCTCTAGAAAGCGGCCTTTTCCCACAAGGACCACCTTTCACCCTTCTGACTACTCCACACCAGACACACGTGTCCATCCCTATTTTCTTTCCCTGGCCAGAGCTTCTCCACAGCTGCCAAACCTCTGGCTGTAGACCGTTTGGGCTCCTTCAGAAGTTCCTGTGTTGCTCCATAGTCTGGTCCATGTTGGCTCTTGGCCACCTTGCTCTCTGCGTCTCTCTCTGCTCCTTGTAGCATTATCCCTTCTAAAGGAAGTTCCATTTTCTTCACTTGACCTGCAACACCAGCAGACAACACTAACCTTCAGAAATTTTATTTCTGGATTTTGATTCTCCTTAACTATTACTCTCTCACTCATTCAGTAAGTTTTTATTGTATGCCTCCAGTATGGCAGTCCCTATGCCAGGTGATGGAACATAATAGCTCTAAAGATAAATAAAATCCTAACAGACTATACACAATCACCATCCGGCACATTCCAACAAACATTAGAGCAAACATTAGGTGTGAAGAAAGCACCAGGGTAGGTGCTGGGAAAGACAGGGAAAAGGAATAAAATATTCCACATGTCTGCTGCTCTCAAGGCACTTAGGTACTTGGTACAACCCCTAAATGAAGACATTTCAGTGCAGCCAAGTAAACCTTCTTAAACCACCACCAAGTCCAATAGAATAACCAGAGATTATATTTCCTCCCTTTTTCTAGCTCCTGATTTTGCTTTCCTTTCATTTTTTTCCTGCTAAAACACCTACACTCACATTTTTCAGTCCTTCATTGAATTTCAGGGATAAGAACTCAAAAACACGGACAGCTTACAAAACACAGCAACATACACAATTTGTGTTCTCCATAAACATCAACTAATAGCAAGAAAAATTAAAAAGTGATTTATAGAAGACACATCAAGTGAACATTACTAAGATGGCCTAGTTCTCAATGAGTCTCTTGGAGTGAACGTAGCTATTCTTGACAAAAATTCATTTTTGTACGTCTCTGCAATAGCGGCTCCTAACTGCTTCTGCTGCTCTTTTTCTTCTGAAGTGCTCTGCAGCACTGGTATCAGTTCTTTTTTGTTGATGTTGTTTAAGAATTATTTTACAATACAGAGCTCATCGAGTCAACTCCATTGTTCAATAAATTCAGAATAAAGTCTAACTTCCATACTTGCGCACTAGCACCTTCCCCACTCACCGTGCCGCCTTTTCCCTTCGTGAGGGACCATCCAGCCACCCTGGCCTCCACAGCGCTCTCCCAACAGCCTGGCCTCTGTACTTGTGCTTTTTCCTCCTTCTCACTTTGGAAATGTTAAGTGGTCCTGCTAGTTGAAATCAATTTCTTCTCCCCTGAGTTCACACAGCCGTAGCATATTTTCAGCATGCTGTCCCCACCGCAGGTCTGAGTGCCGGTTATCTCAGTCCCCCACAGAGCTTTCCACAGTGTGTTTGACATGGAAAATGCCACTTTCTACTTATCTGTTAAAAAATGTGTCAAACTTTCAAAAACAGTACAAAAATATATAATTAAAAAATCGCGCCATTGTTACAAAATTTAAGTTGCTGTTCTTGAGAACTAGTAGTATGTCTCTCCTCAGATGAGTCTTTCAATATTGGACTGAAGTTTGAGATTGCATTTGAAGTCCGTCCCAGAAGCAGTTCCGGAACCCTTGTTCATGGCCACAGTGTGAACGGGGAGTACCTAAATGTTCACATGAAAAATGGGCAGGTACTGTGTTTGAAATTGTTTTAACAGTCTGTCTCCTCTGACCTTGGATTCTAGATTTGAAGCAGATTTATTTTACAGAATTATTTCATCAATCTTTCCTGACTGGGGGACAGGGAGACAGGGAAGCTACAAAATTTAAATGCAGGTAATATTTAGATTCAGAGTTATATGTTGGAAATTGATTAAAAAAATGTGACATTGCTAAAGTAAGTAAATAATCAACAATAACAATATCACTAAAGGGTTTTAAAAACAAAAATAGAACTTTACAACAAATGGAGGCAGTAAACATATCCAGCTATCAAAACCAACAAACACTAAAACATGTATCGTTCTATCTATAATATATGTATACCAGATGTGTATATATTTGTATTTATATATGCACACACACACGCACGCACGCACACACATACATATATATACACATACATTTTTTCAACTGGTACAAATTTTTTAAAATCTTATAATTAAACACCAATTTTATCCTAAAATAATATTACTAAAAAACATTATGAGAATATTCAAATAAATCTTGAGAAAAAAGCAGCATATTTGTTGTTCCTAACTTAACTGATGTTTGAGTTCTGGTATTCTATTAAACCATAAAATAATTAAACAATCCTTATATGGTGCTTACTATATAAGGTAAGATATTATTCTAAATGTTTCATATGGATTAACTCATTTAATTCCCCCAATAGCTCTGTGAGGTCGGTAATATTATTGTCACCCTTGTTTTACAAATAAGAAAATGGAGGCAAGGAGTAAGTCTGGCTATTGGCATATGAACACAGGCAATTAGGCTCCAAAGTCTATGCTCTTCACCAATCCCTTAATTGCTTTGTATAACGTCTTTAAACATTTAGAGGAACTCATTCTGTTATCTTACTGTTTCTCTCCCTCATCTCTCCTGTGTCTTACTTTGCTGTCTCTCTTAGGAGCATTCGTTAAACTATTTCTATAGGCAACTGAAGAGTGACCCCTTGTGTTCAAATTGCTAACCTAATTATGTGTGGATGCTTGTTAAAAGTATTGCTTCCCTGTAGTGAATTATTTAAGAAATTCACTTTTAGCATGACAATGAGGCATGAAATTAAATTATATAATGTAACCCGGTCTTTTGCAGGTCATAGTGAAAGTCAACAATGGCATTAGAGACTTTTCCACCTCGGTCACACCCAAGCAGGGTCTCTGTGATGGCAGATGGCACAGAATTACAGGTGAGAAGAGTTCAGAGTCCTGGCTTGCTTTATAAAATAAATCTCCACACCCACCTAGGGGATGATAGCTTGGCAGAACTTAGGCCGTAAAGTATATGATGGAGTAGGTGATGGATGAGTCTAAAAGTAGCCAAGAGGAGAATCTAATATTACTGTACTAAAATGTGTCTATTGAATCCACATGTATTTGAATGCTGCCAAAATAGTCTTGGGGAGTTATTTAAATAATGCATAACTTTTGGAGCAAAAAAAAAGTGGCAGTATCTTAAATATTCTTAAATATTTATATGAAAAAAGTATCTTAAATATTCTTCCTTTCAAAGGAAAATGTCACAGTGATCGCTTAGTTGGACATTAATGTTTTCAATGATATAGAAGTGAGGGGTTTATTCTGGAATAAATAGAAGCTATTGCTGTGATAAATCAGTCCTTTTTACGTGAAAATTAATCACTCCAGTGTCGTTTATGACCAGTCTTTTCCTTGTATTTTAGTTATTAGAGATTCAAATGTGGTTCAGTTGGACGTAGACTCTGAAGTGAACCATGTGGTTGGACCCTTGAATCCAAAACCAGTTGATCACAGGGAGCCTGTGTTTGTTGGAGGTGTTCCAGGTAAGAATTGTTTTAAAAGGATAAGTTTCCAAATTAAAAAAAAATAAATAAGTTCTCATCACTGTTATTATAGTATTAAGAACTGAGCCATGTGTTTTCACAATTCACCTGATAACTCTAATGATTTTATATACAATGTTCTTTCACAGGAAAAAGTATGCTGACAATATTGACTCCCCATACAGAGATCACAACAAAGTAACACCTAAGAATTAGACCCCAGCATTCTAAACAATAGATATCGATCTTCCTCTGCCATATTTGCTTATTTTTCTCTCTTCCCTTTACATAGCCTCCTGACATATACAGTGAAACACACATTCTATATTATCTCTAACACAAAGAAAACTCATTTACTAATATTGCTCTAAGATCTGAGAACTTTAGAAGACTAAATGTTTGCTGATAATTGCTGCCCTTCTTTAGTAGAAGAGAAGAGAATACACAGTTCTATCTAGGATTACTCCGAATTGTGACAGTGGCTGCAGACCATAAGTTCTGTTGTTCCTACATAGTGACATTCCTTAAGAGAGGTTCCCAGCTGCAGTTCTGTACACATCATCAGTAACATCTCTGCTGCCATCTGCCAAGAATGGTGTATAATCCAGGATGGTGAGAAGGGGACATGTGTGGGCCTCCCCCGCACACAGTTATTTTAAACCTCAGAAGCAGAGACCATGACCTTATGTTGGATGTTTGTTTTCACACATTTCACTAACTTGGAATAATTGAATGTTATAGCTAGAGAGAAGGATATGAGAAGGATGTAACCAAGTTTTTACATCTGGAATTTGGTGGGGATTTTAAGAAAAAAAAAAACATGATTTTCCTTGCCTTCCAATTAGTTTATTTTAGACTGACCCATGTAAAGGTAAATAATGCTTTAAGAGAGCAAGAAAACATAGGTAAAACTATGCATCAGACTTTCGGTACTCCCAATATAGAACTAAACTCTCCTCTGCTTTGTAAAATGTGAATTTTTCAAACACCAGTATTGACAATGACAGTAACTCCCTGATGAAAGAAATATTTGAGACACCCCCCAAACCACCCTTCTTTTCCTTTATTTCCCATATCTATTCTCATCCCCATCTTTGGGGCCTCTCCTCCTGCTCGTGGCTTCTGTTATGAAAGAGATTCTGGCAAAGGCCACCACTGCACTTCATGAAGGTATCGTGTAGAAGATGTATCACACCATTTCTTACATTTCCGCATTGTTTTCTTCCTAGAAATCACAACATAGTTTAAAACATTTCAAATTTCCCAAGGGTCTATAGGATCAAATTCAGTATAGCATGCAAGGTCCTTGATCATCTGGCTCCTCCTTGCCCCTACCTCTGGGGTCTCCCCACACCTTCTGAGAGCTGCAGTTCCCTGAATGTTCAGTGATGCTCTCTTTGCTCCAGACCTTTGCATAAGCGCATAGGGCCTCAATTTCTGGAAAATGTTCTTCCTTTCCCCTACCAGTACCTTTTCAAGGAACAACTTCTCCCACTCCTCCCCCAACTTAACTCCCTATTGACCTTTAGCTCAGACTTCTACATATACACACATTCCCCTCTGTCCCTAGAATGTGCTATGCATGCCAGTTGTTGCACTTATCACAGAATGTTGCTGAAACTCAATAAATAGTACACTCCTTGCTGCCGGGAAACATGACTTCATTCAACACACAGCAAACATTTATTGAGTGTCTATTAAGCTTCCACGAGACAGATGAAACAAGCATGGCCCTCCCTCATGGAAGTTATATTTGCTCTTTACTTTGTACCCAAAGTGCTTACAATATCATGCAAACAAATATTTGTCTCTTTGATTGTTTGTTTTTAGAGTCTGATCTCAGCTTACACATTGCCATCATCTTTCACTACAAGAGTTGTTAATCTTCACAGATGGGGGTGGGCAAGATGCACCTGAAGCCAAATTCAGCCTGCCTGAGATATATAATTAACAGCAAATTTTAGCTAATGAGCCAGCACACAGGAACTAACAGGCCAGGGTGGGCCTAACCACCACCGCACTGCACCAATGCAACTTTTAATTCCATCTAGGAATCATGCCAACAAACCTAGAACAAAAGCAATTATAATTTAAGTTGAATTTCATTAATTACATCATTTTGAGCTGTTAAGATTAATTCCACCAAAATCACATCAGAAACTGGGGCATGAAAAGAATAACTAAAGGAAATTAGGTACAAATAAAACCTCTGTATTCACTAAATTCTTTTGGAATCCCAGCCAGTTCTCTTATACCACGTGGAACCCTGGTGACATTATTTCTATCAATGAAAAGTTAATGCATTAAAATTCAATGAATTATACACCAAAAAAAGGTCAACTTTACTGTATAACTTAAAAATCAAAATTAGAAGTCAAAGAGTTTTTTTAAGCTAATATAGTCTACACAGAGAGAGAGCTGAATGTTTATTTCTCTACTGAAAATCCTACATTATTCTATATACAATCAAGCTTTCAACCTGAAGAATGTTCACTATTAAAATCATGTGTTGATTTTATTAATCAATTACCTTAGAGTTCTAGGGTACTTTATTGTCATTACCTACAATAAATTGTGTGGTGAATTATGTAGACCATAATTTCTATATGAATTATTTCCTCTAGATGAAAACCCCCATGAACTAAAAGGTGGTAAGCTTGGGCAGACTCAAAATCCATTCTAAAACTAGTCTCCAAAATAGGCAGGAGAAATAGATGGGTCTATACCTTATGGGTATATCCTTATCCAGTTTTTCCTGTTCACCCATTTTTATTCTGATCACGAAGTACACCAAGCAGCCTTGAAGAATATATATATAGCCATACTAATCTAGAGACAAAGGGAATTAATCTTTCAGGCTCCTTCCAAATCTAAAACTTTGTAATTATCATTGTAAATATGAAATGCTATTTCCATGACTTATTTTTAGTACAAAGCTTCTGCATATTCTTAATCTATATTGCTTAGAAAACTTATTACAGCAGCTTGATGATGTATAATTTGCTGTGCGGTTTTATGTTCCTTCCTGAGTTACTAAGTGTTTTCCATCTTTTATCTGCTACTGCTCACATAGCTATCTGTACATAATAATAATCTTTGACTAAATGGATTTTAATTTCATGATATTTCTAAGCTCTCTAAATTGCTTTAAATTATATTGCTTCTTTCGCCCCAACACATTTAATTGTGTCTGTAAAATTAATAAGCATAAGGCTTCTTCTAGATCTCTAATTAAGGTAAGGGAAGAAAGTTCTCCTGGCATACCTTAGGGCACCTTTGCCCACACGAAGACTAGGCTCGTTATCATTATCCTATTTATAGTTCCTAAACTCTGAGCTCAGAAAAATTTAAGTTTGGTTTATTTGAATTCATTATTTTCTCATTATATTTTATGAGCTTGGCAAAAATATGGAGGCTTAAGAGTGAATAATAAATGATTTGAATTGAACAGAAACATTAACCAAGTCCAAATATAGTGTAGAAGCTAAAATTTCTTCCCCCCTTCTCAGCAAAACACACAAAATAAGTGAGGCCCAGGTGAAATTAATTCCAAAAAGCATAGGTAGATCCTGAAAATTCACTGCTGAAGCTTTACATGCAAGGGGCAAATTTCAGCCGTAGAAAACAGCTAAAATATACTTAGAAATTTGATCATGGAAAATACGGCAAAACTTTAAAATTACCAGATGTTCATATTACTTCAAAAGCAGATTATGTTCTTGATTAAATGAGAAAATTACCATATTTCATTTTTGACATGTAAATCATCTTGATGATGTGAGCAATTATTGTGTGTACATTTTTACCATGAAATAATATCTGGGCTTAGAATGCCTCAATTGCAATCTTTGATTTCTTTCTTTATTCAGAGTCCCTACTGACACCACGCTTGGCTCCGAGCAGACCCTTCACAGGCTGCATCAGACACTTTGTGATTGATGGACGCCCAGTGAGCTTCAATAAAGCAGCCCTGGTCAGCGGCGCTGTGAGCATCAACTCCTGTCCAGCAGCCTGACACAACAGCAAAGCTGCCTAAGTACAATGTTCTTTAGAGCACTGAAAGAAGCAAAGCCAACCAGGAGAAACAGCAACGCCTCCTCCCCATGGAAGCTTTTAGCTAGTTGAGCAGGATTTAAATGAATCATCAGGGACTGGATGTTTATTACTTCTCATTTGGATTCTTACCTTGGATCCAAAATGTCAGCAATGTACAACAATCGAAGGAATGTTAAACTTAACTCGTATTGTATTATTTCCTGCTGGTGAAATTACTGTTCCTGTTTCTAATAAAACAGAAGGGATTCTCAATAAACACTGGTACACATTTTTAAAGTGTAGCTAGATTCTCAGATTCATCTTTTTTCAATGGAAGATAACTTTCAAATCTGTACCAAAATATCTTTGGTATACTTTTCCTTATCCTGAAAAAGATTACTAATTTACATAAAATCTAAAATTAGATGACCGATTTGTTTCAGTATAACAAGAATATTTTAGGTTTATAGCATTATCAAGGTTTAATAAAGTAAATTTCTAACAAATTAGAAAAATTAAAGTATAATTTAATTTTTTGATAAGAAAAGAGGAATTAAACAAACTACTTTTTTTCCTTATTTTTTTAAAATAAATATAAACATTGTACATGAGGGGAGGCTCCTGAGGGATATTATCACTGTGCGTTTTATAGTAATTATGGAGGACATTACAGCAAAGAGAGTAGAACAAAATGATAAATTCAATTTAAAAGTATAAAAATCCTTTTCTTAAAAGTTTTTCTTCACATATCTGCAACACAATGTCTTATTTCTAAAAATTTATAATCTTTTTTTAGGTATCTATATTAATAAAGTTTAGAAAAAGAAAAATAGGCTTGAATATCTAGTGAAATATTAAAATACAGAAACTGAAATAAAAGAATTATACATGATAATCAAACTTGAAGACAAAATGAGAGAAAATAGGTCCTCTTATCAATAGGATTAAAGATATGTAAACAGAATAACTTTGGGGGCAAGAGGAGGGATGAAAATATTTTGAGGAATTACTAAGAGAATAAAATATTCTCTTACCTTGAAAATATCATATATCTAACCTTATATGGTAGCAGGTAACCCTGCTACCCTCCTATTTCAAGTAGATTAATAATAATGTTGGTGATATCAATGAAAATAGCTAATATCAATTCATAGAGGACTTACTAAGTACTAGCCTCCATGATAAGCTATAGTTAATTTTATTTGATCATCACACTAATCCTAAGAGGTAGCATTTGCAGATGAGAAGTCAGAGACTTAGAAAAGTGAGGCAACTTGTTTGCTGTCATTCAGCTAGACTGAAAAGCCAGGACTCGAAGGAGGGGCAGCATGATTATTCCTTCGTTTTCTGACTCCAGAGGACTGTCTGTCTTCACACCAACTCTCAGCTGGTCTCAAAAGCTGGGATCACAAACCCAAATGCCTACAGAGTCAGAGAAGTAGCATAAAGGAGCAAAGCTGGTGGAGTCTGAGAAAATCAAGAGGGCACTTGCTGTGACTCATTCAGAAGCGTAGCAGGTGTTCCACTCGGCAGATTGTCACCGTGAAAGACCAATATTCTTGAAAGGCCAGAATTTCCAAAAGAATCTGGAAATGTGAAATTTAGTGGAGTGGGATTCAAAATGGCCCGATTTTTCAGTTGGTAATATTAAATTAAAGCAATAGCAACTACAAAGAAAAGTACCAAACTGACCAAACAAAAACCTTCTGAGAGCCATATATTACTTCTGGGCTAAAAATTCTGAATCCAAGAGCCTTAACTGGCACAGATTGAACAAGTGCTTAAAATATAAACCATCACAATATTCCCTTCATCGGACCCAAGAAGAAAGAAGTGGCTCTCAAATAGCCTACCATTTTCTTTTCCAAAAGAGCTTCCTGAGGCACCCTGGAGGGCTGCTCTGTCCCCTCATTCTCAGCAGTAGCACAAAGTAAACTAAATCAGCCAAGCCGAAGGCCTTGTCTGGACCTCCAATAGCTCCGACAGACATGCACACAGACTCGCATACACAAAGAGTAAGACCACAAAAATTCTTCTACCTTTGCCATGATTTATGAAGTCACTTTGCAGAGTTAGTATTTCACATTCTTATGCTTGGCAAATGAGAATCTACTGAAGCGTATGTCTCTTAACAACCCCACAATGACCTGAAACTTTGAATTTACCATTTTTAAGAGCTTAATTCAGTTCTTATATAGGACCTCATCTTCTCTCAGCTTCTGTCCAGGAAGAAAAAAGTAGAATTTTTTCTTTTAGTTAAACATAGGCTATCAGGACTTCATATAGGGAAATATGGGTGGGTGCTCACAGTAATTTTGACCAGTCGTTCTCATGGTGCCTGCCAGTTCAAAGCCCTTTCAAAATGGAAGAGTCCTCCCATAACTCCAGTTTGAAGGAGCAGCCATACTCGGACCCGCATCCCACCTCTCATGGCCACACCTGATTGGACGAGAGCACCATCCTATAGCTTCCAGTGAAGCGACATTCCACTCTCTGGTGGTATGAAAAAATGAATCCCAACAACTGGATATTTTCTCTTGAAATTTTGAATTGGGGAAACATGGAAAGAATCAAGCACTTAGAAGTGAAGCTGAAGTCAAAATGAAACTATCTGAAAGTATGGTTTTAAGGCTTACCATACACATGGACATACACTTAAAGAAAAAAACTTAACATTTCCCTTTCTGTAGACCTAGGAGAATACATCCACTTCCGTTTGCCTAGTACAAACCACCTCATTTCTCATCTCAGAGTTGGTAGGGTTGGGGTGGAGGTATTTCAGAAGTTACTGGGATATATTTATTCTCTGCTCCCCTATATCCTTGTATGTAACAGGGTGTCAAGTAGTCTTCTGTTTCCATAAATTGGCGACTACAGCCTATAGCTGAGACCATAAAACAGTAAATGCACCACATTTTAAGTTCACCAAACTTTGAGGTATGGAGCTAATTCCTCCTCCTTTAGGACTGACGCAGAGAAACCATTTCAGCACAACTAGTAATATATGATGTAATGCCTCCAACACATCACACACGCATGCCCCCTCATACGCACACACAATCTATATAAAGAGAGTAGAAAGGCACCAGGAGGCACCATTCAGAATGTAAGCTCCACAAATTTCTGTCTGTGTTATTCTGTCTGTGATGTGTTGTTGTAAGATGCTCAACAGATATTCATTGAGTGAATTTACATTACATTCAGAATGTAAGCTCCACAAATTTCTGTCTGTGTTATTCTGTCTGTGATGTGTTGTTGTAAGATGCTCAACAGATATTCGTTGAGTGAATTTCAAGAAAGCAAAGTGTTCATAAAAGTTACCCCTCACCTCACCTCCCGAGGCAATCACTTGTAA
Source organism: Pteropus medius (assembly GCF_902729225.1). Taxonomy (NCBI): domain Eukaryota; kingdom Metazoa; phylum Chordata; class Mammalia; order Chiroptera; family Pteropodidae; genus Pteropus; species Pteropus medius. Next base: position 29,576,277 of record NW_024340696.1, on the reverse strand, counting down.
GGTGTCTGGGAGTCTGAAGAAAAGAAAAACTGATATTGACTTCTCCACTTAGGTTCCCCTAAGCCCCAGGGATCTCTGATTTGCCTGAGGATGTGGGGAGAAAGAGAGGGGGAGAAATGGCACAGGCCATCAGTGAGACAAGCACTCTCTCAAGTCTTTGGTAACCTCCCACATCCTGAAAAGTACGGAAGATTGGCTACCATGGATAAGGCCACTCAGTTTACAAACTTCACAATACCAGAGGACATCATTCCCAGAGGACTCTGCTGGGGGCAGGATGATACAGGCAGAGGGTAGGTGAAACTGAGAGATGAAAGCCTGATATGATCTGCCAAAGGGTGAGACAGAGAAGCACACATATGAGGAATGTAGCATGACACTATCAGCCAGAAGCAACATTGAGTCCCTCGAGGAATTTCTAAAGTGTAGTAATGGTTGGCATTATGTCCCCCACTAGCCCAGCCAGATCATAGTGAGTTTACAAGCAGTGAGCTAAATCGATCACCTCAACAGGTTTTCAAATGATCAAGTCTAAAGGCAGCCTGACATCAGACATCAAGTCTGATGTCAACCTGGAGGAAGATTATAAAAGCACGGATGCCATAGGGTTGCCCTAAGACCTGTTTATAGTACTCCCTTACAGAAAGCTCTTATCTAGGAATGTAAGGAATGTGGGAAGGCATTTATTCAAGGCAGTGGCTTTAGAAGACTAAATAATTCTTACTGTTAAAAAAACACTTATTTGTTTATCTTTTTATGTCTTTACGATCTGTAGTAATGTCCCTCTCATTCCTGGTATTAGGAATTTGTGTCTTTCTTTTTCCCCCCGATAGTTCTGTCTAAAGGTTTATTAATTTTATTGAGCTTTTGGAAGAACCAGCTTTTGCTTTCATTGATTTTTCTCTATTTATTGTCTTTTATTTTATTAATTTCTGGTCTTATCTTCACTCTTTCTGCTTATTTTGGGTTGTTTGTTCATCATTCCTTTCTTAAATTGAAAGCTTAAGATGTTTCTTTTTTCTAATGAAAAAAATTTAATTTTTCTTCTAAGCGCTATTAAACTGCACCCCAAGCATTTTGATATGCTGTGTTCTCATTTTCATTCAGCTCGAAATATTTTCTAATTTCTTGTCATTTCTTCTTTTATTCATGGGTTATTTGGAAGTGCATTATTTGGTGTCCTGATATTGTAGTCTCCAGCTATTTTTCTGTTATTTACAATTTAATTCTGTTGTGGAATATACTTTGCATACTCTGCATACTTAGCCTGCTTTTCAATTTATTGAGACTTGGGTCGTTCCCCTATGTATGATCTATTCTTGGAAAATTTTCCACGTCTACTTGAAAAGTATCCTTGAAAAGAATATATACAGTATTCTGCTGTACCGTTGTCTACCAGTTGTTGAAAGATGTTGAAATCTCCAACTGTAAATGTGGAGTTCTCTTTTTAACTTCATTGGTTTTGATTCATGTACATTGAAGCTCTGCATAAAAATTTAAGATTGTTATGACCACTTTATTTTTACGAAATGTCTCTCTTTACCCTGGTAATATTCCTTGCTCCAAAATTTTCTTGTCTATGGCTAATATAGCTACTCCAACTTTCTTTTGGTTAATGTTTACATGGTATATCAACTTTGATCTTTTTATACTTTTAATTTTCTGTGTCTTAATATTTAAAGTAGGTTCATATGGATAGCATCTTCTTTTCTAGACAATTTGACAATCTCTGCCCTTTAACTGAAGTATTCAGACCTTTTGTAATTCATGAAAATATCAATGATTTGGCTTAAATCTATTTGTTCTTTTTTTCCTCTTTTCATGATTTCTTCTGGATTGAGTGCCATTTACTCCATAATTATTATTTATTCCATAAATATTATTTGTTATACATTTAAAAATATATAATTACTCCATTATTATATATAATACACCAATATTAGTGTATTAGTTGTTATTGTTTTTAGAGATAAAGTTTAGTTTACATATTTACCTCATCACAATCTATCTTCAAATACTATCATGTCAGTTCATGAACAGTCTAAGACATTTATAAAGTGTCTTCCACTTTCCTTCTCCTTTTAAACTATTGTTATATATTATACTTCTATATAAATTACCATTATTATTTTTGTTTTAAACAGTTACCTGTTAAATAAACATTTAAAAATGAGAAAAAAGCTTTTATATTTATCCACATATTTTCCATTTTTTGGTGACATTTCTTTGTGCAGATCCAAATTTCCATCTGGCATCATTTTCTTTTGCTGAAAAACTTCTTTTCACATCTCTTACACTATAGATCTGCTGGTGATGAAGTCTCAACATTTTATTTTGGCTGAAAAGTCTTTTCTTCCACAACTTTTGAAAGATGCTTTAAAGAGACCATTGCCCTCTTGTTTGCACATTTTCTGATTAAAAGTGTGCTCTCATTCTTATTTTTATTCATCTGAATGTGTTATTTTTCTCTGTCAGTTTTAAGATTGTCTCTTTAGCCTTGGTTTTCAGACAATTTAATTATATAGCTTTTTTGTTTTGTTTTCTCCATATTTCTTCTCCTTGGAGTTAGTTAAGCTTCTTGGATCTGTGAGTTTATAGTTTTCATTAAATATGGAAAAACTTGGCCATTATTTCTTCAAATATTTTTCTACCTTCCTCCTTTCTCCTTCTGGGAAGCCACTTACATGTATGTTGAAATATAAAATTTATGTTTTTCTACCTTTTTAAATTTATATTTCATTTTGGATAATTTATATATCTTCAAGTTCATTAATCTTTTCTTCCCTAGTATCTATCTAATCTATTCTTAATCCCATTCAGTTTATATTTTCATTTCAGATATTGTTATTTTTATCTCTAGAAGTTCAATTTGGGTTTCTTTTTTACCTTCCATTGCTCTCTGCATCATGATTATGCTTTTATTGACTACTGGAATATTTGTGATAGCTTGTCTGCTAATGCTATTATCTGTCATTCTGAGTCTGTTTCTATTGACTGATTCTTTTGACTATGGATCATATATTCCTTCTAATTTTGCATGCATGGTAATTTTTTTTATTGGATACTGATCATTGTGAATTTTACATTTTTGGTGCTGAACTTTATTGTAGTTCTTTATATTTTGAGGGGTTTTTTTTCCCCCTCCTTGGATGCAGTTCAGTTACTTGGAATCAGTTTGATCCTTTCAAGTTCTTCCCTTAAGCTTTGTTAGTGCAGGTCCAGCGCCACTTTCAGTCTAAAGCTATTCCTATCCTTGCACCCCACAGCCACTCCCACTGAAACAGTATCCTGCTGAAGACTCTACTCAGTCTTCCATGTATTAAAAGATCTTTCCACTATGGTTGAAATACAAATTATTCTCAGCCTTGTATGACTCTGAGAAAATTTTCATCACTCCTTTCTCCTGTCCTGTTATTCTTTTCCCAGCTTTGGGCAATTCCCTATTCTCTTCCTTTACGGAGTATTTGTATTTGGCAGATAATTAAGTTACTTAGAGACCACCTTGATTCTCTCAAATTTTATTTTTAAGCTTCATTAAAGTTGGGCTACATTAGCTTTTAGTCTAGTGCTAGTTTAGACCTCCTGCTAAGGCATGACTTTCCTGAGGTCTCTCTATTCATTGCTCCACATGTTTAACAAGGTCTTTCCTCTCTGGCTGATTGGAATTTCAACACCTCCTAGCACTGTGAGAATTTTTCCAGTTTATATATATGATATGTATTATATATAGCATATATAATACATATGTATAGCATATATATATTATATATATATATATATATATATGCTATATATGTATAAAACTCTTAGAATTTTTCCATTTATAAATCCCTGGCAGTTTTTCTTTTTCACCTCATGTAGCACACATGCATCTACATCCATGTAATTATAAACGAATAAACCTTTCATTTAAAAAGGTTTATATGTATACTTTCAGGAGCAGCAAGGTAGACAAGAAACTGGTGGAACTGTATCTGACATGAGAGTCAGTCTTTTAAAGAATACAATTTCATGGGATGGATATTGGCAACCATCAAAAGGAAAAGAAAGCAGGCTTTTTTGAGGGAACTATCGCAAGAAGAAAAAGAAAACATAGCTGGCCTAGACCTCAAAACTGATCCTTAAGTCTGATCAAACAAAAAGATCCATCTGAAGTTTCTCAATACCAAGTATAGACAAATTCATGATGACTGGCTGGAACTTGAGGTACAGTGTAATGACTGGCCATCATTTTTCCTGGAAAATGGGGTTAGAACCATAGTCTTGACCTTTATAAAATAAAGTTAACCAATAACCTGAACTCCCATATGCAAGCACTTTATATGCTTTGCAGATTAACCATGGACTAAAAACTTTTTTGGTCTTGGACTGAGCTCCATTTCTTACTCCATCTAATTATTCTTGAGCAGAACATTACCAAAAGATATCAAGCCAGAAACTGACTCAGGATTCAAGTGAAAGGATTCGGCTAAGTAGCAACACAAATGTAAACAAAGGAAACCAATCTAAAACATTAGCATTTAGAATGGGCCCTTCTTGATTGATAATCAAGGTGGATTAAGCATCTCGAATAATTGATATTAATGATCCACTGTGAGCAAGATGATCTCTAAGGTAATGTCTAATTGTGAAATACCATTCTGTCTTATCTATCAAAAATAACTGATGGCTTATCACTGTATGTTTTATAGACTACATTTCTCTTTTCCTACTAAAAGTAAATATTTCAACTGTTGTCATCATCCAAAGGTGCCACCACTTTTATTTGTTTACCAGATCATAAGATGATACTGCCCCATTACCCTTGACCTAGTCAAACCTCTACAAAAGACTTAATGATGCTATTTAGGATGCATTTCCTTGCTGCTTTGTGCAGGTGGCTTTCGCATTGTTGCATAGACAGTGATGGGAACATCAGTTATTGTCAGGCAATGACTTCCAGGGCATCTTCGGAGTTGCCTGAATAAAAGAGCAAATGACACGTAGTTAGAGACTAAAAAGGAAATTTTTTCAGAGTACCAAGTATGAGTGCATATTCAACTGTTTTAAATCATTTTGAAATCTTTGAATGTTGTAAAGTTATTATAACACTGTGGCACTGATGAGGCAGACCATTTTAGACTTACGTTGCAAAGAAATTGTGGTCACAGGAAATTCATAAACACAAAGATATTCATTTTGAAAGGTATGCAGTAATGTTAAATGGCAAAGGTGGGGGAGTGGTGCATAGTTGTAAACGTATGATAATGCTATGGCAATTTGTACATATACACAGCTTAAAATCACTTTAGTTGATTTAAAAACTAAAATATTTGTGTAATAATGTAAAACTGAACATACTATTCCACGTGTTGTTCAAATGTTGATAAAATCTCAGGTTTAAAAGAGCCCTGAAATGACATCTAGTTCAAAAATACACCTACTGCTTGAATTTTCTTTCCAACATTCCCATCAAATAATTACCCAACCTTAAACATGTCTAAAAACAAGTGCTTGGTACTTCCCAAAGTAGTCTATCCCATCCTTAAATAACTCTGATTTTTAAAGTACCTATCTTATTAAACTTAAATCACTGTTCTAAAAATTTCCAACCCATAAGAAACCTAGCAATGCAGTATTTGATGTTTTGCTACGGTAAACAGCAGAAATGTGAAACAAACCCTACTATAGTTTTCTTCGATTTTATAATTGAATTTTCTGCCAAAGTTCAAATCAAAGCCAAAGTCACACTAAACCTGAGTCTTCTTCATATTTGTAGCCTTATGCCCAGCACATAATAGCACTAAAGGTTTGCTTGTTTATTCAAATATTATCTAATCATGAGCATATCAACAATAAGAAAACTAACTAAAATTCTACCAAAAAAAAAAAAGAATTGGTCTATCATTAATACATACAGGTACAAAATGCAGACTATGTGCTAAGAAAACCTACGATCTGTTCATATTAATTTACTAACAGCAATATTTGTTAATGCTAATTAATAATAGCAATGTTTCTGGGCTTTTATCTTGCTAATATTGAACATCAGCTAAAGTTTGTATTGATGACAGCCTTTACACATTTCCTCAGTTTTCAGTATAAGGAGACTTAACCTGGTCGGTGACATCTCTTTCCCGTTACAGGCAGCACTGGAGCTCAGGCCAGGTTCCAGCCCAACTGAAGAATCTCCTCCTTCCACTGGAAACCTCAGTGGCTGGGTCCCAAACCGAAAAGGCATAATTCACTGAAAACCTATATTAGAAAATTATAATAATGGAGGAAGGGATGAGTTGTCTTCAAATAGTTGTTTGAAATTTTTAATGTTACTATTTTGTTACAGGCATATACAAACATTCTGAAAATTACATTTTAAAATATCTATAAAAGTATATAGATACTATATTGTACAGCTCTTTACATAAAATGTTATCTTGCAACAAACACAAAATAGTCACTAGATAATAAAAGTAAACTATGTCTTATGGTTAACAAAACTAAAGTCCATTTCTGCTGTGTGAAAAAAAAAATTCAGTTTGCCTTTAAATGGTTGTGGCAATCAACAAGCTTGAGCCCCTGCACCCACTTCCCACTGCTTCTCTGCCTATCTAAGCCCTTTCTTCCTTTGAAATAACAGCTGAGTTTCACATCCACCTTCTATTCCTAGTTATCATTCATTCCTCTCTGCCTCTCTACATTTACAGTGCATTAATTAAGAAAGTGTTTTAGGAGAGTTGGATTGACTATGTGATCTTAAGCAATGTACTTAACCAAGTATGTTTTTCAAGGGTAAACTGAGAATAATAATAGTATCTACCTCCAGAGTAATAGTGAGAATTAAATAGATAATACATATAAAGTGCAGTATCTAACACATAGTGCTCAATAAAGGCTACCTAATATTAACAGCAGATGCTACTAAGCATTATTAATATATATGCACATATATAATGTAATGTATGTATGAGATATATATGATATACATACAAACACACACACACACAGAGCTATGTAAAATAAGCTCCTACTACCTACCGGTGCCTCTGCTTGGAACTCTTCCGACCAAACTGCTCCCACCCTTTGCTTGTTAAAGCCAATTCATTCATTAAGTATGAATATATATTTCACTTTCTCAGAGGAGCCATCCATAAATATTCCCCATTATATAAGTTTTCATAGCACTCTTTATATCTGCTTTGTAACAGTTATCATCACTCTAATTCAGGATTTCTCAATCATGACACTATTGACTTTGGGGCCAGGTAATTTTTTGTTAGAAAAAGAGGAGACTGTCCTGTAAATAATAGGATGTTTTGCAGCATCCAAGGCCTCCACTCACCACATGCCAACAGCATCCCTCCCCAAAAGTTTTGACAGTTCTCTGGTGGAGAAGAGGGATAAAGGGGATTCCCTCTTGTTGAGAACCAGTACACTAATTTTTTTTTGTTTAATCATTGTACCCCCAACCAATTCCACATCTGTCTTTGTCACCACTGACTGATTCCTTAACACCCAGAACAGCACCTGGCACACAGTGGGTCAGGTATTACTCTATCTTGTATTAACTTGCATGTCTTCATCAAAGGACAGGAACAGTGAAAAATGTGTTATATCTGTTTCTTATGCATAGTTCAATATTCTGGGCCGTATAAGTAAATGTGTATTATAGTAATAACAAAACTAAATTATTAAAATTTAGGGATGTGATTATTATACAACAGTTTTTATAGACTGTGTCAACTATCAAGGGAAAAAAGTGTCATGCTCAATGACAATTATAAAATCATAGTAAAATCTATGGTTTAGTATAACTATCTATCTTATGTAGATATTAAGTTTTAACTAACTTGATCAGAGACACAGACTTACCAAAATAGGCTGAGTCTGATTCCTGTAGAGGTGAATAAATCAATTGCTTCTACTGACCTTCCATAGAAGGCTGGAACTGACAAAGGAATGATGATCAAATGTTCCAGTGACACCCAGAAATTATGACATCAGAAGATTCTTTCACATAGTTTCCTATCTGCTAAGAATAAAATGTCACAATTTATAGCTCTACAACAAGCTAAAACTTAGGTAAAACTTAAGCCTCTGAAGTTTATTTAAAGGTTTTATTCTTCTTTTCACTGCCTTATTCCCCAACAATATAAAATATTTTAATCTGTGAATGAATATATATTATTCTAGACCTATAGTCTAATCAATCTGCACAAAATTGTGTGAGATTCTTCTCACTTTCTATCCCATTTTCCTGTCATTATCTTCCAGACTTTCCTTTAATAACCCAAATTGTAAGTCCAATCTACATATATCCTCACCCCACGCCAACAGCCAACAGCCTCAAACTACACCTTCACAAACTTCCCTGTAGCTTTTCCTGTGTAGGATTCTTTATAACTCTAATGCCTAGATTACCTCTTCTTTCCTGTTTCCTCAAAAGAGTCTTGAAATTCCTAAATGACAGGAACAATGACAATTGAGAAAGGAAGAAAACATCTTGTACTGTCTGTCCTCTCTATTCTGTTCCCTGGAAACTAAGGGTATCCTCTTCATAACATCTTTGCCAAAGGAATGATGATCAAATGTCCCAGTTACACCCAGAAATTATGACATCAGAGATTCTTTCATACAGTTTTCTACCTGCTACAGAATAAAATTCATAGCTCCAACAACAAGCTGAAGTTTATCTTCTGAATTTCCCTCCTTTTCTCAATTTCTATATCAACAGGTTACCTCACTGAATATAATACTTAAGTTTGACTCCTGAGCCAGAACTTTACTCTTCAGCTAACCATTTTTTTTCCAGTTTTCATAGCTGATGACTGAACTGTGAAATGTGAGAATTTTTTACATTTAATGAAAATCTTTTTTAATACTTACATTTTATGTTAAGTTCCCACTGCTCCGTTTTCACATGATTTATGTTATGGAAAATTGGCAATTTACATAATTAAATTAATGTTAGACAAAAATCTTACCTCTGCCGCATTTTTCTTACTAGGGTGCTATCTGTGACTAGTTGATCATAATTTTAATATAGAGAAACCATTTAACTGGCCATGTCATCTTCAAATTGAAATAATTGCTGCCCATTGTTAGCTAACGTATCATTAGGACCTAAGCATTTAATACTTAGGATGGCAAAAATTTTTAATACTAGTTTAATGCTAGTTTACATTTTTTAGTGGAGGCAGCAGTGGGAAAATTATGGGTTTGGGCATCAGAATTAGATTTGAATTTTAACACTATGTTAACTTTGAGACTTTGAGCAAATCACTAAAAGTTTATCTGTAAAATACTACTAATTCCAACATCATAGAGCTGTTTTGAGAAATTAAAAAATCTGACATGTAATAAAGCCAATGTCTGGTACACAAAAATTAAATCAGTACAAGTTTTCTCATCTTTTTGCATAATTCTTGAAATCAAAGTATTGAGATATGATTTCACTTTTTAACAAAGTATCTGCATGTAAAATATTCTTAAATTCCTCTAATTTGCCATTTTTTTTACTAGTTTATTTGGCACAAGTTGTGCCAAGTTTTTTGTTGGATTGTTTGTTTGGTATAGGTGCTACAATGAAACAAACCAAACAGTGGTCTTAATGATGAAACTTTCTAGCACTAGAGTAATATATCAGAAAAAAATGAACTTGACTCTTTAGCAGATCTTCAGAGAAATGAATAAGTGAAGTATAAATGGTGAAAAAAAAAAGATGGTGGAATCTCTAAATACTCTCTCTTAATTCTCAGAAGCCCAAGAATAATAATCTTTCAATCCTCAGGATATTGATTCATGAGCTGCAGAAAAGGAGTGTCTGAACTGGTTATATCCTAAGAAAACTGATCTATTATTATAACTATTCATACAACAAATAATCACTGAGAATCCATCATAAGGCAGGCATGTGTTAAGTGCTGAAGATAAAATATTGAGCGAAACATACACAGTGTCTATCCTAGCACAGTTTACAGGTTAGGGCAGGATACATCCTGGACTAGGATATTAAACTTAAATCTAAAGGATGAGTAGGCATTAACTAGGTAGAAATGGGTAGGAAACAAAGACATTGAGACAGCTGGGGAGGTGGCAAACAGAGGAAACAACATGTGCAAAAGTCATCGGCCAGCAGAGAGGACAACAGAAGATCTGAAAAGCCAGTACGACCACAGAAGAAAAAAATAAAAAAGGAATTCAGGCCAGACAGATAGGTAGAAGCTAAACCATGCCAGAACATAAATCCAAGTTAAAGATTTCAGGCTTTATCTTATGAGCAAGGGAGCCCACAAAAGAATTTTAATCTCTCAGGAGCCATAATTAGGTTTCATTGATATTCTATATTAATTTTCTGTTTTCTATTTATTTGATTTCTACTCCAATCTTTAGTATTTCCTTTTTTTTCTGTTTACTTTCGGCTTAATTTGCTATTATTTTTCTAGTTTCTTAAAACAAAAGGGTAGACTTAGCTTCTTAACATAAGCATTTAAGTCTATAAATTTTCATCAAAGCGCTACTTTAGCTTATTTCTACAAATTTTGAAATTAGATACTAGGAATGTGAACAAGTTCCAGCCCTCTGTGAACTCCAGGAATTGTCTGCCTGCTTCTTTCCAGTCATTCTTTCCTCACCCTTGAGTAGTTTCCATACATGCTTGTACTGATCGGCACTCAGTTTAAGACTCATGGGGAATCTCCTGAAGATCTCCAGAATTTTCTCTGTAAACACACTCCTCTCTGGCATTCTGCCCTGCACATTCTAGCTGCCTTGGTCTCCCAGAATTCTCAACATTGTCTCTCCAACTCAGGGTGCCACTGGGCTGTGTTTGGGTTCTAGTCATTAGAAAGAGGTCACTAGGTCCAGCCCAGACTCAAGAAGAGAGGATTACACAAAAATTGGAGGCAGAGACCATTGGTGTCATCTTAGAGGCTGCCTACCACAGATGCTGCATTCTGATGTTATGTCTGAGAATGTTCATGATTTACTTACAAATGTTCATCAAATATTTCTGGCTTTCTGTCTTCCATAAATTGCAATTCTTGGCCCCCTTATGATTATTTGGAGTCTACATGAACTAGTTTGGGCCAGTGAGCTAACAGCAGCCATTAAATGCAATACAAGACCCTCTTGAGTTGTCTTTCTGCCACAAAAACCAGGAATGTACCAAACAGTGGTAGCTCAGCTACACAGGTATGAGAGCGAGGATAACATAAAGCATAGCTACCATACACCCCACACAATGGAGATGTATCATGTGCAAAAAAAAAAAAATTTGTTGTTTTACACCACTGAGATTTGGAGGTTAGTTGTCACCGTAGCATAACAAAGTTTATCTTTACACAGACTTAGGTCCAGACTGAGGCACTATCATAACAAAAACCTAAAATATAAGTCACTAGCAAGTAGTCAAGCATCAAGTGACAAGGAAATTGTTCTCAGAGGCTGAAAGGATAGTTATCTATTATTCAGTGGCAAATCTATCAGAAAAACCTTTGGAAAACGCTGTGATAACCTAGAAGGCAGATGATTTACTAATGAACTTGAGTGCTAGGTAAAGAGATTGGAAGATAGATCGTTAATACCATGTTGGTTGCAGTTGGTTGTGTTTGTCAAGTTATACATAAAAGAGATGGGCTCAGAAATGCACTGTGCAAGCAGGAATAAAAATGGATAGAGTACGTACAAATTCAAATTATATTTTAATGACAACTTTGAAAAGATATAGGAGTATAATTTTCTTGGAACACATTTTACTCCCCTTCAGAACTTTGTAACATTTTCTCAGTATCTTCCAGTACTAAATTGCTATAGATGAACCTAATTGTTTGGTTTTTTTTTTTCCTCCATGCTTCACTTTTGTTTCTTGCCTGGGTACCCAAAGAATTCTTTATTCTGAAAATTGAGTAACTTAACCAGAATATATCTTAGTGTTAGTCAATAGACTATAGAATTTTCCCTGGGGAACAGAGTATATCTTTTTAACCTACAGATTTTTCTTCCTTATTTATTTATATAAGTAAGGAGACTTTTTATTTCATTTGCTGTAGTCTCTATTTCAGGAGCCCTTATTGATCTTACATTGAACTATACTGGTCTCTTTCATATGTAATGTCTTCTAAGAGGTTTAATACCTTTGTCCTTTGCTTCAGTATTCTCTTTGATTTTCTCAAGCTTCTATTCTACATCAGTAATTTGAATTTCAGCTCTCTAGTCTGCTTCTTCATGCTTCTAATTATTCATTAGTCCTTTAAGGTGTTTTGGTCTTCCATCAATTTCCTTTGCTTTGCTATTGTGTAGTGAAATTCTCCTTGACTTTTACTTATCTGAAACCTGTTCTTCTACTTACAGCTAGAGTGTGAAAGGTAAGTCACATTTTCTTTTTCATTTTTCTTCTATCAGAGGAGGTATAGTAGAGAGAATTCCACTAGAGCTGCGTATAACTTTTCAGGATGGCCTGTGTTCTGCTTGCTCTTCTGAGAGTTTGTTGAATATCTTTAAATGAGGTCTCAGTCCATCTAATTAGGAATGTATTCAACACCGGGATATGTTCAGATTTATGACTTCAAAGTGGACTCCTGGAAATTATAAACTCTAAAAAGTTTTTCTGCTTCTACTGAGGTCCTAAAGTGGTGGTATATAAGGTTCCACCTTGACTCTTAAGCAGAATTACCTCTCAGTCTTATTCCCTCAGAATGAAGTTACTAATGAGACTTGTTAGGGCTTTCTTAATTTGACTTTTTTCTCATATATGACCTCTGAAGAATAATGACTGGGATTGAACCACTGCATGAGGGGTGGAGCTTTGCAGAAGCCGAAATATCAGAGGAGCTGGAACCACATAGTTTACCAATGCAGACATACAAACTGGACCAAAGTTTGAAAATTTTGGAAGCCCCAGACTTTGGGACTTCAATATCAGGCCTTGAAGTAAAGTGTTAGAGGTAACTGACTGTACTTCCACCACTGACTCCATGCTCAGTAATAAGCATTTAAAATCCAACAATTGAAAAAAAAAAATTTTATTAAATCACAAAAGATATAAGTACTAAGGTGAAAAACATCCAAACGGAAATGTAGGAGAGCCTGGAAACCATGAACCACCATTGTAACTTCAAACTTACCAGCTAACAGAAAAATGCAGTAACAACTACTTATTTGTTTTGGTGGGAAAATAGGGTGCTCCAATCAATCGACCATTGTAGTTTCTATTGCCACACATTAGTTGCACATACAATTTAACTTTTTTAATAAAGAAGACCTCCTAGAATCTTGCAGCTCCTCAGAATTTTTGTGGAAAATACTAATTTCAATTCAAAAGTTCTTGAGTTCCTAATTAAAATCTGGTATAAATTGGTCAATAAGGGTTTACAGTAGTATTTTCTAATGTCTGACAATTTTAAGGAGATAGTAATTTTCAGGAGTGCCTGATTTTTAAATCTTTTCCTCCTTTCTCACATCTAAACATTGTATATAAATTAAATGCCTAGTTTCAATTTCATCTCTTCCATCAGATCTCTATTTACTTATTTACATCCTCATCCACTGAATCGTAATGCACTTATAATCAGCACCACACAATATTTTAAGTAACAATAAGTATTTTGTGTCTGTGTATCTTTGATTAGATTCTAAATTTCTTGGAGCTGGGGATCTGCATCTTAATTTCTTTTGCATCCTCTAGAGCAGGGGTCCCCAACCCGGGCCTCAGACTGGTACAGGTTGGTGCCCTGCTAGGAACCGAGCCTCACAACCAGAGGTGAGCTACTGGTGAGCTTCATCACATTTGCAGCCGCTCCCCAGCGCTATCTTCGCCTCAGCTCCACTTCAGAACAGGCATTAGGTTTTCATAGGAGCACCCGTCCCTGGTGCCAAAAAGGTTGGAGACCGCTGCTCTAGCGAGCATCCAAGTTAATTTTGGCAGCATACAGCTTCCACAAACACTGGTTGGGTCTCTAAAGCGCCATTTTTGTCAAAGTGTATAACCACCTAGTTTATAACCCTGCGACGCCTATTAGTCTGACGTTTCTTTGTGCTCATTGACATTCTTCGTTTTCTATTAGAACAAAGGGCTAGGTAGATAAAGTACTAGCGCAGCGGCGCAACGAATCTTAATAAACGGAATATGACCCACCGCCCAGGGCGTTGAGACTGTGAGCAAAGACTAAACCTCTGAGAGCCCATTAACATGTTTCAAAGCCCCACTCCAACGCCTAGTTACCCGCCAGTTGTCCCGGCCTCCGGAGCTGCCGATTCTAAAAGATGTTGACAAGGCAGCGAGGATCTGCGGTCCGGAGGCCCAGTCTCTATGGTAACGATGAGACGCAGGTACACTGGTGCGGCCTTCTGATGGAAAATCTTTGCCTGAACCTAGAGAAGAGAGTAACTACGGCAGCGACTTACGGCAGCGGCGTGACTTACGGCCGCCCCGGCGGAATACCAAGGACCGCCTGGGCTCCCGGTGTCCAGGGCAGACCTCACCGCAGCATGACTCAGTCGGTGGTCGTACAGGGTAAGTTGCGCCAAAAGGATGAGGGCTCGGTGGGCGCGGAGCCAGGCGGACTTGTTTTCAGCCTCATGTCTATTCTCTTTTCCTTTCATCGCAGTTGGCCAGTGCGGAAACCAGATTGGCTGCTGCTTTTGGGACTTGGCGCTGAGGGAGCACGCCACGGTCAATCAGGTGCTGGTCCCGCCCTCCGAGAGCCCCCCTCCTGTTACCGAGGCTCTTCCAATAGATAAGCAAGAATTACTTTATTGAGCTTTTATCTGACCGATATACGTTGTATGGGATCTTTTCAGTAAAGATCAAACAGGTTTTTAAACGTTTTTGGCGTTAGGTACACAATAGACTACACAATTGGACGGCGACCTTGGTCTTGTTTCCCTTAATTTTCAGGGTCTCATCTTTATCAGGGTTCTCGCGAAGAGCAATGAGATATATGTGAAAATACTTTATAAAATTGGTATCATGTATGGTATTATATTTTTTAGTTTAATCCGTCAGCTTTTAAAATCACCGAGAACTCAGAGAAAGCTCTCATTTGATTCACCTGTTCTACCGTCCTATGGGGACTGAGGACTTAAGCACCCTTCTCTGAACTTAATAGATCTCAGGGCATTTACCCTTCTGTAGTTTGGAAGAATCAGACTAAGCATTTTATGATAACTTGCTTTTTATTATCATAGCCATGTACCAATCACTACAGTATTGTGGGATTATTAAATGGAAAGGACTTCATTTGGAAAAGAGGCAAAACTTAATCTAATGCTATAATTTTTTCTTTTTAGAAAGGAATTTATGATGAGGCAATAAGCAGCTTTTTTAGAAATGTGGATACCAGGTAAGATGGGATTAAAGTCTATCAAATAGCATAATGATTACTATTCACATCAACAGATTGAGAATCTTCAAAAGGCAGTAAAAACAGTTGATAACTGTAAAGAAGTTGTCTTGCTTTTTTATTTTTCTCATTGAATATTCTCATTCTCATAACATTAATGTTCTCATATCATTCTGCAGAGCAAGACAACAGGTTTTCTTTTAAGACCATATTAAGGAACAAAAAGAACCTTTAGTGTGTCTTCTTTTAACTTGACATTGAAATAATGTTCCAATAAAGGAATGCTGAAAATTTCTCTGAGGATATCTTGTTAATCAATAATGACTAACTTTTAAAAGAAAAATATATTGTTTACATCTCTTTGATGTTATTTGTGGTCAGGAATATTTGCTCTACAAATAGAATGTGCTAAAAAGGAGAAAAGTGATTGTCACATTACTTCTGTTTATTTAATAAAGGATGTATGTAATTATATATCTTTTATCTGAAAGTAATTTGACCTTCAGGGTTTGTTCATAAGCTTTTAATATTAAATCATTAAGTTTATGTGTTTTTAAAATACTTAAAGCTAGCTAAACTGTGATGGGCTTGAACTGAAAAGTATATACTTAATATCCATTGTTAGTCTAATTCAATAAAAATTCCAGTTCTAGTGTGAATTAATTAGTTGGGTATTTGAGGCAGTTATCTCCTGGGGAAGACTAATTAGTCCCCACTTCTTGGTGAATTCCAGAGTATGACCTTCAGGCTTGCAAACTCAAACGTTGGCACCTTGAGAATGGATCCAATCCAGGCAGATAGACCAAACTCAAAGAGAATGGGAGATTAAAAAGCAGAAAGTCAGTAATTGACAATAGGAACTATAACTCAAGAAGACTATCTACTCATTTTTCTTCAAAAGCACATTCTCTTCTATAGGAATTCTACCTGAAAAGCTAAATGATAGAGGTTGCTTCATGACCATGGAATCAGACCAAGGGAAGTTTGGTGTATTACTTTAATGGCTGGCATCATTTATCTTTATTATATGGAGATATCTGTCATATAGACTAGATTCCCTTTTGTTTGTGACCTAGAACAACCTTTACCCTAAATAATATTAAGAGACTCAAATTTGCCTTTGTAATCCTTTTAGGTGTTTCCCTTCTAACTAAATTCCTACTCCCATCCCCTCTATTCTTGATGACGAATCCTTTCATTGAATATTACATAATTGAGACACCCTGGAAGCTATTCTCTCAGTAAGGTGACTTCACATAGCTATACTCTCATCTTCTCTGTTTTATAATTTAACCTGAGGACATTCTTATTTCCCCAATATCAAGTTTGCGAAAAAGGGGAGAAAGGACTTGGCATCTTGTTCTTTCCTTGTACTATCAGTACATGCAGTATCTGTTCCATAAGTTAGTACAAAACACTCTTTCAGAAGTAAGACTATGTCTCACATTTTTGTATACATTTCTGTATCTGTTTGAGGAAATAATCATTTTTTAAGAGTATGATAGGAATTTATCTATACTAGGAGTTGGCAAACCTTTCTTAAAGGATCAGATGGTAAATATTTTAGGTTTTGTGAACCATAAGGTCTGTGTCACATCTGTGCCATTGTAGCACGAAGGGTATAGCTAGTATGTACATAAATGGGTATGGCTGTGTTCCAAAACTTTATTTAAGAGAACAAGTAACTGGTCAGATTTGGCCAAAGGACCATAGTTTCCCAACCCCTGACCTACAACATTGTGCTCAGGTCAGCTTCCCTTTGTGTGTTCTGTCTTCTTGCAAACTGTGTTGACTCATACAGTTTGGTCATAGATTATTTACTTTGGTAACTATGTTCAACATGAAATTCTAGAAACAGCCTTAGATACTCAATGATACATAACTGGTAGATTAGTTGATATGAATTTGGCTACAACAGGAAACCTCATTAATGGTGGTTTAAGCAATAAAGATACCCAGTTATCTCACATACAAAGAAATCAGGAAATTGGATATTATGGGTTTAGAGAAGTGCATTAAAGATCAAGATACTGACTATTGTTTCATTCTTAATGTGTAGGCTTTTTTGTCCTCATGTTTATTATTTCTTAACTATAAAATGGCACCTCCACTCTAGGAATCACATCCGTATTCATGTTCAAGGTAGGAAAACGGAAGAAGAGCATGAACAACATCTAGTCCTTTTAACTAGAAAAGCTTCCCAAAATATCCTCTCAACTCATTAGCCAGAACTGGATTCTATGGCCAGCGCTAACTACCAAGAAAGCCGGAGAGATAAGTACCTCATTGTTTAGCCTAATGGGAGGCAGGCAAGGGAAGCCATTAGGAGTGGCAGCTCCTTTGTTACCTTGTCTGTCTCACCGGCCTCTATGTAGCTTTGTTATATAAATGGAATTTTATTACCTGATAGCACTGTTGGCCATGAGAGAGTTAAGACTTTTTCTTATTTTTTATCTTTCAGAGTGGTTGGTGATGGTGGCAGTATTTCCAAGGGGAAAATTTGTTCTTTAAAAGCACGAGTAAGATACATACATTTGGATTCTTACATTGCATGTGTTTTTAAAATAGTTATACTTTTGTGACTATCATGAGAATACAATTTTAATTTAACTTCTCAAATTTAAAAAATTTACTAAGCCACATTTAATGTAATTAAGCACACATTGTGTGTACCTGAAACTTTAAGGGGAATATTTTGTGCTTAAAGTAAAAAATTTAGCATTTTTTCTAAATGTTTTACAGGACATATACATCTAGATAAATGATAACGATTGTTAACTCTAAACCTGAAATACATACTAATGCGGGTTAATTTTTCATTTGAAGATAATGGAAGATTTATTTGCTCCCAATACAAAGCATGGATTTAGCGACATTATTGTGAATAAATACCACAACCATAAAAGACCTGAAAAAAAATATTTCAAGTCAATAGCCTATATTTATTCTTAATCCTGTTCCAACAGCACTTCTCTTCTGTGATATCTACAACAACCTGCTTTTTCTAATTGCTGATCAGTAATCTTTGATGATAAAGGCAGCTTAGATGCTATGGCAGTAGTTGAGACAGTAAGGATTAGACCTCTAGTAGTGGCTGAAAGAGTGGAGAGCAATAGTGTTATGGTACCTGGGAACTGTCTCCTTCTGTCCATGATCTCTGATGTCCTTGGAAAACAAAATTTACAACAGAGACCATGTGCTTGTAGGCTGTTGGGATAATTAACACTTGGCATCCTCCATTCCATAGAGAGCGCTAACATCCCAGTCTTACTCAGAGAAAAGAAATGTTGATGTTTCCTAGACCACTCTTTTTGAGCTCTTTCCTACCACCGTATCAGTGAGCAAGGTGAGAGGTAGAAGAAACACTACTGAAAAAGAGTCAGTGTGTTTCTGTAGCCTTTGACTTGTCCTAGAAGTTACTCTTCCATTTCTCCTTAGGAGCCTTCTTATTATGTGGCTATCACCACTGAAAAGTCTAGGCTTCACAAGATAACTTGGTGGTTGGGTCCCTCTACTATGTCCAGTATCTGAAGTTAACAAGCAAATACTCAGAATTTCATAAATCCTATATTTAAGGGAAGGCTCAAAGGCCAGAAGGCTATCACCAGGTGGCTCTGGAAGAAAATAATAAACATCAAATCGTAGAACAGTTGTGACTCCAGACCTCGGATGGCTAAGTGTGGAACCCAGGACAATTTCTCCTAATTTTAATTAATTTCCAAGGGGAAAACAAATCAAAGACCTGATATGGCTAAGGAAAGATTGGAAGAGTTATATACTATGTCAGTTTTAATGCTGTTACTATGACAGTGATGATACTATCAGAACTGACTTTAGGAGGTGCTTGAATGTTAGTTTATATTCTGCATACTGCTTCTTTTGCCAGATAGCAAGGTAATGGAGGGTATGGCTTAAATGTGTTAAATGTGTTTAATCTGATTGACCATTTAGGAGACAGTAACTAAATGGTTTTCCTTCAGACTGAAAAAAAAATGTTTACTCTTCCACAAATCATCTCAATAAATCTGTTTTGGAACGAGGACAGTACATGGTAAAAATTGCATATTATTGGAAATATTCTTAAAAATCTCTAAAATTACCAGTAAATAATCCTATATAGTCTTGTCTGTGTAAAGTGTGTGTATATTTATTGCTGTATATAAAGGAGCACATTTGTAAAACAATTTTATAATCATTCTATAACATACTGATACTGTCATATACTACTATATAATTTAAATATATTCCTAATATACTGTGTAATAATAGTATTTTAATTGCCAGCTTACAGTATCATAATTAACTACATACATAGTTGAATTTAAAATTTATATGGACATAAGTTGTAGCTCCACTGGAGTCAGTACTCTGTAAATATCAAACTCGATGGTCTCTCTTCAATAAAATAGTAGAGCATGTAGTTAAGAGTCAATATTCTATACCCAGGCTAGCCAGGTTCGAATTTCAGCTCTACTACTTACTAGCTGGGTGACCATAGCCAAGTTATTTAACTTTTCTAGGCCTCAGTTTCTTCTGTGTGTAAAGTAAGGATAGTTATAGTACTTATGCACGGGGTTGTGAAAATTAAATGGGGGTGATACATATAAGGACTAAGAACAGTGGCATATGTAGTAAGTGCTTAACATTACATGATCACAAGAACTAAAACCCATAAACCAAGCACTTTCTCTGTGACAGTGAATCACAGAGTTAATAGCTTTATATGTACCCTAAGATTATTTCAGAATATTTTTTTCAGCTTTGCTTTACTGATTTATTTTACTTTTTCACTCTTCTTCCTCACTGTAGAAAATATGGAAAATAAAGCACAAAACAGTGGGCGGGGACGGGGGGAGGGACAGTGTAGGAGAGTTATATAATCCTACTGCCAAGCTCTCCCTGCTTACATTTTGCTATATTTCTCTCCAGTCTTCTCCATTTTTCTTTCCATAGTTAGTTTTATGTTTCATACTCTGGTGTTATTCTCAGTAATAGAAGTTATCTCCTATGGTAGTAAAGGTTGTGGTAATGAATTAGATTGTGAGTTACTTGGGACAAAGGACCCTGTTGTCATTTTTGACATCTAACTAGTACCTTGGCTTTGCATATAATAGTAAGTTTACTGACTTGGACAGATTGGGGCTGTGATTCAAAAAGAACAGCACGGTTGCTCCTAGTAGGCAAATACATTAATATACCCTACATTTATTGAGACTTTTTCTGATTAAGGTTACCTTCTAGATTTCTGAGACCTTATTCTCAAGAAATTTATAGTTACGTAGGCACATGAATAAAAGAATTGTTAGAAAATAATTTGTGGGTATTATTCAGTTACTTTTTTTCCCACTTGGTAATTTGGAGTAGGATAAACATTTAGAATCCAACTTTTAATTGGATTCTACCTTTTGAGCAGAGTGAATTTTTTTTTTAATTCTTATTCCAGATTCTAAATAAAGATTCAAATAAAGATTTGGTTAAGCTTAAATTATAAAAAGAAAAGTGCAACTTTTAGCTCAAGTTATTTTCATTTATAGGGTGTCTAAAGAAAAATATGCTAATTAAATTTTATTTCTCTATTTCAGGCTGTCTTGATTGACATGGAGGAAGGAGTAGTAAATGAAATTCTGCAGGGACCTTTGAGAGATGTTTTTGATAGCAAACAGCTCATCACTGATATTTCTGGCTCAGGGAATAATTGGTGAGACTATGCTGACATAAAACTGGAGTGTCATCTGAAAAAAATGAGCAATCTTTCCTTCATTCTAATAGGTCCTGCTGTGTAACTTGCCATACCCAACTCTAGGCCTTTTAACCCATCATCTTTCCTTTGATTAATGATGGTATTTCACGATGCTTGAAAACCACCTGTAACCTAGTTCTTTCTCATTTTTTAAAAAAATTTATTTTATTATTAGTTTCAAGTATGTAGTACATTGGTTATATATTTATATAGTTAATAAAAATTAAAAAAATCCCCCTAATTGCTCTTTCTCTCCTTCGGCTCTCCACTTAGTCATTTACATTAATGCTAACTGCATTCCCTGTGCCATGCTCTCCATCCCTGTGACCATCTGTCAACTACTAATTTGTATTTCTTTAACCCTTCACCCCATTCTCCCACCCACCAAGTTCCCTCCCCTCTGTCACCAGATCGTCCTCTATATTTGTGAGTCTGTTTTTGATTAGTTTGTTCTTTTTGTTCCTTAGATTCCACATATAAGTGAAATCATATATTTATCTTTCTCTGTCTTATTTCACTCAGCATAATAACCCCTAGGTCCATCCATGTCTTTGCAAATGGTAGGATTTCATTTTTTTAAATTGCTGAGTAATTTTCCATTGTGTATATGAACCATAACTTCTTTATCCAGTAGTCCATTGATAGGCATTTAGGTTGCTTCCATATCTTGGCTGTTGTAAATTGTGCTGCTCTGAACATAGGGATGCATAAATCTTTATGAAGTATTGTTTTGGTTTTCTCTGGATAAATACTTATAAGTGCAGGTATATCCATTTTTAATTTTTTGAGAAACCTCCAGACTGTTTTCCATAGTAGCTGTACCAATTTGCATTCCCGCCAACAGTGTAGGAGAGTTCTCTTTTCTCCGCATCTCTCATTTTTTTTTAAGAAAACGATAAATTGTGAAAAATTGACTTACTATATCCCTCATTGTAAATTGATTCTTGCATAATAATAGTGACGAAAATTTTAAGTATTTTTATAAACTGTTCTATTACCTATATTATTTGATTCTATCAAGTTTTCCAGTTGGTCAGATTTAATAGAATTGATAAAGAGATACAAAGCAGACCAGTGCCACTGGCATTCAAGCTCAGGCTGTGTTTGGCCCTTAAATTTTCATGGTATCTTTTTCTTTGTGAGAAAAAAATTCCAGCACGGATCATTAAAACTTGTTACATTGAGACTGTTTTTAAAAACTAAGTTGCTCTGTGTTATTTGGAAATCTAATATTTATTATTTTAACTATTTGCAATTAGTCCCTCAGGTTAATAGTGTGTAGTGATGTATAATTTTACTAAAGCATGAATTTGAATCTTGTGTTCTGGGGGAGTCATTTGGGGAGAACCAGTCACTAAATAAGTGAATCTACCTGACCGCCCAACTGGCTTTTCTCTAATTGTTATCAATTTATTCTGTAACTTTTGAGTTACATCTGACTGCATGTTGTGGAGAAATTATGTTTATTTTTTAATATATCATAGTAATATTTGCAAATTTGAACAGCCAAAGAGGCTTGCAGAGTTTTATGAATATCAATTTTCTACTGTGTGCCATGTCATCTAGTAATAACATGATGTGATCAATGTTTTACTCATATTTTAAACCAAAATAGGTTAGTTTAAGTTTTTATGTTTTTCTAGTTGACCACATTCTGCTTTTTAATATATAAAATTCAATACAGAGAAAGTACCGTAACTAAAATTTTGTTTTGTTGTAGTTACACCTTAAGAGAAAAAAAAGAGAAGATAAATTTAGAAAACCATAGTTGAATATCCATTGATACTGACCTATATTATCAGGATATTTGAGGATTATAGATATTGTTTATTTGTTAAATTTTCTACCTAGTATCTTTGAGATATCATAATATGATTTATTAATACAAAATAAGAATAGAATTTACTTAGTACAGTAAAAATCTTTTTCAAGTTTTTCTATAATCTTTTCATTTAGATCAGAAATAAAATACTGAAATAAAGTTAAAAAAAAGTAATATTTTAATCACTTTGTGTTCTTTTTTTCAGGGCTGTGGGTCACAAAGTTTTTGGCAATCTTTATCAAGAACAAATTTTAGAGAAACTCAGAAAGTCAGCAGAGCACTGTGATTGTTTGCAGTGCTTTTTTATAATACATTCCATGGGAGGAGGTAAAGTTACTCATTTGCCTATAATAATATGAAAGTACAACTGGGAATTTATTTTGAAAACATAAGTCTTGTTTTCAATCCTATGCTTGATAAAGATCGAACTATTAGGAGTGTGTGTTTATGAATATATATACCTAACAGCTTTTTATCTTAAATGTTTGTCAAAGTGTGTTCACTATTACCATTTTTTTTAAAATACTTTTAAGAGTCAATAGAACTGAATCTGAAAATTGTTCTTCTACCTTTAGTTTCTCTTACAAAGCTTCTAGCTACATTTCAATAATTATGAGCTTTTTGGGAATGCCGACTTTCTCCTAAGAATTTGCTTGTGTAGTCCCACTAGAGGTAAATATTTCCGGCATATTTATAGATATGCTTGCAAAAAAATATAAAAACTCTTTCTCTGACCAGCTTCTAACCTTTCTTGTGTCCAATGAAAGAAATTCTTTTAGTCAACTCCTTTAAATCATTCTTTACGTGGTAAATAATCACCTTGACCTAGACTGAATGATCAGTATTGCTGTCTTTACCCAGGGAAGCCTTTACCTTGCAAGTGAAGTGTTTTGCTTCCCTGTTCCATGAAATAGAAGCAGATCACAATCTGCTAATTTCATAATAGGATTAGCTAATTTTAAAAGAAAACTTTGCCACATTTTTTTCTCCAAACTAAGGTTAAGATTCTATTTTCAGCAGGTCATGTACAATTGATTTTTTATACATATCTGTTATTCAGTGCGATAGCGTTTTAAAATTAAAATCATAATTACTATGTAACCATGCCTTTAGAAGACCATCATAATCATTAAATTAAACAAATTTTCTTTATACTAATATAATTAACTCGCATGTCTGAGTAAGTTTCCAAAAAAAACAGTGTAATTTGTGGTTCATTATGGTACATTTTTAATCCCTCTGTTACTCAAAATCTCAGATTATACTTTTTTCATAATTCACTGAAAACGGCAAAAACAAATAATACTGAAGGTTAAAAATGAAGGTCTCCTTTCCCACATCTAATCCTTAGTGTCTCCTCACAGGTAATCAAGTTTACCAATGTCATCCTTCCGGATATTTTTCATGCCTATTAAAAGTGTGTATGCATATTTTTACGTAAACAATATCATGCAATACATATTATTCAGTAATTTTTTCACTTTATATCTTTTCCAAATGTCTTTTAATATTAGCTCTGACTCATACAATTTGATTGTATGAATAGACAATAATTTTTAAAGTCAGTCCTCATTGATGGATGTTAAGTTGTTTACAGTGTTTAGTTATTACAAACAGTCCCCAATGAATATCTAGTACATATATCTCTGTTCATTTGTGCCACTATGGTTGTAGGCAATATTCCTAGAAAGGAAAGCGAGATTAAAAAATATGTACATTTTAAATTTTCATTGATTACTGAATACCTGCCTACAATTTTGTACCGATCCTTATTAGCTACAATTTACAAGGGTTTATGCCCTCACACTTACCAACAACTGAGTATAAGAGACATAATCTAAAATGTTCAAAATTATATTGTTTTAAATTGCATTTCTTTAATTAGAAGAAAGGTTGAGCATCTTCACATCTATTTTTAATTTGATTTATTTTGAGTTATTTATATCTTTTGCCCATTTTTCTATTGCATTCTTATTTTTTTGGTTGTTCATTTGTGACACCTCTTTATTAAAGAAATTTAGTCCTCCATCATAACTATAGACGATTTTTCTTAGTTTGCCTTGTTAGTTTGTTTATGGGATATATAAATATGTATATGTGTGTGTGTGTGTGCGTATATGTGTGTATATATACGCATATACACACACACACACACACACACATATATATGCTTTATTTTTAATATAATCAAAGCTGTCTTTTCTATAATGGCTCTCGTTTTATATAATGCTTACAAAATCCTTCTCATTAAAGATTAACAAAACAAAAAAAAACTCCCTCGCTTTCATCTAGTATTTTTAACATAGCCTTTTAATATTTATCTGCATGGGTTAGAGCATTGGCTTTAAATTTTTTTTAAATCAGAACAGCAATAAATTTAACACTGTGCAACACACACACATAAAACATACATAAACTGAAATAGAAGATTCAGAAAACCTTACCCATGCTACATGTGACACATTGATATTTCTGCTGTTTCATTTAAGAAAAGAAAATTCTGGTCCTAACCTAATAAATTAGTTTCATAGCTCACTAATGGTTAATGACCCATAGTTTGAAAAACACCAAGTTACAGGATTCTAGTTTTATTTCTTTAAAGTTCTTAAAATTTTCTGAATTTATGTAAATGTAACTCTGTGTCAGAAAATTACCTGATGGGATTTCTAGAGTTTCTACTTTTACATAGATAATTTTTAAAAAGTTTCCTTTTTGAGAGTTTTGTAAATTCAAGGTGGTCATGCCTAATTTTAAATAAATTTAAATAAGTTTAACTCAGTGTTTAAATTCCCTGTGTTATGATAGTGTTCTTCATCATTAAGGTCATAGTACTACACAAAAGATGTAAAGAACCTCTGGTTTTGTTAAGTAGCCTTACATCAAGTGTAGCCTGAATACTGTCTTAGTTGTATTTTTTACTCTTCAGTCAGTTCTTTAGGCATTGTATAGATATATCTTAAATTTGCAAAAGAGTAAAATACAGAAAGCCCTCCCAAATTCACAGTAAGAGCCAGAAATTGAATTCGGGACTTAAGCCTCACTGCCCATGTTGCTTTCATTTCCTTATCTGAAATTAGTTAATATATAATCATAGGAACCAATTGAAAATTAAAAATTTTTAATATATATTTTTAGAAAAACATAAAATCCAAGTTTTTCACAATTATATTCTGAACCCTTTCTGCTGTTTCCTTTTTTGAAATTTTAATTCTCAGGAACAGGATCTGGACTTGGCACATTTCTTTTAAAAGTGCTTGAGGATGAGTTCCCAGAAGTATACAGATTCGTGACTTCAGTTTATCCTTCTGATGAGGATGATGTCATAACTTCACCTTATAATAGCATCTTGGCAATGAAGGAACTTAATGAACATGCAGACTGTGTGTTGCCCATTGACAACCAAGTAAGAAATGACTTTGTAGTTTATGCACATATTGCATATATATTTATTGCTGTGTTATACTTACGTGTTTATATAAAACATTCTTTTCAGTCTTCTCATGTAAGAGAAAAAAATAAGTTTAAATTGTTTTTCTTTCTCTTCTTTCCTTCCTGATAGAATGCCATCTATGTCTGCTCTTAATAGCTTCTCTCCCAATATTTTTTCCTTAAAAGTCTTTATTTGACATCATTAGCAAAATTGACTTCATGGTGAATTCTGGAAGGTTGGGTACAACTGTAAAGCCAAAGAGTCTGATTACTTCCAGTGCTGGGGCTTTTAAAAAGCAGCAGAAGCCCTTTGATGCAATGAACAACATTGTAGCAAATTTGCTGCTCAACCTAACAAGGTAATTCTATGGACAGTATACATCATGATAATTTAAATACTTCATTGTGTTTTTGATGATGTTCATAGTTGCATTGTTTTAGTTGTTCTTAAGTTGTAGGAGCTTCTTTTATTTTGTCTAGTGTTGTCAGACCTTTGAGTGATAGACCAGAGTTTTAATTGCTATGAGTCTAAAGCAGCAGAATATTTTCCCATAATATACAGTTGAGAAGCACTTGGTTAGACAAAAATAAACTTTTTTTTTTTTCTGTAGAATATCTTAATCTTTTAAACCAGCTAATCTATGCCTCCTCATTAGCTGGTCCACAATATTTCCTTTTATATAAAAGATCGCTTTGGCATTATTATATTCCAGATTCTAGAGTGTATTAAGCAGACCCTTGGGGAATTTATTAAGTTTACAGTAATGAAATAATTATTGACCTATATGTGTTTAACGCAATCTAAAGTGAGTTTTAACATTTCTTTATATATATAGTGAGCAACTGTGTTAGTGTATTAGTTACACTTTAAGTGACCTAGAAATAAGAATCGCTATAGATGTTGTATTATATTTTAATTATCTTTACACAGCATTTTCGTGATACTAAATTTTACTAATATAGGAAAAAGAGCATACTGAAGAACAGGGTATGAAAGCATTTAAGAAAAGGCCTGCGAAATAAATCAAGCTACATCCAAAATTTACATCCAAAGCTACATCCAAATTTAATTTAAAAATTAAATTTTATCTCATCCTTTAATATTGATTTTTTTAGCTCTGCAAGGTTTGAAGGATCCCTTAATATGGACCTTAATGAAATCAGCATGAACTTAGTTCCTTTTCCTCAATTGCATTATCTTGTGTCAAGCTTAACACCTCTCTACACACTGGCAGATGTCAATATTCCTCCTCGAAGGTAAGAGTAACTTTATTCCAATTACTTGAGAACTTGAATTATTTTTAAAAAATTTTAAGAGAAAAGTTAAACCCTAGTTATTTCTTCATGTCATTTTCTATGTGAGATGTATATAAAATACAGTTGATGACAGCTGTTTTTTCATTATAGGAATGCTTCTTTATTTAGAAGTCATTATTTGAAAAGTCAGTATTAAACTATTTGAAATTAAATCTAATAACTAAATTTTTAAGCTTATGCAAATAGAAAATATTTAAGGGCTTTGAAGTCTGACATACTTAAGTCTGGATCCTGATCGTCTCACTTACTCGTAGCAAATTTGCCAGTACTTTTAGTTTTTCTCTGTACAAATGAAAGTTGGAGTGCCTACCTCATATGCTTGTTAGACATATTAAATAAGAGTATCTTTTAAAGCTCTTATCACACAGTTTAGCACCATAGAAAGCTTTCCGATGTCATTCTGTATGGTAGCTGTTATAGATCATTAGAGATTATTATAGATCATTTCCAGAACACCTTGTTTTGTAACAGACTGTATGTTATTTTTAAGCATAAAACTTACATGAATTTACTTAACAAAAAAAGTTGTTGGAAGATACTCTTAAGCATATACAGTGATGATGAGCTTGAAAAGTTCACACTGGCATTCACAGTTAACTGAGGGAAAAGGTCCTGTTCAAGCTCTGTAAAAAGAAAGTATGTAAATGATAAACACTAGATTAAAGATTTTTTTTTTTAATAGCTTTAAGTTTTAGCAAGATAACAATTCTGTACTGCTGGAATGTCACAGTGATATTAACTTTTTTTTGAGTCAGTAGCAAATAACCAGTTATGCTAACAGGACTCTTTTTCAGCGTAGGATACCGATGACCTTAACAAGTTAAGCAACCTGTACAGTGTATGAAACATAATTATTCACTAAATGTTCACTGTTGTCAGCCCAGCATATTAAAAATTAGTGTATGGAAATATAATGTATACCTTTAACATAGACACATAGAACTATTTATTGTACAATAGTGATAATCCAGACATTTTTGTATTTAATGTTAATTCTTGAAAAATAAAAGATATGTAAATTCTAATTAAAGTCCAACATAGAGGAAAAAAAGTTTGACTTGGTTCTTCACTCTGCATATTTTAAAGCCAATTAAACTTTTTTAAAATCCTGCTGGGCATATTTTTATATCATTTGTTTTGAAGGTTTGTTTTTAATTGTGTTAGTGAAAATCTATAAGGAACTTTAAAAATGTTAGACTCTTAAGGAACTTGTCACAACATTCTTTCTATATTTATATTCTTCTTTTACCTTTTTTTTCTTTCTGCTTTTTCTGTATTGTAGATATTTCAAAGTCTGCCATATCAGCATGTGCACACATTTATCCTTGAGTAAATAATATATCGTTTTAAAATTGTGCTATTAAAAAGCATAGTTTTAAACTCTTTAATCTCTTAGTAGTTTCCAAACAAGTGAGAATGGTTTTAGTTTTGGCTAGAGTTATCTAAAGAACCTAGTCATATTTGTATTGAATTAAGATTTAAGACCCAAACTGGAACCGTAGTAAGGACCTACACGCCTGTGTATCATTAGATATAAACTTTGTCAGTCACCGTATCTTTTCTTTAACTGAAGGATTAAAGAATGGAATTAAAAGACCATTCACTTGGAAGTCTTTCTTTTCAGGAACACTACTACAGAGTTTCTTTTATAGAAGTGCCGAACATTGTCTTTTGATAGGTTCTTCTTAATTATAACTAATTTATGATGTATTTTACAGAGATAAGGTAATCTTAAATGTAGGCTTTTAATTAGTTTTGATAGTTCTGATACTATGAAGTAGATAAGCATATAAAATAAGTAATGACCCAAGTTTCAGAAATCAAGTTTCCAAAATCAGTGCTATCGCTATCTGAAATCACTATATTGCAGAAGCTTTTCCAAAAAAAAAAAAACAAAGATGTTATATTATTTCCTATCTTCTCATATTCCATAAAAGATTGCTTTGAGAAAATGATAGCTAAGATTTAGAATATATTTGTATGTGAAGTTTATTTACCTATAGATGTCTGTCTTTTCATTTTATAGTTCTACGTAGAAGAAAGAAATAATATTTTGTATAAACAGTGCCTTTCATTGTTCTAGGTTGGATCAGATGTTTTCAGATGCCTTTAGCAAAGATCACCAGCTAATTCGGGCTGACCCCAAACATAGTCTCTACCTTGCATGTGCCCTCATGGTTAGAGGAAATGTCCAGATTTCAGATCTTCGCAGAAATATTGAAAGGTTTGATTTCATATTTTTTCAAGATAATTTGTTATGTGTACTGCATATTTTTTCAAGATAATTTGTTATGTGTACTGCTTGTGACAGTGTAACATAGTAGTTAAGATGGTCTTCTTCTAATTCTAGCATTGCTACTTAACTAAAGTGTGGCCTTGAGCAAGTTACTTAGCCTTTCTGAGCCTTATTCTCCTTGCATATAAAATAAAAATAATAATAGTACATTATTTACAAGTACTAAGTGATATATGAGATGTCTTATGTCCTGAAAGTGTTCAGAAAATTTAATTATTGATTTTATTACCACCATTACACTTCTTCTAAGTTTATAGTTTACTATTTATTGACAGTCTATTTTTAGGAAAATTACTCTGTTGAATTACAAAGGAAAATTATAATACCTTTATTTCTTTTCATCCCCAGATTTCTGATGTTAAGGAATGTGTTTCTAGTTTTTTGAGTCACCATCATAGCCAATCTAATGTCCTTCTACTAAATGTCCCTTAGTTCACTGTCAGACTGTACCACAATACTGCTAATAGTAAAAAATAGATAACTTACATTATAAACTAAGCAATTAGAATGGCGCCATCAGTAACATTCTAGTTTAATTAATGGGCTGTCATAATATGGCAAATATTTTTAGTACATTAATTCTTAACCTTGAGTTTTTGTATCTCAGATTAAAACCTTCTCTACAATTTGTCTCATGGAATCAAGAAGGCTGGAAGACCAGCCTGTGCTCAGTACCTCCTGTGGGCCATTCCCATTCATTGTTAGCTTTAGCAAATAACACGTGTGTGAAGCCTACCTTCATAGAACTGAGAGAGAGATTCATGAGGCTCTACAAGAAAAAGGTAATTATCAGTACAACTTTGTAACTATATGTGTTAACTTTGGCTATTTAAGATGTAGTCTTAAGAATTACACTATTACAAACCGAGGTGATCCTGTCTGCTGTATTCATTGTACTGATTATAACTGAAGAGGAGAGGCTTACTCAGATTATCTAAATGAGAAATCTCAATAGTTTATAGGATTTGAGTTCTCATTTCTCATGTAAAGCCGAGCGAACTATTTACATTATAGGATAGTTGTATTAAATTTCCAGAAAATAGACAATATTATTCAGTTTTGTTTTGTTTTTTATTTACAGGCTCATCTTCATCACTATCTACAAATTGACGGGATGGAGGAAAGCTGTTTTACAGAAGCTCTGTCATCTTTATCAGCACTCATACAGGAATATAACCAACTAGATGCTACAAAAAGCATGCCTGTAGAAGATTTACCTAGACTAAGCATAGCTATGTAAAAAGCCCCCAAAATACTCTTACTTTTTCTTAATTTCACATTGCTTTTTGTCATCTTACCTTTCTGTTTCATAGTTTTTGTGATTCCGAAAGCCAACTTTGTCTTTTTCATATTAGGAGTATTTTTGTCTGAAAAAGTAGTTCCATTTAATCATAATTTGTTGTGTGAAATTGTAAAGTCCTAGTACCTAAACTTCAGACATTTGTCTTCAGAAAATTCTCCTTTTCTAAAATTGAAAGAACAGTCAACGGCCATGCTACCCTGAACTAGCTCGATCCCATCTGATCTCGGAAGCTAAGCAGGGTCAGGCCTCATTTGTACTTGGATGGGAGACCACCTAGGAAGACCAGGTGCTGTAGGCATAAAAATAAGAAAATAAGGGATTGTAAACTAACAAGGTCCTTGCAATCTGTGAGGTCAACTAAGGGTTGCCTCGCCTAAATAAATAAATAAATAAAATTGAAAGAACAGAGTTCTTCAATATTTTATTTATAATCTCATATTTAGACATTTATACAGTAATAATCACATCTTCAATAAAAATCTTGTACAGATATATTTTTATATTTATTTATAATTTATGTTTTCATATTCTGTTTAAATTCACCTGATTCTTTAAAAATAAGTTCATAGAGTAGAAGAACACAATGTAAATATTTCTGTGTGATATCCACTAACTTCAGGGATAGATTTTATTACAACTATTAAGGAGGTTTTGTTTCTTCATTGGATAACCACTTGTTTGCACTCAATCGCAATTTACATTTATTTTAACATATTTGTGATAAATTATTTTTAAGTATAATACTTTGTTATCAAACCAGTCGATTTTGTAATAATAAATGTCCATATTTTTAAACAATGCTACTTGTTATCATTTTGCTTGTCACCATTTATACAAGTGAACAGAACATTACAGAACTTGATATTGTCTTCCAAACTTTGCAGTAAATGGCTATAATAGTCTAATGAAAGTTTCAATTACCATAATCTCCACTTTTAATTTTTAACAATTATTCATCTTTAATCACAGTTTACATCTCAAATCCATATTGATTTATCATTTCAGGAAGAAATTTTTAGAAACAAATTCTTTTCAAGCCAAAATAATCAATTACGTGCTTTCTTTAGTGTTATGTTTTTTGTTACTTTTCAAAGGATACTGCTCTTCATCTTTATTTAGATTTTTACAGTATTTGGTATAAAAACTTTTAGATTAAGGATGTCAACAGTGGCCAATGAAATTCCATTTTCTCCTTCCCAAAGAAATCTTAATAAACATATTGAGGACAGGACAATGAAAACTATAAATATATTTACAGTTTAACCTTATTGCTATTTAAGAATTAGTGTAGAATCTTGCTCACCCTGTAATGATTATCATCTGAGTGGAATGTAGGCTACATTGTTAAAGTACAGATAAAGGTTTAAAGTTTTAATATGCTTTTTGCATATCTTCAAAGTATGCCAGATTATTTTATAGAATAAAATATTTTCTTATAAATTGTATAGTTTTTCCATTATATATGGAAAACATAAGTGGAATAAAGTGTGTATTATATAAGTTACATTTTATTAAGTTCAATTTTAAGGTTTTCGAATTTTACGTATGTTTGTAGGATAACCTTTTGAAAAGCTCCTAATGCCGTAAACATAGTCATCTGAGAATAGCTGGGCATTCTTACTGTTTTAACCAGTAAAGGAGATTTGACACCTTTTTAAAACCATTCTAACTTTGTTATGTAATGACATGACTGACTGACCTTAACTTTTCCCCATGTCCTTGGTTTATAGAATCTCAAGCTCAGAAAATATATCTCCTGGATCTCTGCAGTTTCTCTGACATACACAAGATGTGATCCACAGCATCTTCCATTTAAATGACCCTTCATTTGGGCAATCAAATTGAATGGTAATTATTTTAGACTTATTAGGAACACAGCATCTCTTATCCAAGCATAGTCCACAAAAAGTCGGTTTATAACTCTGAGTGCTTGAACATCCAGAAAAGACGAATTTTTCAGCTTTGAAGAGTTGGAAAGTAGGTTGGCATGTTTTTCCTTTGGGGATCTAAAAAGATACATATCATTAAGAAGTCATTCTTTAAATTTGATTATAATAGTTTAGAAAAATGATACTAAGTAGAAAATCTTAAACACAGAGATGTAAGTCATTTCCAGGACATTAATAATTGCTATTTAGTAACTTCAAGCACTCTTCTTTTCCACCTTTAAAATCAACTCTCACCAAAGGTCTGTTCTTGCACCATCATTTCATAGGGCCCACTCCCCAATGATTTGTGTATCCTTTACTTTGTTCCACAATAAATGAAACTCTCTTTTTAATATCAAGGGCTATGTCTTATTAAATGTTTATTTACCTATGAATTAGCAAATTTCCTTGTACAGCTCAGACAGTTTTGAGTAGATGGATAAATGAATAAATATATTAATCCCTTTAAAATTGAGTTAACTTCTAATATGATAGGGAATAACTTGGAGATGAGAAGGGTTTTGCAGCATTTCTAAAAATTACTCTGAGACAGTCATCCTGTGTAATTCTAGAAATAGGACCAGCTCTAGTTACACCAAACAATCTTAAGAGTAAGTATTTTATCATCGGCCTTTGGCAAGTTTACTATCTAAGCATTTTGGAAATGGTGTGGTTCCCCTCCAAGTTGATAATATATAACTAAGATCAGAACTTCTCTGATGTCCATGTCTGTTCTCATAATTATGTTAATACCAAAAATTTTTATCCATTGCTTTGACTCTACTAACATAAAATTAGTATAGAAAAAAGAAATTAGAATCTGAAGAGGATCTACTCTTAAAAAACAGTATAGATGGTGGAGTACCACAACAATTCAGACTGATCAAGACCCATACTATTAAGCTGATAGAGTATCTAGAATCAACAGGTTAACATTACCTCTGCGCTTGGTAAATTTTCCCCACAAAGTGCAGTTAGAGTAATATCTGCTTTCCTCTGAGATAGTTTGACTTTAATTGTTACGATGAGGTGATTTTATTTTCATAAGAACCGAATACTATTCATCATTCCAAAACATACAAAGTTTTCAGGAGTCTCTTGAATTATAATGAAGTTTAATTAAACTTTACCTTTACTGTCTTTGATATATTACTGTCACAAGGCTGAATATAACACAGTCTTTTCTCCTTTCTCATTTGACAGTTGCTATTTTCATTGGTTACCCTATTAGATATTCCCATCCCACATGTTCTGGAGCAGGGAGTCCACTTTGTTGCTTGCACAAGACATTTTCTTTTCCAAATAAGTGGAAGGTTCCTATAAGCTAAAATAAAGGGGGAAAAGTACATGTGGATACATATAGATGTACTCATGTAGATAGATTATTTTTAAACTAATAGTTAATAGATCTGAACCTTTATGTAATTCAGAAAAAAAATGTGGTCTAATTCATCATTCTCTTTTTCCTACTCCACAAATTACCTTTCAGTCAAGTGTTAGAGTTCAATTTCTTAAGAGGAATAAAAATATTTTATCTTTAAAAAACCGAATAGACGTACCCATTTGGTTCTTTCTGCTTAGCCCATCTTCTGAGTACTAAACTTAAGCTTATGTTCTGATGCCTTTTCTCTGGTTCTTGCCTCATGGTTGGTATTATTTCCAACAGACATTAAAATAGACATTAGTAGGATTAGGGAATTCAGGATATCGATCAGAATGATGTGGTCTTAATGTTAAATTTCTCAATATATTAAAATCTAAAATACAAAATTTATACTTGAGAATTAGGTAATCAATGAGGCCAGTTATTTTCCTTCAATTGTTTTAATCTAGTCTTTTAGAAAATTATATTACAGTAAACTAATCTAAATAATCATATACTAAATCATGGCAAATGTGTAATCTATTTTATTCATTCAGCTTAATTGTTACATTCCCTATGGTAGCAGGCTCCTATTTCCTCCATTGGTTAGCCATTTTAAATCATTTATAGAAAGACATACGGAATGAATGGATAAGTAGATCTATGGATGAGTGGGTAACTGGGTGGGTGGATGGAGCTCCCTCTACTGCCTGCTGCTTAGGAAAAACAAGGGAGGAGGAGGGACCGAATAATGAGAATACAAAGAAAATACAAAGAGGGTATAATAATTCTTCCATCTCCTTGTAAATCCATTGGGAGCTTCTTGTTCTGCTTAGGAATGAAGCAGGCCCTTGGCTCATTTTAAACAAGCTACATATTGGTTTATCGTCTCAAAATGTTTCCTTAAGTTTAATCCTAAAAAGGATGCTTTTGGAATAAGGTTGTGATGTGAGTTTGCAGTTGAACATTGCAAAATTCTGGCTATGTTACTTCAAAATGTCAGTTTAAAACTCTAAAAAGACCCCCAAAAATGCCTTCTTGATAAGAAATATCAGTCTTTGAAGTATGTGCTATGTTGAGTAAAATTATATTTTGATACTGCTTTCAGCATTATTACAGTAGGATCTTGCAATTGCATATGGAACTGAAGGAGAGAAAGCAGAAACATGAAGATACCTGGAAGGTAGACAACAGTTTAAAGATCTCAATGCAGGAAGCAGATTAAAAGCCTGGCACACATCTGCAATAAATAAAAGTAGGTTAGATTATCGTATTACCAATAACCCAACTTAAAGTTAAGCCAAGAGCTGCAGTTCAGGAATTTGCTTAACATTCATTAAAAAGCAAGAGAATTAGAAGAGATTTTTTAAGTAAAAGTTTAGTGGTCGGTGAGCAGTGAGAAAATCATGGGGGCATTATGTCATTGCATGCTTTATACTGACCAAGCAAAAGCTAGATTCCAACCATAAACTACCTGGAATTAACTATGTAAATCACTATAGACATAAGTGTGTGTTTGCCAGTGTGCTTAATTTTAAAAGCCGGATTCCTGTTTGGGCCCATAAATACAGTTTCACAGTTAAGCAGAGAAGAGACGTTAGATTTAACATATACTTCTTTGAAACATCCAGGCCTAACTCTCAAGTACCAGAGAGTAGTGAGAGATTTTCTTGTTTTTTGTAGCAAAGCACTAACCACTAAGAATGACCATCAGATACATCCAACCAGGTTGCAAGTGACTCCACTGAAACTCCTCTAACTCCACAAACAAGACCAACTTAAACTTGATCCAAAGGGCTTTGCTTGTGGCAAACTTCTGCTCTAAGTTAGTCTCTCTCTCACATGGGTTATAGGAACTTAATATTGAGTCACTCAGATCTAATGCAGAAAATCGACTGTTTTGTACATTCTGAAGAAAGAACAATTTGGCTTATAATTTTGGATGTTTCAGGTATTAATGTCATGCTGTTAACTGAAAAACTGCATATGGTAAATACAAATTCATTATGACCTGTTAATTTTTTTTTTTTCAGAAAAACTGGCATAATTAGAATCCCTACAGATGTTCCTTTCATAAAGTTAGTTTTTAAATATCTAAAACTCATTTTTCTGATTATAGTTGCTTATATTAAATATTCACATAATATAGGTGAACTTAGGAGTTTTTTAGCATATATAAATATTCTGAATTTCCATGGCACCTTTCATTCGCTAAGCTCTAAATTTAAAGAAAAAAAAGGCATTCTTGATTTCTGGATGGAAACACAAATGTGAATAATAATCAGATGTCAGTTTTGTCCCTTTTGAGTCCTTCCTCATTTGTGCTTTATTGAAACTTCTGTCTTCAAAATACCCTGGCACTAAAATAAGATGCTTAGACCATAATAAAAGGTTTATGAATATTCTGACCTTAAATGGCCAGGTGCTCAAGATGAAAAAGAATCTCTTTACTTGTTCCCAACTCTATACGTAACCTACTTAAGAATGCCTCTGTGTGTGTGTGTGTGTGTGTGTGTTTATTAGAGAGAGGTTGATAATTAAAGGATAATTTTATATCAGTAGTTTTCTGTTTCTTAGAAATAATATTTATAAATTCAAAACGTGTCTTCAAATATTTTTAATCAGTAGGCTTCCATTTCTGCTTTTATCATATAGAAAAGTTGCCTTTGAAAACTTTTGAAACTGGATTGTTCACACGTCTTCCCATAATATAACAATACAAATAAAAGTTATTCCAGGATACATATGAACAATATTTGGTCGATTTTCCTGAGAAGAGGTTGAATGGGAATAAGAAGAGGTAGTAAGATTTTAAAAGAGTTTTCTTGACCTAGTAGAGCTTTTTAAAACCAAAATATTTTACTGGAAAAATCTAAAACATTATAGTTTCCTTTTCAGATACTTAGAATAGACCTGCTGAGGCAAAGACCTAGTAAAATGGCACACTCAAACTAAATTTCACACTGACCACCAATGAGAAAGTACTTACTGAGAGCCTGTGGTACATAAATGCAACATGAAGTAAAACCACAAAAAAGTCACACGTGAAAAATAGTTCTGCTTAAAAGCACCTGGCATTGTTTTGTAGGTTGTTGAGAGTTGCTGTTCTAACGGTCCCAGGCCACAGTTGGCTTGATCAGACGTCTTTCCACCTTTAGCTCCAGAGCAGTGACTGTCAGCCAGCTTCGGTATGAACAGAGGTGTGCATCCAATGGCCCCACTCACACAGAGGCAACTAAACAGGGGATGGGGCTGAAACACTTGGCCATTATGATAATGTACCCTGTTGAACTCACATCCCACAGCTACAAGGTCTGAAAGGAGAAAAGAGCAAAATCGCCAAAAAAGCCATAACTGATAGTCTAGACCTCCAGTTATAAACCATAGAAGAAATTGCCATCTCCTTTACAAAGTTCTCAATTTCTTAGCCCCCACCTGAAATCTCCTTCACAGAACATCTGTAAAAGGTGAAAATGAGACATTTTCATTGTATTGTAGGCTGTCATCCCCAAATCATCACTTCCAGTATTAAAACCCAAGGACAGGCCCAGTTCCAGAGTAAAATTAATAAAAAAGCACTATGTGTACATTAGTGAAATAGATAATGATTGTAAATCTGAGAGGGGTTGGTGGCCGGTGAGATTTCCCTAGATGTCCAACAATAGGCTAGGATATTTTCTTAGGAATTTATGATATGTAAATGGCTGAAAAAATTATAATGTTTAACTGCAGTGCTGCATGGTAACTGATTTTTTGTTGAGAATTGGAGGAAATTTTCACTTCCGAGGGGCATTCTTGACATGGATCAGCAGTTCTCAAAATGTGGCCCGTGGACTCCTTGGCAGTGCCTGAGACCCTTTCAGAGACTCTGCAAGGTCAAGACTAAGATGTGACACTTTTTTTCACTGTGTTGATATTTGCACTGATGGTGCAAAAGCAAGGTTGGCTAAAACTGCCGTTGGCACCTTAACATGAATCATACTGTACAAGTTAATCACTATATTTTTCCTTGCTGTGCACTTGTACACAAATGTACTTTTTAAAGCAAAACAAAACAAAAAAATCTGGTTTTACTTAAGAATATCCTTGATGACAGTAAAAATTACTAAGTTTATTAAGTTTGAGCCATCAAATACATAGTTTTTTTTTAATATTCTTTGTGACCAATAGGAAGTGTACATAGAACATCACTGTAGGTATTATATTAAAGTACAGTAGTTATCTTGAGGAAAAGCACTTATGCTATTGTTTGAATTGTGGGCCGAACTAACAACTTTTTTAATGAGAATTTCACCTGTAGAAATGACTGACAGAAATGACTGACAGACTTGGGTATTTGGTGGACATTTTCTTGAATGTCAACTAAGTGAACCTGTCACCTCAAGGAAAACAACCGGCAATATTTGTTGCCCATGATAGAATTCAAGCTTTCAAGAAAAAATTAGAATTTTAAGAAACTTGTATCCACCTCTGAGATCTATATAGCTACCCAATATGTAGACTTTTCTGATGAGATTGGTATTAATGTAATTTTTAAAAAATATTGTCTAAGTGTATCAACATTTGGAACATCTACATAACCCATTTTTGCAAACTGATATTTTCCAAATAACCAAAGCATTGTATTACAAAATTAGGCATGAGTAAAGACCCATTACAAGTGGGTCTTGAATAGACCAATGTATTTTAATATCACAGAGCTTGACACTGATATGGTTCATTAATATGGTTTTAGATTCCATGGTACAAATAATTTTTAAGAAACTATTACTTCTCAAGTTTTAATATAATATCAAAAAAGAATATCCACAATTATCTGAAAAGTCTGTTATATTATTCCTTTCTTTCCCAACGATATATCTATGTGAGGCTGGATTCCCTTGATATATTTTAACCAAAATAACATATAGCAGCAGATTGAAAGCAGAAACAGATATGAGAATATTGCTATCTTCTGGTAAGCTAGACATTAGATTTGCAAAATCGTAAAACCATTCCACTTTTCTCACTAAATTTTCCTTTGTTTTGGAAAATAATTTTTCATAGATATATTTATTAATTTGCAATGGGTTCTTTATTTTTTAATGAATTAGCAAATATTTTCAAATTTCTAGTCCATTAAATATGTATAGTCACATAAACAAAAGCTCTTTAGGTCCTCATTTATTTCTAAGACCCATGTCTTCAGACCAAAAAATTTAAAAACCATATATCTATGTCATTGATTAGCAAATTTTATGTAAAGGGCCAAATAGTTAACATTTTAGCCTTTACAGACCATTCAGTCCCTGTCACCACTACTGGATTCTGCAATCGTAAAAACAGCAGTAAATTCTATGTAACTGTGTGGATGTGGCTGTGTTCCAATAAAACGTTATTTATAAAATCAGGCTGCAGGCCATGATTTGACCCCTGAGCCATAGTTTGTGACTTATTATAGATCATCCCCACCCCCATCCTCATGGCTATGCTCTGTTAAAATACTCCTCACAGTATATGAAATTATTTGTGCAAAGGTCTGTCTGACACAACAAACTTTCACTCTGAGGACAGGGCTTCTATTTCTTCCCACCCAATTATGTCCCCAGCCACTGGTCACTAAGTGTTTGTTAGGTTAATGAAATAACTTGCCTAGCACTGTTTGAGAAAAAGGGGTGTCCTGAATGCTGGAGTTTCATAGGTCCTGTTTCCCCTGAGTTTCCATGAATAGTTACTAATATCTTTGAGAGTCTACTGTATGTCAGATATTATAGTACGTGTTATTATTCTCATTTGATCCCCCTAGCAACTCTATAAGATAGGAAGTACATATGATATAAATTAGGCACAGAGAGGTTAAAAAACATGATTAAAGTCACTCAGCACATAGAACCCAGAATTTGAATCCAGAGCCTACATTCTTAACCAATATAATAAAACAGTGCTGACAGGAGCATCAGGCTATCAAACTTGAATGGCTCTATCCATGTGACCCGACTGTAAAGATGTGCTCTCATTCCATGCTCACGACCAAACTTCTGGGAGTAATTTGCTTTCCCACATTGGCT
This sequence comes from Pteropus medius, assembly GCF_902729225.1. NCBI lineage: Eukaryota > Metazoa > Chordata > Mammalia > Chiroptera > Pteropodidae > Pteropus > Pteropus medius. The sequence goes on along the minus strand of NW_024340696.1, from coordinate 29,535,715 downwards.
TTTCTACAGAGTGACTAAACTGCCCAGCTAACATAGATATTTCTCTTCCTTTATAAATTTTGTTTTTTAATACTAAGTAGGTCAGTATCCTGAATTATTATCAGGATGTTTTAGGTTTAAATGGTCTCCATCAGACTCTATAGCTAAGATCCATAAAGCTGAGGGTCTGGTTGTGATCTGGGGTGCTCTTACCTTTGTTTTTATAAATCTGCTTCAGTAAAAAGGATGTTTTCTTGATGGTTAGTTGGGAAGGCTGAGGCTAAGGCCATATGTCTGAATACTAGATATACATCTTTACATTAAAGCAAGATTATTTTTTAGTTACAGAAAAGGCTGAATTCAGATTGTTTTTGACAGTATTAACAAAAGCTCTCATTTTATGGCACTTTAAGAAGTCAGACTATTTACTAGTTACAGATAATTTTTCCTATTCTTATTAAAAGCAGCTACCTGAGAACTGCAAGATCACTTCAATGCAATAAAAATAACAGGTTTCTGAACTTCTATAAACATCTGCTAATTTCACATGGTTTGTAATATGACAAAGCCAGTGCCATTTCAGTCTAATATGAAAACTGAACTCACCTCATATTTAGCCAAAATAAGCTGATTATTCCAAGTTAACAGTTGCAGAAAAAAAATCATGTCTAGACTTGACCTTTTCCAGCAGGTCCAGAAAAAGACACTTACATGCACATACTCCCGTCTCGTACCTAGGCCTGTCTGCTGAGTAGTCACAATATAGCCCTTTGTGTGGGTCGCAGAGGTCGGCTTCATTGCAGATGTCCCCTGGTTGCTTGGCACAGATTTTACAGCATCCACAGCCATCCCTCACCAAGCTCACTCCAGGAGGGCAGCTGGGCTTCTGAGGGCATTTACAGGGCCAGTGACAAAACTGCTTACGATGATGCACTTCTGATACTTCTCCAGGCCTTCCTTCAGGTGTGTCTAATGACCCAGTGCCCTGTGCCCTGCAGCAGAACTTCATTTGATAATAAAGGTGATGTTAGAAATGATTTCTCAAAGTAATTTCAGAGGTTTTATAGAAATAGAAGATTTCCCCCAAATTGGTAGAACACAGTGTGGTGAGTTCTAATAATAATATCTATCAGTATTGGAGACGGTCATTCTCTCCTTAAACTTTTCTTCACTCAGCTCCTAACACGTCACTCTTTCTCACTCCTTTTCACTGATGACTCCTTCTCAGTCTCCTTTGCTGGTTTCTTCTCATACTCTTCACTTCTAAACATTGGTGCCCCTGTGGTTAAGACCTCTAAAGTATCTTCCTTCACTGTATCGTATATCTCCCATCCAGACCTCTCTTCTGATCTCAGACTCAAACTGCCTACTTAACAGATCTCCACTTAGATATTTGATAGGCGTAGCAAATTTAACATGACCAAAAACAAACCTCCAATTTTACTCTTCAATCTACACTTCCATACACGTCCTCATTTGAACAAATGCCAATTTTATTTTTCCAAAATACCTTGGAGTCAAGTCATTCTTGGCTCTTCTCTCACATTTTACATCCAATTCTATCAGCAAATCCTCTTGGTTGTAGCTTCAAAATATATCTATTCTAATTATTTCTTAACCCCACTGCTACCATAGCTATCCAAGCCACCATTATTTTTTCACTTGAATGTCTTAAAGCTTCTCCTCAATTCCCTTTTTGTTCTCTGTATTCTCCACCCAGCAGCATGGTTTTAAGGGAAAAAAAAAAAGTGGGATTATAACAAACCAAAAAGCTTCTACATAGCAAAGAAAATAACAAAATGAAAGAGCAGCTAACATAATGGGAGAAAATATTTGCAAATTATATAATAAGAGGTTAGTATCCAGAATATATCTGGAATTCATACAAGTCAATTGCAAAAGATATAATAAACCAATTAAAAAATGGGCAAAAGACTCTGAAAGATGTTTCTACAAAGAGGACATACCAAAGACCAATAGGGATGGGAAAAGGTGATCAACATCACTAATCATCAGGGAAATGCAAATCAAAACCACAAGATATCGTCTCATACCTGTTAGGATGACTTTTACTAAAAAAATAATAAGTGTCAGAGAAAAGAGAACCCTGGTACATTGTTGATGGGAATGTAAATTGTTACAGTTATGGAAAACAATATGGACGTTCCTCAATAAACTAAAAATAGAACTATCACATGATCCAGTGATTCTACTTCTTGGTATTTATCCGAAGGAATTGAAGTCAGAATCTCAAAGAGATACCTGTAGTCCCATGTTTGTTCCAGCATTATTCACAACAGCCAAGATATGTAAACAACGTAAGTGTCCATCCATGGATGAACAGATAAAAAATAATGTGGTATATACATACAAGGCAGTATTATTCAGCCTTAAAAGAGAAGGAAATCTTACCATTTGCATCATCATCTATAGACTAGGAGGATATTATCTAAGTGAAATAAGGCACACATAGAAAGACAAATACTGTACAATCTCAATTATATGTGGAATCTAAAGTAGTCAAACTCAAGCAGGGAGTAGAATGGCGATTGTCAGCCCCTGGGTATACAGAGGAAATGGGGAGGTGATGGTCAAAGGGTACAAAGTTTCAGTTATGCAAGATAAATAAGTTCTGGAGATCTGCTACACAGCATAGTGCCTGTAGCTAACAATATAGTACTATAAACTCAACATTTTGTAAGAGAGCAGGAGCCACTACTTGCTCATAGGAGTGGCTTCCCACTTCAATGGAAAATCCAAACTATCCTCCAAGTCCCTGCAGCATCTGGTCCCCATGTCTCTATCTTCCTTTGCTCACCACCACTCACCCCAAGACTTGCTTCACTCTAGCCACACTGGCCTCCTTGTTCTTTGTATGGCCTCCTTGTTCTTTGTATGTTCTTTCCCAGATATCTTCATGGCTCACTCTTTCACTTTGTTTAGGTCTGTGTTCAAATTTATCAGTGAGGCCCTTCTTGACCACCCTTTATGAAATAGCAACCTGGTTCTTTCCTCATAGACCTTCTTATTGCCTACTTTATTACCAATATATTTTACTTGTTTATTTTCTGAGTCATTCATCAAGAATGTGACCTTCATCAAGACTGCCTACTGGATGTCTTTGTCTAAAGTCTGTCTTATTTTCTATAATAAATATTTACTGAATGAAAGAAAATGGTACTGTCTATATGCCAAGAACCTTATGTTTTCATCGTTTAATCTTCACAACAACAGTATGGAGTAGTTATTATCCCATGCGATAAGTATAACAATGGTCCCCTCAAAGATGTCCTAATCCAAGAAGAGAGGATTAAAAAAGAGTCAAATGCCTTGGAGTAGGGGCCAGGGAAGGACCTAGAGACTCCGCGAACATGCGCCTAGCTTAGAAGCCACCTAACCTGGCAAGAAGTCCCTGGTAACCACCGCTGTGCAAAACTGAGAAGTAGGCACTCATTTCCAGCCTCACTATTTCTACTCCCTTTTCCACTTCTGTGTTTCCTGTTTCCCTGTTCTTGGCTCTCATTACACCAGGCCCTCCCAGTTCTACCTCTGTCCCTCAATGTACTTTCTCAATCTCCTTTTCAGGCTCCTGCTACTCTGGATTTGACTTAGATTTAAGCTTATTGGAATTTCGTGTCCTTAACGTATTGCTTTTCTCACTCTGCACATTGTCTCTTGGTAATGTTATCCACCCCTTGCCTTCAATTTCCATCCTATGCAAGCTTCAAAACTAAATTTCCATTTAAGACTTCTCCACTGAGCTCTAGACCCATACAGTTGACTGCCTACTGGATGTCTTCACTCGAATATCCTATAGGAAAAGCTCACGTCCAAAACTCACTGTCCCCTCCCCCACTCCCAGACAACTCCTCCCAATTTTAGAGTTAGGAGGCTAGGATTTATCCATGTCATCCTCCTCTCCCTCACCTCCCATAGCCATTCAATGACTAATCCTGAGTATTGTCCTCATATCCCTAGAACTAGTTACTCTACCCCCATTTTCACTGCTACTAAGTACTATTGCAATAGGTTTTGAACTGGTCTTCCTCCCTCAAGAATGACTTCTCAGGTAAATCTACCACATCACTGCTGGAGGGAGCTCTTTAAAAAACATATCTGCCTTTACTACTCTCCTTAAAGCCCATTGGTTATTACCTACTGTCTATGGTATACAGTCCAAACTTCTGTACATGGTATCTAAAGCACTGTCTGTGCTGGTTCATGCCTTCTTCTCTTGCCTTAACTCTCAAGCACTCTTCTCTGATGCCTTGCAGTTTACTAGACTCACCAGATCGATTTTCTTCTCCATGTTTTTCTTTATGTTGCTCCCTCTTTACTGAAATGCCCAATCCCAAAACTGTCCACCTGAGGACACCTGTTTATCTTTCCTGTCTTAAAGCATTTCTATATAATCTCTGAGATCACAAGGTAACATTATTGAAAATCAATGATAAAGAGAAAATTTTGAAGGCAGCCTGAGAAAAGGAAAGTGTTATATACAGGAGAATAACAATAAGAATGAGATCTGATTTCTCATCAAAGAAAGAGACCAAGAGGTCCTTCTTTAGGATAAATAAACTGTGGTACAGCCAGACAATGGAACATTATTCAGTGCTAAAAGGAAATGAGCTATCAAGCCATAAAAAAAAAAAAAATGCAGATTACTAAGTGAAAGAAGCCAATCTGAAAGTTCTACAGATTGTAGGATTCCAAGTATATGACATTCTGGAAAGGTAACATCACAAGTGAACCCTAATATAAACTATGAACTCTGGGTAATAATGTAGGTTCATCAACTGTGACAAATGTACCGCTCTGGTGGGGGATGTTGATGATGGAGGAAGTTATGCATGTGTGGGGGAAGGGGATATATGGGAACTCTCTGCACCTTCCTTTCAAATTTGCTGTGACTTAACACTTTTAAAGAAAGAAGAAGAAGAAGAGGAAGAAAAGGAAAACCAGATGCCCAGAGACAATGCTGAAGGGTGGGGGGAACACTATCTCCAGTGAAACTATCTTTCAAAAACGAAGGTAAAATTATAGACATTTCCAGATAAATAAAACTGAAAGTGTCGCTAGCATACCTGTCTCACAAGAAATACTAAAAACAAAACAAAAACAAAACAAAAAAAAACAATAGAAACTTCAGTCTGAAATTACAATAGACATAAAGGGCAAATATGTGACTAAATATAAAGAATTGGATATTTTTCTTTTCTTAAGGCATTTTGAGTGTTTTCAAAATCAGTCTCAAAACAACGAATCATCAAAATACTGCAATAGAAAATGAAGGTTTTCGCGACAAAGCCTGAGCTTTACTATATATAGCTCTCTGATCCTAGATAATTTTTCTATCATCTGCTTGCTCTTTGAGCCTTAGTCTTCCTCTGTAAAATGGGCTTAATAACCTTACAAGGTTGTTTTGAGAATTAAGATAATGACTAATGTGCCTAGTACAGTGCTCAGCACATAGCAGATATTCAATAAATGGTAGGTATGATCAGAACCTTCAAAAATTTATAATGGCAAAGTTAAGTAAATAATACTTTCTTTTGCTCTACCTATAATACCTTTTTCTGTTTGTTTGTTTGTTTGTTTGTTTGTTTGTTGGAGGCACATCTATGTTGAGATATTTGCTGTTTAGAAATATGTTGTAGCTCTGAATCCACAGGAATGGCAGCCCTTTTCTCACAGTGAAAATGGTGGTATAAGAGAAGGGGAAATGTACCCCTTCACGTAACAGTGGGAATAAACTGTACCACTGAGATTCTTGTTATCATGCTTTTAAAATCTTAAATTTCTGTCTGTATAACAATTTTCTATCCTGTGTTTCCTAAGATATATCTATTACTAACCACCCCATTAAACAGTTAACTTGACACCTTTGTGTTTTCTACATCACAGGAAGATTTCAAAAACTCTGTCTTCTATGCAAGCGATTACCTCCACCATGTAAATAAATCCACAAATAAGTCACCCTGTTTTAATCTTATTTAAAAATACTAAGGCAATGAATTACTCATATTAAACTAAATTTCCTTTTGGTCCATTGCTGAAATATTTCAAAGTCTCCGTGCACTGATTTTCATGAAAACCGAGAAATACATGGGCTGAGAAAAGACAAAGTCATAGGATGTTTTCAAAATGTAAATATTTGTTCCAAAGTGCTTCTTTTAAAGAAGAACAGGCTTAACCGAAGAAAGTTACCACAATCATTTTTTCCAATGGCTCTTTGCACATTTTGCACACGACTACGGAAAGTTGAGCCCCAGCCTGGAGTCCACATGAACAGGCACCGTTTACTCCGCGCCCGGCAGGGCTGCCGCTTCCCAAGTACATGCTGCGTGTCATACCTCAATTTACATCTATATAATTAAAGTTTGGGAGCTGTTCAAACATATCGAAAGTCGGATTCCGTGCCATTACCTGAACGGCAGAAACGTTTTCCAGTTCTTTCCTGAAGCTAATAAACTGAAACAGAACTTTATTTGGAGAGGAAAATGGCTCCCTATTTCTCATGAAGGAGTTTCACAAGGAATTCAGTCTCCTCTTCCCCCATCGTCTTCTTCCCTATTTTTGTCCTGCAGAAATATGAGCTGCTGTAGTCTCCTGAAGGTAAGGGGTGAGGAGAGAGAACTTACCCGTGGCAGAGCAGCGAGGAGAAGAGCGGCAAGGAGTGCGTGCATGTTCCCAGGGCCGGCAGCATACCCAGAGATGGGAGGCCAGTGTGCTCAGCGCGCGCCACACAAAGCTCCCCTCTGTCTCCTCAGCAGAGGAACTCACACCTCCACCTCCCACGCCACTGACTTGGTGCTCACCGTCTCAGACTCCGCTTTCGCTTTCAAGCATCTATTTTAATTCCCTGCTTCCTTTCATGGACTCCTCATATTTACCTTTGCGGTGTGGAGTGTGGGGTGAGGGTGTGTACGCTTTCCTCCCGGGACTGAGAAGGGTTGATCAAGCCGGACTTCTCTTTGAGGAGCTGTTCCGACGTGTTCCTAAAGATCAGAGCCTGCCCTTGGCAAAACGGTGAGGTTAGATGCCTGCACCTTCCTCACCCTCAGCCTCTGGTTCTGTGTTTGCCCTGCCCCAGGCCCTGCCTGTGCTGCTTTATTTTCTCACTTGGCCCTCAAGCACAAAGTGCTGGCCTGGTCTCTGCCCACTGCACCCCAGCCACAGCCTGCTCCAAGTTGTCCCTTCACATAAGCAACAGGTTTCCAAAGGCCTCCCCTGACTTCCCAGCTTCTGATTCTCTCTGACACCCCACATGCTCTGTACTTACCTCTGTTACAGCCCATTTTTCACACCAAGTGGATTATGATTGGGAAAAATTAGATGGAACAGGAAACACGGGGCATGGGAGGGGGGATGTGGAGAAGGGGACAGACACGTCTACAGTACCCGGCCTGACAGAAGCCTTTTCCGGTGGCCACAGTCCCATGACAGGTAAGAGTAAAGTTAACCCCAGTCTTTTGAGGGTTAAGATAAAAGAATTATGCTACTGGCAATCATTTGTTTAACAAATTAAGATTTTTTAAAAGACTCATTACAGATTTGTTCCCCTTCTCCTTCTAATTCTCACCTCCCTGGCATGTGTGGCCATCCACCTCCTCCTGTGCCCCACCGTGTGTGACCTTTGCTTATTCTACTTTCTCAGCCTTGGTCTTTGTTCATGTATCTTGACATGCACCTGTGATGGGACTTTGTCTTCTTGTGGATCCAGTGTCTGGTCCACCTTCCCACCCCACCCTTAGGGCCTATTTCTATTCCCTTTGACCTGTTCCCTATCCTACTTTTTTCTGTTACCTTACCTCTCCTGGACTCACTGCACAACTTTGTTTCCGTTCAAGGCCATCACAGCTGTATAATGACACAGCGAGTGAAGCTCACTCGGGCCTGTGCTGAGAGTCTGGGGGAAACTGGGCTCTCTGCCAACAACAGGGCATCTGGGGGCCTGGAGAGCCAGGGAATCCACAAAATGTGCAAATGAACTCTGCAGCTTACTAAGTAGTCAATTAAACAATAATTATGCACACCAAATGACAAGGAATACCCAGTGTCATTATGGTGTCAACTTCTTGTCCTGCCTCCCTAAGAAATAGACAAAACCCAAGAATAGCCTAGTGGAGGAAAATGTGTTTGTTTTGGTCCATTCTAGCCAAGTGGTTTAACACCATTCATCTTTAGGTTCCCAGCCTGGGTGATTCAGGCACCGTACTGGCCATGAGGATGGATCGTTTCTCGTTTCCTGGTTAGTCCAACAAAAGCAAAAGAGTCTCAGACCAAGACTAATGTACTTGTTAACTACATCCCTCTTGCCTCAGCTCTCCCTGTCCTGAATGTGATACTGCATACATCTGTGCAGTGTTTGAACTTAGGGGATTCATGCTCCTCCCATTTGCTCTCTGTGAGATGCTGGCGACACAGCCATTTTTTCAGAAATGCTTCCCTCCTTCTGCAATCTCTCTGCCATGTGGCAGGGGAAGGTGTCATACTCACCATCCTTGCCTTGTGGTAGGAAAGGAACATCTTAGTTGGGAACTAACCTGAAAGCCTCTCCTAGTATACAGAATTGGTGGGCTCCGGGTGACTCACTGTCCTGTGTGTTTAGACATCTCCAGCCACGGGTGTGCTCCTGCTCGACCATTACAAGCCTACTATGGATGGATGAAGTGAACATGATATTTTTAGAGGTTGGGACTGCCATCTTCGACTTTAGACAGGAAGAGCTATCAGGGTGCATCCTGTCCTAAGCACTTTCCTCTGTTACCTCATTTAACAGAACGCTAATCTGTCTAGGAACTCATTTCCCAAGTGTTCAGCTTGTGATGTACATTCAAATAGACATGGCACTGAGCATAACTAACATTTGTGTCATGTTTTATGGTTTACAAGGGAGTTTCACATATGTTATCTTTTTTTAATTTCACAGCTCAGTGAGGTAGGCAAGAGCAGTATCACCATCCTCATTTCATAGGTTGAAAAATTAAAGTTAAGTGATTGTGCTCGGTCAATAAAACACACTTAATCCCTGCCCTCTAGAGCTATATAATCTGCTGGGAAAGAAAACACTAAACAAAGACACCAAGTATCCATAATTAAAAATTGAATAAAGGCTAATAATAAAAACAAGGAACTGTGAGAATAACAGGTAAGAGCCAATTTAGATTAGGGGGCAGAGAGGACATCTGTGAGGAAGTGACACCTAAGTGTTGAGAAATGATGCCAGCTGATGAGCTAGGGAAGACTGGTGGTCCAGCGCTCTTTCCCCTGACAAAGTGCACACCTCTGATGGCGACAAGCTCCATCTGCAGAGAGTACGCTCCACTGCCTTTCTCATAAGATTCCTGAAATCATTCTATCGGCAACATCATCACAGCTAGAATGTTCCCTTCTTCTGGGTGGATTGGGCATTTGGGGCAGACAGAGATCAGAACCCACACCTTCTGTCAATGTACTTAGCACAGGATGAGTTTTCCTTTCCTCATCCCTTCCTTTCTTTTCCTCGCTAATTGATTGTAGAGATGGAAAAGAAACAGACATGGTTGGTGTAGTAATGCACTGAGATGTGCTATGGGGAGGGTCGGTACTTGCATCAGTGAGACTAGAGTTATAGTAATAACAGCAGTTAACAATTAATAACTGCTACGGTGCCTCATCATATGGTGCTGAGTGCTGTACATGTATTGACTCATTGAAATCTCATAGCAACACTCCCAGATATGTACTGTTATTACCATCTTTGTCTTACTAATGAGGGAACTGAGGCAAGACCACATAGATAGCAAGAAGGAGAACCAAGATTTCAAGCATTTAATCCCCATTCTGTGCTGCCTCTCTATAAATACCATAGGATGATTTAGTGAGATACTAATTTGCATTGCATTTTTAACATTTCTCTTCCTTCTGCTCCCTTCTCCAGTTTTAAGAAGTTAATGAGGCCTTTTACATTTTCATCCTCCAAGCAGAAAAAGGAAGCTGCTTGAATGCTTTATCTTGTCTTTCAGGGAAGATTGATCTCACTGAAGAGGTGACACTGGGAGAGGAGTGAGGGGAGTGAATTCGAGGCAGCCAAGAAGAGGAGGAAGCGAGTGAAGCCTTGGGCTGGGTGAAGACCGAGCACTTGGGTCGTTCCCATGGCAGCGGCGAAGCCCAGAGGGACTCAGTGTGCCATGGTGCTCCCGGGAGACTGACCTAGTGTCAAGGTTCCACAGAGGCAAGTTCCCGAGGAACTCGGTACGTGCAAAGCCTTTCGTGCCTGCGCAGAGGCAGATCATCGGGGTGTGGGCAGAGAGCTCGGAGAGTGAACACCAGAGGCCTGGGCCTTTTTCTAGGCACCAGCAAGGCCTCCTGGATTGTTGTTCGATCTCAGTTGATGGTGGTGGCTGTATTGGGAGGAATGCACCAATGATAGCTTAGAATAAACTTATCTCTAGATGGAGATGGGGAAGGGTGATTCAGAGCCAGGTTTCATTTTAATTGTAACTTTAATTAAAAATTAATTAAAATTTTTATTTTAATTAGAAGAAATGGATATTTCCTATGCTCCTGAATTTGTGGTCATATTCATACTTGCTACAGAATACCATAAGTCTCACCAAATTGCCATTCTCCTTTAGTGTATACTCTCCCTTGAAAATTCATAGGCCTAAGAACCAAAACCAGTGCTGGGGACCTCTGTCTCATCAACTCTGCCTCTCTGTCTGCTTCTAGCAGGGCCTACAACAGATCTCTGATAATTCAGGGATTCTTCCAGCCTGGTGGCTACTGCAGGCTCAACAGTGCTGAAGGATATTCACAGGGCAGGTGTTCAATAAAAACTTGTTGGTTTATTCAAAGGACTCCTTTAAAATTACCCTATAACTACATTTCCATCCTCCAAGCAGAAAAAGGAAGCTGCTTGAATGCTTTATCTTGTCTTTTAGGGAAGACAAGCTAAGCATGTCTATAATTTTGCATGCATTTATCCATTGCATCCTTTTGTGCCTGTTTTCTATTATTAATTATTGCACTTCTCACCTTTTTCATATATATATATATATACATATATATCTACATATATACACATATATATACATATATACACATATATATACATATATATACATATATATACATATATACACATATATATACATATATATACATATATACATATATATCTTCTGTTAAATGAGTCTCGAATATATATATATGTATGTGTATATATACACACACACACACACACACATATATATATATATCTTTTTTTACAAAACTCTAGCCTCAAGATCTCACCATGATTTTCATGATACAGGCTTGAGAGAGTAGTAGATGTATCCTCTCTTCTTCCTCCACTAACCTACATAAATCTAGTTTACTGACACTTATGCATTCTCTGAGGTGCTGCACTGTGCAAGCTAAGACGACATCAATGCCTCCACTTCAGAAAGAGGGCTGGAAGACTTGCCAGGTTCTGCTTGGTCTCCCATTCAGCTTTTAGTGAACCAGGTCCAAGTACGAGCAGCTCCTGACAACTGCAAACGCCCCACTCTGCCATCTACATGGGCCTCACGGCAGAGCCTCCTTGAAAAGAAACAGGTGCCCTCATTCCCAGGGCATCAAAAATTCAGGCTGTGGCCCAAGGTAAACAAGGCCAAATACCTCGGAGGGATCTGATTCACTTTGTCACTTGGCCTTGTTAGTCTGGTTTGCAAGGAGAGCCCTGTGTGGGAAAGAAGGCCGAGTTAATCAGATGCAGGCATTGAGAACAGCTACATGAGAAGTAAGAAGGGAGAGAAGAGGAGGATGAGGTATTTTCCCTATTTCCAAATGTGGGTGGAGCTCATTTTTCAGGGAAGGAAAAGCAAGCATAATGCGGTATGTCATTCTTGAATCATAAACCACTGAGATGGACTGCAAGCATAATGTGGTATGTCATTCTTGAATCATAAACCACTGAGATGGACTGGAAGGCCCCTTGGCAGGGTGACAAGTATGCTGGACTTGGAGCCAGAAGAAACCAGTTCACATCCAAGCTCTACCACTTAGGAGCTCGCTGATCTTGGACGGTCTCCTCTGGGTCTCCCCACCTCCAGGCTTCTTAACCCTCCAGTCCATCTTTGACACTGCTGCCAGATTTACCTTCCTTAAACACAAATCTGACCATGTCAGTCTCCTACTCGAAACCCTTCTTTCACTCCCCCTTGCATACAGAATAAAATCTAGCTCCTGGGCAGCATGGTGGAAGGCCCTCCATGATGCAGCGGCCTCCCTGTGACCCCTCCCCTCCTTGCCCCTCTGCTCCAGCAGCACAGAACTGCTGTGCTGTGAGCTCTTCCAGCCTCTTGCCTTAGCTTATGCTGTTCTGCCAGGAGAACCCTGCCCACTGGTCACTGATCCTGTAAACCATCCACATGAGTGACTTTCCCCTGGGAAGCCTTCCTAACCAGCACCCCAGCAAAGTTCCTCTAGCCCTTTGTGCACCACCACTGGGCCTTGCAAAACATGTACTGTGATCATGTGTTTCCATGGAAGACTGCCAAATTTACCTAATAAAATTAATGATAATAATAATGATAGGATGCCCAGTTAAATTTTTTAGTGTATATGAGACATACTTGTACTAAACAATTATGCTTTGTTAACCCGAAACTCAAATTTAGCTGGGCATATGTTTATCTGGATTTTCCCTGCTAAACTGAATGTCGTGAAAGTGGAGACTGATGACGCTTTACTGTCCACGAAATGACTGGCAGGTGCTAGATAATTTTTATTTACTTTACGTGATTGGCACTTGGAGTTTCTAGCCTTAAAATTTTTCTTTGCCTTTCAACGTTAGATCTACTCTGGGAGACTAGGTGTTGCCCATGTACAATCTAGATTGCAATTTCTGATTTTCCAGCGTTAACCCGCAATTAACACTGACGGACTCTAGATGGAGCAATGGGCTCACGCACCAGCTTGCCGGTTCCCGGGGTGCGAGCCCTCAGAGAAGCAAGAAGACGCAGTTCTGCGGCAGGACCCTGCGTTATTGATTGTGTCGCTGCCGCAGAGGTAGGAGGAGCCCGCCGCCATCTCGCCAAGTCTCCTGCAGCATCCCGAAGGTCCCTTCAAGATGCTTACCCTCTCTCTGAAGTCCCTCGATGTATGAAAAGAGCTAGCTCTCTGTTGCACGCATCATTTCATTCATAGGAAGGTCGGACCTTTCAACAGTCAGAATCAATTTTATTTCGCATTGTCGTTGTGAACAGCGGCATCAGAAAATCGCTGCTGTAGTTCTGAAGGCCACCTGCTTTTTCAGTCAACATCTATTTAGAAATATTACCGAGTGTAATTAAAAGGCAATAAAATCGTGTGTGGGGGTGGGGGGTGAGGATGTTCATTACCCAATTATAAAACAATCTTATATAAATAGATGAAAATACTTTGGATGTAAAATAATTTCATTTTATTGATTTAACCACGGCTACATTTCCAGTCAGCATTGAAACCAGAAATCTGCACATTCTAACTGAAAATAGATGCCCTGAAACTGAACCGTGGGTGGGGCCTCCATGTGATCCATGGGTGGCATTCCTTCTTCATGGTCAGTAGAGGGCGGTAATCAGACAAAAAGAGAAATCACACAAAAGATACAGATACACAGCAAACATTTTATTGTGACAGGGAACTTAAAACGTGTATTCGCTCACCAATCCTTTTATTCGGCCAATATCTTTTCTTTGAATTAGAGTGCTGTTTTGTCCCCTTTCTTTGCAAACCTCGCATGTAATAACACACCCTCTATGTCGTCTCATTGAGTTTCCTTAGTGAAATGAGACTTCAAAGACAGTGCAAAACATCTAGATTTGAGAATCCTTCTAGATACTGATTGATAACCATAAAATGTAATTTAACACTTTTTTAAGCGACGTTCTCTCATTGAGTGTTTCTCAAGCATGAAGCTTTATTTTCATTGGTGACACATTCCACTTTCTTTGTGTACTCGTGTATCACTGGTTTTAATAATATGTGGTCAAATTGTGTAATTCCCAGAATATAATCAAATGAAATAGATAGTTAGGAAAGAAGCAAACAACACACTGTGGTCCTGGAACTTAACAGTAGCCTCCTGTCATTCCAGCCACCAGCCCTCAGTTGGCTTACAGACATCAATGTCTAGGCTCAGGTGGCTATAACAGAAATACCATAAACTGGGTGGCTTATAAGCAACAAAAAATTATTTCTCACAGTTCTGTAGAACGAAAGTGTGAAATCAGGGTCATGGTCAGGTTCTGATGAGGGCCCACTTCCTGGTTCAAAGATAGTCTTCTGACTGTACCCTTACATGATGAAAGGGGGTGAGAGCACTCTCTGGGGTCTGTAATACCATCACATTGGGGGCTAGGATTTCAACATATGAATTTTGAAGGAATATAAACATTCAGTCAATTACAATCAATATGTTTCACAAAGTAAATGAGGAGTTAGTTAATCTGGCCAATCAGTTACCTGGAGGTCTAATTAAGAGAGTTTCTATTTGGATTCAGAAAAGTAATAATCATTTTTAAAAAGCTCAAATAAATATATATACTAATCTACCACTTAGCCAAATCCACAGGCATTGGAATGGAATCACTTGCAGGATCACATGCCATTCTAACTTTGACCTGGCTGAATAAAATGGAGCTCCCTCTCACGCCCAGTGGAGCTGTCAATTGATGAGGCTCATCCACAGAGTACTCCCCAAAGTGAGTCACAGATCAAAACTTCAGAGTGTGGAAAGCAACTCTTCAGTCTTGGCTGCTGGCATGCCCTTCGTACCCTGTCCCAGTCATACAGACACTGCCCTCGCCAGCCCCTCAGATTTTATTTCCAAACTTAGTACATCCAACTGCAGCAAGCAATAATTTTCATTTTGAAACTTGGGTATATGAGAAATATATACTTTTGGAATTCCTTAAATCTAGTTAAATGTGACTCCATCTCCCCCTTCCACTGAGTTCATGGGCAATTGAATCATAATCATTATTGGGTACTTGCTCCATCCTGGTTTGTGTCAGGATTCTGGGTTCCTACAGCCCACAGGTCACATTGTCCCAGGCCCCATGGTTCCTTCAGGTCTGGAGACTGGTATTTCTGTACCACTCTTGGGGGCATGAGAATCATTGGAGAGCTGGAAGATTCTGCACCTGGAGTTCATCTCTCTGGCAGGGTCACCTCTAGTAATGCCCTGCTGTCTACTCAGCACACAGCCAAGGAATGGTGAGCAGCATGTACTCTAACAAGACCTGACCAGTCATGTAGGGAACCTCTCCCTCACCACCTACCTGCCTCTTAAGGGGCACTTATTGCCCCCTCCCACTCCAGGAGAGAATTTACTATGAACAGTGACACAAGTAAACCCTTTCAGACAGGTTCACCACCCCCTCAGAACCAAGGGGTGGCAGAAATGGTTTGGGATTGGCAATGCATGGAAATAAATGTTGTTCTAACGGAGACGAGGTCATACTAAAGATTCAAAGCAGCTTTGGTCAAAAATATTCTGTCTTTTCTGGACAGTTATAAAAAGAAGAGATGGAAACATCCCCAGGGTCTCTCTGCTGTTGGGCTCCTGAAGCATTTCCACATCTAAACATTTCATTTTGTTAATCAGCATTTCCACTTTGTACATTCTGTTCTCTAATTAAACGAGAACAACGAATGACCCTCCAGCCCAAGAAATTTCTATTCTATAATATACTTTTTCTACTATAGAAAAGAAATAACTCTGGTTTATGTGATGTAAATTTTGGCTTTGAGAAAACGAATATGGAATCAAGTCAGAAAGTAATCAACGGGAAGCACAGCAGTGGGGAAAGAAAACTGGAACTCACAGCTCTTGGGGAGCTCATTACTTCAGAAGGCAGTCCACGCCATTGCTGGAAACCTCTGCAGCAACACTGTCCAGTAGAATGTTCTGCAATGATGGAAAAATTCCAAGCTATTAGGCGCTTCAAGTATGGTTAGTGCAGCAAAGAAATGGATTCAAATTTTAATTTTAATTAATTTAATTTCAATTTAGATAGTCGTATGTGACTAGTGGCTGCCATGTTGGACAGCATAACTATGTAGTCATTTTCTCTTTTAGTCTATGATTTATACCTCACCCTCTTCCACAAAGGCTCTATGACAGCTTACCAAAAAAGTCACGCTAGGCACGAAATAGGAAAGTTAAAAAGAATTTAAGAATTAAAAAAATAAAAAGAAGAAAGCTGTTCTGTAAAAAAGACCAGAGAAGATGTTCCCAGACACATGGAATGAGTTAGTCATTGCCTCTGAAAATCAAATTTATTTCTAAATTGCTGGAGAGTAAGGCAAAAATGAAAAGTCATACAGGAGGCAAGGTTGAAATTCGTAGTTAACAATTGTTTGACTGCCAGCAGCCCTATTTTCTGGAAACAGTTGCCCTGCTCCTAAAGCCCCAGCTCTCACTCATCTTATCTACTTGGTTATGACAGAGCCACCCGGAGTGACCCAATCTCTGGCACTTAACCCAACCTGGCCAGTCACAGTTGTTTCCTTGAGAGACTGGGCTTGGGACACAGGAAAGTGTCATCTCTCCCTGGGCTGATGGAAAGCAGGTGTGAAACAGGGTCTGTGGAACTGAAGGACAGAGGACGATGATCTGCTCAGATGCAGGAGAACAGTGTGGTGAGAGTCATGGGTACAGGCTCCCGGTCTACACCTGCTCTTACTTACTAGCTATATGACATGGACCACATGCCCTAGGTTCTCCAGGCCTCCTCCTCTGTAGAATGGGAGTGATCTCAGATTTCATAGACTTGCTGTAAAAAAATAAATGCAAGGACATAGTAAGTATGCCACAGATATTACTATTAATTATAACAATATTAGAGGCAGAATCCCAACAGCATTCAGGTAACTGGATTTGTGTCATTGCCAAAGCTGTAACAATTATCAGCCCTTGGGCTCCACAAGACATACTCCTCCCCATTTTCTTAAAATAACATTTCCACTTCACTGAAGCTAATTTGGGTTGGGTTTCTGGTTTCCAGCAGAGTTCTAATTCATATATCATTTTGTTGGGAAGTCTAACTTATCCTCTCTCCTGTGCAGAAGGCCAGGAGTACATAATCTTCTGCAGACTCTGACCACAGGCAAAGGGCATGGACACAACCTTAAAGTTACTGTCTTTAGTGGACATTTGCCATATTTTTGGCTGCCCAGCACCCACTCTCTCTTCTTATTTGGGAATAAACCTTCTAGAATATGTCTCTTGGGGAGGGAAAGGGCCTACCTTCTACTATAGGATCTGGAGGTTGCAAAATGATTCTTTTCTCTGCCCCTTGGCAGATATTGTGTTAATATGTGACCTGGGCTGAGCTAATCGAATGCTCCTGATTGGAGCTTTGGAAGGAGACCACTGACATGACTTGTGGTTGTCATGGTGATGGTGGTATTGATGTCCAAAGACTGGCTCTGGAAGGGGCAGCACCAGTTCCAGAGACATGACCCTCACAGGTTCCCCTTGCCCAGCCTCCCATTTTCCAAGCCTAGTTCCACAACCTTCCTGTTGATTCTGTGAGCTATCCAATATATCGTCAATGAATCTGCATAAGCTAGCCAAGAGGGGGTTTTGGTTTGTAACCAAGAACCTTATTTTCCTCTTTCATCTCTTTGAGTAATTAAGTGACCAAAAATACACACAACTGGTTCCCTGGGCTCTTGTTGCATCACCATCAACTAATACTATTGCTCCAGTCCCTAAGGTGGGTTTCTGTCAATTCTTGCACAATCCTGTGGTGCTTGCACTGCCGCTTGGCCACATTTGGCCTGAGTATTATACCATGATACAGCCTGCAAAGGAAGAGTTCAAAAGGAGCATGCAGGTACCAGACAATGCTGCATTGCTTTCAAAGTTACCAGTATCAGATTTAGGGCTGACGAGTATTCTGGGGAGAAGAAAGGAAGTTGTTTTCAGAATGACTAAATTTATACACAAGTCAAATTTTCATCTTTTATGTAAAATGGATGTGTCAGACATCTTATAACAATCTTATCATTTAGATTAATAAATTAGTATTCTATACTGATGAAGTAGCATATTATAGTTTTACCTTCCAATATAAAGTTCTTCCTGGAAACTTTTAGTTTAACAGTTTATCCACTATGGGTTCCTCTCTGAATTACAGACAAGAGCATGTATACCCAGTGCCTAGTACTATTCCCAGAGAAGAGTAATAGTAAGTGTTTGTCAAACAAATGAATAAGAGAGTTAATTAATGAGTCAACGCACAAGCAGTCTACCAGAGCAGAATAAGGAGCCAGCTACTCGTGTTCACCCTGGAATGACAGATCTTCCGTGAGCTTGGTAATAGAGAAGGAAAGAGCAGGGCTCATGATCCAGAATGTGTACTTATTACAAAAATACGAAACTGTTCTGATCAGTTTTTCATTGTGAGGAAAATTCACAAGTAAGTCCTTCTGTTAAGGTAACAAGCACACACAGCTGGAGATTTAGACTCAAGCTGTACGATAGTCATTGGTGGGGCAAGTTGTGATCATGTATGATGGTGGAATTAGATAGGCTAAAACAACCCTCTACAATTAAGAGTTAACCTCTGGCATTTGAGGGGCTCTTTTTAACTCCTCTCTCTTCATTCATCCAGTTTAGCTCTCTAGGAATACCTGGAATAGCGGACTATTTTGTGCCTGGCTCATACTCATTTGGATTCCTTGGCTAATCTCTTAGGACCTACCTTTCTGATTTCTCCCTATTTTTTATTTAATCCAAAACAAAGAAGGAAAAGAAACATTTCTGACTTCATTTGTCATCTATACAAATAAAAATACATTTCTGTTTTTTTCTGCTTTGACCACATCAAGAGAACACAGCTAGGTAGAGTTTCACCAGTTCGAGATTGCCTAACTTAAAATATTCACAAACTGGTCTTTGAAAAATTCTATTTGGGAACCCTAAAGGCTTCTTCAAGAAATAGGCAGTCATCCTCCAGGGTAGCAGAACTAAGGTGTGGGATGCCAGGGTGGCTGCTGACCCGAGGGCTGTGCCTTTGACATTAAGATGAATTAAGATGCAGCTACTCCAGATCACAGGTTTTAGGTTGAGTGGAGCTGCTTTTCACAGGGCAACTGTATCTAGCTCAAAGCTTCTCAAACAAATAAAAATTGCACAGGATCATGACTCAGGATCTGGGTGAGGCCTGAAATTCTGCATTTCTAACCAGCTCTGGGGAAGTATCCATGCTGGTGGTCCTCAGACCCCACTGGGAGTAGGAGGCTCAGGCTCGGAGGTGAGCAATACAGACAGTTATTTACACAGCAGTGACTGACAGTTTCCCAGAGCAATTTCTGGTATAGCAGATATACGCAGCAAAGAAATCCTAGAATATACAAGAAAAAATTCTTCTAAATATTCCTATTCCCATTTCCCTGAAGCACTAGCTCTCAACTTTGGTTGCAATGAGAATTACTGGGGGAGCTTTCAATATTCCAGTGCCTAAGACTCACCTCAGACCAATGACATCAGCATCTCCAGGGGTGAGACCCAGGTGTCAGGATGTTTTAAAGCTCCCCCGAGTGATTCCACTGTGCAGCCAGAGTTGAGACTGGCCGCCCAAAGCCTTTACTGAGTCATTGGTATTAGCTGCCAGCTCTGCCTCTCATTGTTCCTTCTACAGGCCTCCTGTGCTTGGAGTGGTGCTATACTCCACCTGCTTGTGTAGCTATGTTCCCCACCTTAGATTTGGGAATAGCAGCCATCAGCCCATTTGCTGTGGAGAGCTCATCTCTCTGGCATCTAGGCCTACCTGTGCTCTCAGAGCCAACACAGATCTTGCTATCAGCCAGGGCATGGCTCCCAGAGTCTGTTCTACACAACAGAAATTCACAGGGATGCTAAACGATACCATTTTAAATGAAACAGAAATGTGTTTTAATTGAAGTAGTTTGGGCTAAATAAAGTCACCCAGATTTATTCATTATAGGACTTCTCAGATCTTTTAATATTTAATAGGCCAGTGTGCTCATCCCCAATAGAAAGATATTGCAGGCAACATTTTCCATATAAATTTGACCACAAAAACTTTTTTTTTTAAAGAACAGATCCAGGAAATAGGCTTTGGAACATCCTGCTACAGGGTATAATTTAAATTTTAAACTTTCCTGGATAACTTTTCTGAGGTTTTCAATATTGATGTTACCATGCATGTATTTTACTCAGTCGACTAGTGTTTTATGGGTAACTACCTTATGCTGTGTGCTCTATCATGTAGGAGGCAGGAATTTGGTATCTGACAATTAGACAATAGTTGTGCTTAACTGAGTTGCATTGTTAAAATACAACAACATTTAATTTTATCTTAACAATAAAGAAATAATGAGAACTACTTAAGGCAAGAAGGTCTTCGTGGAGGCAGTAATACCTTCCTTGAAGACCTTGAAGAATGAATAAGATATATGCAGGAAAGCAGAAGAAACAACATGGGGCAGAACCCAAGAGTGGAAAAGAGGGGGGTGGGATGTGATATGGGGGTAGAGCATGGGGTGTGAGGGACAGTGAGAGGACCGGCCCGAATACAATAGTGATAGAAATAATGAGTGTATACAAGTAAAAAATCTGCTCATAAGGTGATATTCAATATTCTCAATGAGATAATTTTTAAAAAGTTTTTTCCACAGACAACCTGAATACATAAACGTTTTAAGAATGTACGTGAACTAATCAGTGTTTTTTTTTTGTAATATTTATTAATGTAGTACCCTCACTGGCTCAGGGCGGGTCCTCAGGAAGCAGATGCTGAGAGGGAGCCTGGGGTGTAAAAATGCTTATTAGAGATCAAGACTTGCGAAGGGAAGGGGAAGAAGCAGGATTGGGCAGAGGAAGATGTTAAACTGTGACGCAGGCCTGATGAGGCTTCTGCTAATCCTCAGGACCCAATGTTGCTTCCCAAGTGAAGCCCAAGTAGCCAGGCCTTTGTATCTGTACCTCACTTGGTCACCAGATAGAACTGCCCCAAGAGTGAGACCTTGGGCTGGGGAGCTGTCTGCAGCCAGGGAGGCCCCAGTGGTCCTGACGTTCTAGGCAGCAAGTCTTTCCTTAAAGATGATCTGAGCAGCGCATCTCTGTATCCAACGCACTTGCCTTTTTAGAATCATATCTCACACAACAAACAAGCACTGCTTTTCTCCATTCTCACTTCTTATAACCCAGTTTTTGAAACATCTCATGTATTTCACATGCGTTGTCAACATTGTGGCTGTATTCTAAGTCATCCATCACAGTTTTACAGAGCACACTGTCTTTATCGTCACCTAAGGTGCTGGACATCCAGCATGACTTAAATCCATGTGCAAAGTTGTTACTAAATGTTTTATCCAAGCTCCATTTACCAGTTCCATCCCATTAGGTCGGTTTTGGGTCTTTTTAACCTTCTTCCTGTAGTTACATACTCACTATCTCCACAAAGTAATCTCTTACTGTATTTTTCTAAATAATCTTTATAAAATAATCACTTTAAAAATCTGAGAAGTGAGATCATACCCCTAGAAGTAATTTCTAAACCAGGTTAAATTTTTTTGCTTACTCGTTTTTTTTTTTTTAATATAATTCTAACAGGAAACCTCAGTAAGCATCCCGAACTAGCACTGACTTTAGTTTAATATGTGTTCTCCAAACGGTGATTTTTGTTCCAAATAAAATAGTTGAGAAAATAGCCATATTACAGGTTCTCTTTACAAAAGGCACCAAACTTTGTAAAGACTTAAATATAAAGTGACTTTTCTCTTTTCAGAGAGAGGATATTGGGGAAGAAATCTTGATTAATATTTGGGACATAAATGGTAAGTTTGTCCAGATGATATGAGGATAGGTCACAGAAGCTTTGAAGTCCAAGGAGAGCACATTAGCTGGAATAGCATCATGGTTATGGAGCAGAGAAATGGCCTGATAAACATCATCTTAGGAAACTCTGTGCAGCTAAAGAAATTTTCAAGATGTGCTTGGGGAAATATTTTGGAAACAAGAAAGTCATCTAATAACTGTAATAACCAAAAACTATAATAGCTTGTATTACAGGGGTGGGACAGGAAGTGAAGGGGAAGAAATGAATGGAAAAGCATTTTTAGAAGAATTAATAGCCTTGAAGGTGTGGTGGACATTGGGATAGTAGGAAAACGAAGGGTCAAACATGGCTTTAAAAACTTGAAAAGAACACTTTACATATGTAATTGGTACATCCCTGAGGAATGGGTTTATAACCATTTTATAACTATAGACTTCTAGTTGATGGATTTCTTGAAGAGGTTTTAAGCCAGAAAAGGACACAATGCCTACCTTCATGCCTGCTCACCTTCACCCAAAATTATTTTTTGTTAAATCCCAAAATTAGATTGTTTTCTCTTCTGTCAGCACTGACCATCCAATATCATATTAAGTAAAGTTACAATCAGTAACTGTAGGAGTCTAAGCTGATTTCAAGCTCTGCATTTGCAATAACCAGAGAATTATCAGACACCTCCCACTTCATTGCCTTTCTGGGCTAATTTATTTTCTTTGATCCTGCAACCACGATGAGGAAAGTTTTTACTTGGGAAAGCCAAGGGCTGCACTTTTTAATTAATCTGATTCTCCCACAGGTAGTCACATGTATTGATTATCGTAGTAAAAATGGTAGATGTTCCAGAGAAATGTAGATATTGATTGGCTCGTTGGTTGGTTGGCCAAGACAATACAGAAATCCAGACTGCCTTCTGAGACACTCTCACTCATCTACTCAGTGCTTCTCGAACTTCAACGTGCACACAAATCACCTGCAGGATCTTCTTAAACTGCAAATTCTGATCCAGTAGGGCTGGTATGGGGCCTGAGATTCTACATTTCTAACAAGCTCCCATGATGACCACATTGGTGTAAAAGGCTCTTCCCTATGACGGCAACAGCAAGCTACTGGGGACTAGCTTCGCCTGGGAGTATGTGTGTACATATTGCAAATCAGCAAGGAATCCATGGTGGATTCAGAAAAGCCAGGAAGCTAAAGGCAACAGGACTGCAGAGCAGGTAGACACATCTGTAAACCTGACCTGAGAAGCCCTAAATGGCCAGGGTATGGATACTATATTGACAGTGAAATTCTAGGACTTGGAGAAAACTTCAGAGCAACTGTCAGTCAGCTGCCTCTCAGAGGAGGCTGTGGGGGAGGGGTATTAATTTTGGCAAGAATGAGGACTATTTTATTATGGAGGACTCCCTAATTATACAGTTAGAGAACCATGTGTGGCACATTCTGGAGCCTACACTGCTCTCATAAGGATTCCACTGTTAATTTTAAGAAGAGAAATAGCAAGGCAACTTTCTCAACTCCCACGCCATTCACACATTGAATTTGTGTGCCAACTCAAAGCATACCCACTGGAAATGAAAACAGAGTTAAAGCCAACCCTTCAACTGAGGCTTGTCCAGCTACAGATATATAGAGGGAAAGGACTTTGTTTTCTTTCTCCCATTTCAAAACAAATTTTTCTCTCTGCTGTTTTTAAAATTTACATCAGACATATATTTGTTAAACCCAAAATTCCAGAACCTAGGTAGCCTAACACAGGACCCTCCACACAGTCATTGTTTGTTTACTGCCTGAGTGGTCTTTTTTATACTTTATGATTGACCAAAGGAAATAGCCTCCAATAAGAGCTCCTTGTGAACATAACCACACTCCGGATGCTTCCCAAGCAAGTCAGTCAGGTATGGCCCCTACCTCTGGAAATACGAGCAAGCAACATGGGTGGAGCTATTAAGTCACAAGAGACTTTATAGTTGTCAAAGCGCTTTTGGATAAATTACCTCATTTATTCCTCTAAACAGCTCTGTGAAACAAGTCATTTTATTCCCATTTTACAAGGAAAAAATAATAATAATGCACAAGAAAGAGTAAAGGGAAAAGAAAGAAGTATTTATTAACTTAGCAAAAGTGCTGACCATCCCACCCACGCTGGTGTTTATGGAAGGACTACACATCCGTGGGGCATAGACCTTGCCCCATGCACTTACTTGGTGCTTTGCCCAGCTCAGCACTGCATGCAGAGAGTCACTTATTAAATACTTTGGTGGAGGATAATTTTGATGTTGGTGAGATTTCAGGTCATCTCTGGAGAAAGGGAAAAGAATGGTAATGAATTCCAGGACTTAGAAGAAAGGAGATTAAAGATGCTGGTCTAAATATGGGGATGGGAGGTTGGGAAAGTAATGAGGTCGATTTCAGTCTGGGGGAGAGGACAGCCCGACAAAAAGGACGTGAGGACCAACGAAGGCATTAGAGCACAGAGAGCTGACACCTAGGATCCAAGGACTATTTCCAGGATGTTATAAACTGGCCTCAAGAAAAAGGAAACACTCTTCTTTGTGCTTACACCAAAAACTTCCAGCCAACAAAGTGGTTCCAGATTTCTGGCAGCCTTTTAAATTAGCTTCGGTCCCAAATTCAAAGCAGAAACTGCCCTAGATTCCTCCGTTACTCAAAATTTCCCTTTTCTGTTGTACCAGGCAGCTCGAGAGACTCCTTATGGATGATCTTGTGGATGCTCAAAGATTGTGGCTTCACAGATGAATCAATGAGCCAAATATTTATTGGCCACCTGCTTGGTGTTCACCTTGGTAAGGTGTTGTGTGATGAGGATCAACAGTAAGTATCACAGGCACAGACTTAGCTGACAATCAACAATGCATGCTAATTTGCTACAGTGCACTGTGAGATACCCTTGTGCGTACACAGTGAAAGAGGTTCTATCTGAGTAGGAAGTAAGATCAGATTGGTAGGGTGGAGCCACATCACAAAAAGCCTAAAGAGGGAGGAAGTTAGGTCAGAAGCTGTAAAGTCTGGTGGCATAGTAGGTGTCCAAATCTGTTGAATGCATGCATGAATGAATGATTTTAAATGAGCATATTATCTCAGTCCCAGGACATATTCATCTCCACATTAATGGGGCCTGGGTATCAAATTGTGTCAAAATGCAAGTATGATATTCACATCTTTGTAAAATTGTTCTGAGACTAGGGATGAAAAGAGGTCTAACGCTTTCCTAAAGGCTGTGACTTTTGACTCCCTGAATCTCTGTGATCACTTGGAAACAGAAGAGGAGAGCTGAAAAAGAACAGTGCTTGGTAAATAATAGGCACACTCCACACTAATCGTTGAATAACAAAGAAATGATGCAGGAAAGAGGAAAATAGCCATTGCCATCGCCAAATTCTCCTCCTGTCCAAGAATGGCCCCAGGGACAGCAGCCTCAGAGAACATAAAGACTTGGGAAGCAGATTCACCAACACTTCTGTTGGATCCTTGTTCTCTAAAGGACAGTCCATACTGACCACTAAGTCTTAGATGCCATGATTCCTTGTGTTTCCCTAACTCTAAAATTCTTTCTAGTATAACTTCCTTATCTTGACAGTTTCTAAGACACAGAAAGTGTAAAAATCTGTATAGTGAGTAGTAAATGAGATGGTTTCTGAATCTTAAATAGGAAAGTCTTCCAGATGAAGAGTGTACTAGTCCACGGAGGATGCCTCCAGACAGTGTTCTCTTCCAAATTCCCCTGGTGTAGAACTGTGAGCATCTTAAAATTCTCTTCTATCACTTCTCCTGCCTTCTTTCTTGACACAAACCATGGCATGTTTATCTGACCCTCAGACCAGTCCTAGGGTAACTGCCATTTTGTATATTAGCCCAACCTTAATAATTTGAACATAATAACAAGAGAGAATTTACTTGGGTCATGGTAGATCTACTTTCAGCCCACACTTCTTAGCTGCATCAGTTGGTTTGCATTTCACTTGGCCAGTATAAAGGAAAGAATTACTAGTAGAGACCTTTAGATATATACATTGAGTCCAAAACCCACCACTCCAAGTTTCATTGACTTTAGTACCTAGGTATGTATCCCAGAAGTCATTGACCTCACAAGCTACACTTTCTTAAAGTGCGTTCTGAGGTCTAGATGGAACGGAAGAGGGAATAAGGAAGAAGAAGGAAGGAGTAGCAGAGGCAGACTGAAGCCAAGTTCTCTTGGTTTTGCCTTTTGGAGGACAATAATCACCCTACCACTTGGAAATTCACAACTCAGACACATGGCACTAAAAGCTCCCACTATGAGGGTGCAGTCTTCTGATCCTTTTACAAACAAAGTCTACACCTGGACCTATAGCTGTGTCCTTTAACTGGGGATATTTACTTTGTGTATCAAATATCTTGCTTCACAAGATGAGCGATCAGGTGTAACTCTAATTGGAATGCTGAGACTCTCTAAGAGCTGCTTTTGGAATCTGCTCTCTTCCACATTCAGGAAGGGTAATTTCAGCTCATCCCTGATTAATCTGCAGTAACAGCAGTAGGTCTGCTACTCTGGCGGCAATTTTCCAACATTATCATGGTTAATCTTTTATCTCTTTAGACTTTAGTAGAATCAACTGCTTTTGCAAGTTCAGGGCTGTAAGTACCCAAGCACAACAGGATGTGGTTAGATAGTTAAATTCTTAGGTTTTGGTAACTTTATAGGCCTAGATGAGACAGGGGGCCTGTGAACCCTGGTCAAAAAGTACAAGGTTTATTGATAATGTCAGAACACAGTTGTTCGATTCAACAAGTTTTAAATGTATTTATTTAATGACTGTCATGTACAATGCTTGGTCCTATGAGAAGTAAAAATCCAGACATTCCCTGTGGGTCATGAAGGTGTAATGTGTAAGACTCAGACTGAGATAAACTTGTTTAAACTCCATTCTTGAAAGATTGTGGCCTTCCGAGTTTTCCCGCTCTGGGTATTGAATAGGTTTGAATTATTAGGTAAGGTCAATTCCTTCCAGCAACTATCGAAAGTGAAACCTGGAGGGTTCTTTAATCGATGACTTTAAGACCAGAACGAAAGTGTTTGCGAGGAAAAGACTGGACCAATACACTGGAGTGAGAGCAAGGTGCACGTTACCATACAGCTCACTCAGAAATCTCTGAACACACAACTTCCGGTAATGGTATGCACTGGGATCTGAGACACAACTCCATCTCTATCATTCGGGAACAACTGAAAACCAGTTTGTTGCCAACTGGTTTAAGTTCTGATGTGATCAGGTTTCTCTTTTCCTGGTGTTGTTCTGTTTTGGCTGCCCCTCCTTTGTTGGTTGGCACCTGTTTGGACCTCTTGCCAGGCCGAGTCATTGCTTCTTGCCTCTTGCACACTCTGCACCACACTGACTGCCAGCTGGGGATTAGCTTCTCCTGTCGCTTGGGGACTAGCTTCTCTCACAACTTCTCTCTACTGTAAGAGCTGTCCTGGGTATATTTTCTAGACCCACCAGTGCCCTGTGCCAAAGTGCCCTGTAGTAAAATGGTGGAAGGGAAGACTGTGATGGAAAGTGCAATTTCCAGTTTGGAACTGAGGTAAACATGAATACTGCCTTGAGCAAAAACAAGACCCTTGATGCTGCCTGTGTAACTGTTAACTGTCCAGTGGCTTGTTTCCCAGCTTGATCTTTGACACTAGTTGTCATGTAGGTCAGGTAGGGGTGGAGGTATCAAAGGTTTTACATAGAAAAGCATAATCAAAGGGGCACAGAAAGGTAACATCTTCCAAAAGCCCTGTTTCCAAATGAGGTCGCATTCTGAGGTACTGGGGACTTCGTTAATTCTGATTTTATCTCACTCTACTCCCTTTCAGTTATCTTCATTGCTCAGTAATAGTAATAGGAAAACAATCTAAATGCTATACACATGTATCTACAGTATTTTTTTTTTTATGATATGAAAATCTATTCAGGACTTTTTTTAAAAAATTAAATTTTATTGGGATGACATTGATTAATAAGATTATACAAATTTCAAGTGAATAATTCTACAATACATCGTCTGTATGTTGCATTGTGTGCTCACCATCCAAAGTTCAGCCTCCTTCCATCACCATATATTTGAATCCCACCCCTGTCTACTCTGGTAACCACCATACTGTTGTTTGTGTCAATGAGTTTTTGGTTTTTTGTTGCTTTCTGCTTTATTCTGTTTTATATGAGTTCTTGTTCATTTCTGTTATATTCAGGACTTTTCGTAAATTGTACTTGGTATTCACTGATATTAAAAGCTGGTTCTTCACGACTATCTTTCCTGCATGGGTTTTGATCTTAGCTATACTGCCCCCTCCACAGCGTCTGTCATAGTTGCTCATCTACCACAAGACTGTGAGCTCTAGGAGGGCAGGTTTTATGTCTGACATGATCACAGGCTATTCTTGTGCCTGGCACACTGTCAAACACAATAGGAGGGCTCAATAATTATTTACTAATTAATTAATGCAAAAATAATTCATTAGCTTTCAGGCCAGCCCTTGGGTTGGGGGAATCATACCCACCCACCTCCATCCTTTACTCCATGATGTCCCAATATATATCCTAAAATCCCAGACAAGAACCATCAGAACAGTCAGAAACATAATAGAATAGTCAATAGTACTGAAAATCCATTATACAGCTCATGAAACATCTGCCACAGTTCTAATATTCTATAATTTTTTCGTAAAAACGAGAGCAAATAAAAATGCTGAGCACCATATAGTGTCAATAACTGCAACTACCATAGTCAAGTATTCAGTACCCCACCCTCCTTTCACCACCACCCTTTCTGCTGTACTCTGCCCATGCATAGGACATAGCGCATTGTGATGTCGACGGCACAGAACTGGGTTTAAGTCCTGGCTCTGCCACTAACTAACTGGTGGTTAATTGTTTTTATGTCCTCCCAAAATTCATATTTTGAAGTCCTATCTCCCTAGTACCTCGAATGTGACCTTATTTAGAAACAGGGCTGTGGGCAGATGTAATTAGTTAAGTTAAAATGAAGTCATGCTAAAGTAGGGTGGGCCCCTAATCCAATATGTCTGCCGTCCTTATTTTAAAAAGGAAATTTAGACACAGACACACTTAAGGAGAATGCCATGCGAAGACTGGAGTTATGCTGCCACAAGCCAAGGGACCACCAGAAGCTAGTAGAGAGGCCTGAAACAGGCCCTTCCATAGCATCTTCAGAGGGAGCATGGCCCTGCTGACACCTTGATTCAGTTTTCTGGCCACAACTATGAGATAATAAATTGTCTAAGCCATCCAGTTTGTAGCACTTTGTTACACTGGTCCTAGGGAAATTAATACAGTGGTCTCTGGCAAATTAATCTTTTTGTGCCTCAGTTTTATTTTTTAAAAATGAGGTCAGTAACATTCCCTACCTCATGGAGTTGTTTTGAGGATTGAATTGATTAAAATTTATTGTGCTTGGAACAGTACCTGGCACAGAAAACCAGTGAGGTCTGATAACAGTCAAAATTTTTTGGTATTCCACATGGCAGTAATGGAAGTAAATGTCACAAATTCTGACATAGTTAAGTTCAATTTACAACTTGTTGCTATGTTGGGACATTTCATGATTTAGCTTCAGTGTAGAGCATGGATACATAAAAGGACTCAGGAATTCATCAAAAGGATGATGAGTGCTGGGGCATTTCACAATCGTTTTTATTCACTTGACCCTAACTGACCTTCCCCATGCAAGGTACAGAGCTAAAGATCTCACGTGGTCAGATGTGACCTTACAGAGAAAACTGTTTTATAATATTTTATTGTTTTTAATACTGAACCTTTAAAAGCAAAACAATCCTAGATTTTCATTGGTTTCTACTGAATATTTCTAGCTTTCTCATAATTTACACTACTCAGAAGAGAATTTGAAATGAAATAAAATATGTATGAATGAAAGATTGAAACAGCTAATGAGGAAGTGGCTGAAGCCAAGGAAAATTCAGGAATTATCATTCTCTTTTCATTTTAAACAAAGGATTCTTTCTTAACAAATTTCCTCTAAGCTGTAGGGTCTTTGGTGAACCTTAATTAAAAATGCGTATGGGCTGCATAGGTTCTTTGGGAAAGGAATCTGAATAGCTCTATTCTCCTGGCCAAAATGACCATCAGGAAATCCATTCGATCAGTATTTATTGAGCACTTACTATGTGTTAGGTTCTGTTTTAGGCATTGGGGATATGGCAATTGATAAAATTTAAAAATCCATGTCTTCATGAAATTCATATTCTGATAAAAGAAAAATAAAACATAATTAATAAGTAAAATATATACTATGTCAGATAGTTATAAAAACTAAAGAGAAAATGAAAGCAGGGATATGTGTGTGAGGATTTATATTGGGGGTACGATTCTACATAGCATGACCAAGAAGATCTCATTGAGAAAGTGACATTTGAAAGACCTAAAAGAGAGGATATCTAGGAGAAGAGCATTCCAGGGGAAATAAACAGCAAGTGCAAAGGCCCTGAGGCAGGAGTATCCAAAGAACAGGAAGAAGGCAAGTGTGGCTGGAGTGGAATGAGAGAGGTTGAGGAGTATGAGATGGAGGTAAAGTGAAGGAGTTAACAGGGACCAAGTCACAGACAGCTTTGAAGTCATAATTAGAACTTTGGCTTCTGCTTTCAGTGCCATAGGGAGGATCTCTGGCTGCTGTGTGGTCTCTTCTAGACTGTGTCAGTAGCAAGAGAGAACAAAGGGAGACATGATAGAAGCTTTTGCCATGATTCAAACAAGAAGTGACAGTGGCTTGGCCAGGACGGTAGTGACAATGATGGCAATTCTGGACATATTTTAAAGGTAGAACAAGCAGGATTCACTATGTGGGATGTGAAATATGAAATAATGAGGGGATAATTCTAGAGTTTCTGGCCTGAGGAACTGGAAGAATCGAATTTTCATTTTTCTGAGACAGGGAGGACTATGAGAGGAGCAAGTTTACAAGGAATCTCAGGAACGCAGTTCTGGATGCATAGGATTTGGGGCGCCTATTAGATATGGTTAGTTTTCTATGGCTGCCGTAACAAATTATCATCAACTTAGTGGCTTAACACAACAAAAATTCATTTTCTCACAGTTCTAGAGACCGGACATCCAAAATCAGTTTCACTGGGCTGTGATCAAAATATTGAAGCTTCCAGCTCTGGGTGGCTGCTGGCACTCCTTGGCTTGTGGTTGCATCATTTCAGCCTCTGCCTTGTGGTCACCTCACCTATTCCTCTTCTGTATGTCAAATCTCCCTGTGCCTCTCTCTTGTAAGGTTACACTGATTGCAATTAGAACTCACCTAGATAAACCTGGATCATTTCCCCATCTCAAGGTCCTTAACATAATCATGTCTGCAAAGTTCCCTCTGCCTTTTAGGGTAACATACACAGGTGACAGGGAGTAGGACATGAATATGTTCTGGAAGGCCACTCTATTCAGCCAACCACAGATATCAAGTAGAGATGTTACATAAGCAATTCCTTACAAGTCTTGTGTTCAGAGAAGAGGTGCATAGCATATGGTGGTACTTACTGTCATGAGACTGGACCACTCAGGGAGCACATAGAAAAAGATGTCCAAAATCTGAGCTCGGGGCCCTCTGCGATATCAAGAGAAGTCAGTGAAGGAAACTGAGAAGAAGCAGCTGGAGAGGCCAGAAGAAAACTAGGAGGCTTCTGAAACACAAGCAAAGAAGGTTTCTGAAACAGCAGAGAGTGATTCACTCTGTCAAATGCACTGAGGAGTCCAGTAAAATGAGATGTTAGAGCATTGGTTTTAGCAACATGGAGGTCACCGTCAATCTTAACAAGAGCAGTTTAAATGCAGAGGTGGAGACAAAAGTCTAATGGGAGAGGTCCTGGCAGAGAATGGGAGGAAGGACCTGAAGACAGCATGCACTGACAACTCGTAGATGTGCTTTGCCCTGGGAGGCCCTACTGAAAAGAATCTTTTACCTACCAAACCTTCAGAACAGTACAGAGAATGGCCATTGGAACTGCTCTAGCTAGAATTTTAGGGTCCAATAAAAGTAGGATGGATGCCAAAGACTTTACTTGACTGTTTCATCTAAAGTCTAACTTTTGAGTCCTTCTTACTACTACTAAGGCTCACTTCATTCTGAAAACTCCCCACAGAAGGCTTGTCCCTGAAATGTGAACCCTTGATCACTGTGGCCAGGTGGACCACACCCTCGACCTAGCCTCAAGCAAAAGCAGAGGTGCCTTGACCCTTTGAGATGTGCTGCTATGTGGCCCTCTCCCAACACTGAAAGGTCTTTAAATAACAAGGTTTCTAAGTTGGTGGGAACAATGCACCATTATGCACATGCTCAGGAGATAGAGAGCTAATTAACCTTGAACTTAGCAAGTTTCCAAGTCTCTCAGGGAAGTTTATTTATGCCTTGTATAACCAAGTGCAAATGACTGCAATCTCTGATTTTAATTCTAAGTTCGAGAAAGTGTGAGATATTACTTAATGTTAATGAAGAGAGGCACAAGTGAATTAGTACCAGCTTGCAAGGAGTTAGTTAAAGAAAATCATAAAGTTCTCTCATGAGTTTCTAGAAGATACCAGGGTATACTTACCTTTTCATAACTGTGACACTTAAGAGGACACCAGACCAGGCTCCAACAAGACTGGACAGAAAATACTTGCCATCATTTATTACTTACTCTGTGACAAGCTCTGAACCAGATGCTTTGTGTGTGTTATTATTTAATCTTCATTAGAGCTCTATGAAGCGGTGACTTCTGTTGGACTCTTTTCACAGTTGAGAAAAGTGAGGCCCAGTGAAGTCACACAGTTTTATGTCATTCTCACAGGAATCACAGGTGGATGCAGAAGTATGAGCCTCTTCTATGGAGATGCCTATGGTTCATCAAGAAAGATGGAGCCTTGGGAAGATGCTTAATGCCCAGGAAAACAACCTGCTTCATTGCTCTGCATCGAAAGTGCTTTGGCAATAGCTGACATCCTTTAAAATTCTCCATCAGAAAAAGAAAATGAAATGCTTCCTTTGTGAATCGAGACACAGCCACAAATGTCAAAGAAAATGTAGGGTCAGGAGTTGATCCTTATATAAAAGAAACCTTGTAAAATAAATTTGTGTCTGGACAGAGCAGTCCAGTGAGTTTACCAAAGGATGCTGGGGTTTGGTTATCAGCTCAGCTGGAATATGCATGTTAAAAAGGGAAAAAAATAAAAAGCAGCTTCAGTTTCCCTACAGTTTATATGCCCAGTATGATTGATTTTATTATGGCAGTTATTTTTACAAGGTGAAATTTAACACAACACCCAAAGAAAAAATGGTGCATGTGAGGCTGAGATTTGACTTAAGAGGACAACAGCTGTTAGTTTCCAGAATATTAATGAACTATGCAAGACCAGATCTAGACAAAATTGTAAAATTAATATTATCCTCCACATACCAAAAAAAAATAATAATAAAATAATGAAAAATAAAATAAAATAAATATCTATTTTAAAGTATATAGCTCCTCAATAGCTCTTTCGATTGACACTTTCTTTATTAGGAAGCTCCTAGACAACCTCAGGTATCTGCCATCCTCAAGTAATCTCAGCTGCACAGGCCTCGCCTCGTGGAGGGCTCTGATTCCTGCCCCTTCTCGCTCTCGTCAGAATTTGCGTCCTGGACTCAATTTTTTTCAGCTCTCTCCGAGGTGATAACCAAATTTTCTTAGGTTAATAAATATATTTATTTATTGTTTTAAGAAGTAATAGTTTTATTAGTTTATTATTTATTTATTAGAGCTGGCGTTTCCAGGGAGGAGAATCACTCTTAAGCTCCAGTTAAGCCAGGGCCAATCCTCTTCCCTTATCCAGCTTCAGATCCATCCCTGAAATTGGCAAAGCTTTTCCCAGGCCATGAATAATCTCCTGAGAATCTGAGAGGTGTGTGCTAACCGAGATGTTCATGAGGGGGATCCAGTTAGACTCTTATTAAAGTGATCTTCACAGAACTAATAATTATTGAATAGGAATTAGTTTGTCAAATCCAAATGAAGTACTAATAAGACAAAAATTACTAACTGAAAAGGTTGCTTTTTCCTACCCAAACCTTTCCCCACACCAAACAAAGCAGAACAAAACAAAACCAAAAACGTATACGTACAGCCTAGCATGGTAATTTAGTGTATGTGCTTCTGTAACACACAGAACCTGGTAGTAACAGTTTCTGCTACTGATTAACTGAGTGACACTGGATGGCAAGTTTCTTCATCGACAAGATCAAGGTAATAATAGTATGTACCCCACAGGGCTTTGTGCACATTAGATATGATAACGTATGTGAAACCCTTAGTACAATACTTTGTTCCTAGAAAATATTCAAAAGATGTCAGCCACAGAATTATCACTCCTTGAGTAAAATGACAATGTGTAGTTTACCCAATGCCAAGCACTATTTTAAGTGTCTTATCTAGGTTAACTCATTTAATTTTTTTGGAAGTTTTATTTATTTATTTATTTATTTTTATTAAATTAGTTGCAAACAATATTATATTAGTGTCAGGTATACGATTAACTCATTTAATTTTCACAACAACCTTATGGTAATGTTGTCCCCATTTGAAAAAGGAGCAAATGAAGGCACAGAGAGATTAAATAATTTGCCAAAGTAGCACAGCATGTAAGTGGCAGAGCCACGATATGAACCCTAGTAGTCTGGCTTCGGAGTCTGCATTCTTCACCCCAACCACCAAGCCCTATCGCATCTGAGGGGGGCTCTAGAAAGCACACCAGTTGGACCCCATCTTACATCAAAGAAAAGTTGTGTTTGTGGGGCAAAGTGAAGGTTGTGTGTGAATTCGGTCCCCGAAAGAAAAAAAGCTAGTAAGCAACTCAATTGCCATGAGGAGAACACAAACTCCACACCCAGCTGGAAGTGAATGGTTCAGAAACCTCCAAGTTAATCCCATAATGTTGTGAAATTAAAGGGGAGGATATTCCGTATCAGGAATGAACATAAGTCACCATGACGTTAGAGACTAAAGAGATATTCTATAATAAGTGCTAATGAAAGAGAGGAGGGACCGGAGAAGGAAGAAGGGCAGGGAGTAACATCAGAGTGGTAATTCACATGCAGCACACAGCATCTGGCAGAGTTTATAGGAACAGCCTGTCCAATAACATACACGATACACAATACTCGAAGGACTTGTTTGATGTGGAAATGTTTCCTTGAATGAGATTTACAAAGGGAATTATCATTTTTTGACATTCCTTCAAGTTTATTAGGCCATGATGACCCGTGTGAATCGCCGTGTGTGCCACGGGGCAGCAGCATTTAGCATAGATGACGCACGCTGTATTTATTCACGTTCGAGTCTTGTCTCAGTCTGACTGCTGCTGTGCCTCATATTTAAATTACTTATTTCATATACTTGGGGAAGTAAAGAAGGAGGGGAAAGAAAGAAAAAAACCCTTTGTGGAGATTTGCCTGAAAATTTCTTTTTTATAACTCTAAAGGAAGATTTCCAACCTGTGATTCTTTTGAAAAGCATCTAGTCTTTAAATAAAATCTCGTTAAAAGGTCATTAAAAGAGATCTGCACTCAGGGGTCTATCACGATGAAGTGTGGGCTGCTCTACATTTCGCCTGCAGCTCTAAAAGCCTTAGCTGCTGACCTGGTTGGGGTGCAGGGAGGCGGGGTGGGAACATTTCCTGGCAAGAGCCTACAAAACCAAACCCGGGGTCCACAAAGTGAGCAAAAGGTCTCCAAGGCGTTTGTGACTCTGGCTTATATCTGCGAGTTCGCCTGTTGCCATGGGGACAGAAGCTCTTCAGTGGGGAAAGAACTATTATTTTCAGTGGCTGGATACATGCAGGGAAGAATTTTTATTTTTTATTTTTATTTTTTTGCAAATACCTATAATTTCTGCCAATAAACTGAAACCCTATAACCACTTAAGAATTGAAAGGAATGAATTAATTGCATTTAACCTTCTTCTTCTTCTTTTTTTTTTTTTTTTTTTTTTGTAGGCATCCCTTTGGAGGGAAATTATAAATTATAAAGCAGGAGAATGGGCAGTGAGTTCTCATCAGTGATGAGATGCAAGCTAACCATCTACTCTGTATCATTGCCGTCATGTTATCTAGAAACTTTTCATTGGGCTGACTTAAGGTTGCATTAGTTCTGTGAAATGTCCTTGATGCTTCTATGTCCACTTGCCTGGTGATGTTAGGGCTGAGAGTGTCTCCATGCCCCACATAGACCCAACTGCTGCAAAGCAGGCTTCCTGCTCTCAGCCCAGCACAAGGCCAAGCTGCTGCCTTCCTGCCTTCTTTCTGGGAGTTGATTTCCTAAAAGATTTCTTTGACCACACAGATAAGTTCTCATTTAAATTCAGGCACATACACTCATAGGCTGATCGACAGAGACATGCCATGAACTGAATGATAAATAATACATGGAGACAAAGACAACACCAGTGCTTATTTGCAGATGAAAGAACACTAGAAATTATTTCTGATGGAAATATAAAAGATTAAATTCAAGCAGGGAGTGGGGGAGAAAGTATTCCTTTTAAAGTTTCTTAAGAAACGAGCTCATTGTTTTACTTTCAAAAAGGCACTTTCTGTCTTGAGTTGGGAATTCAGTGGGCATTGGTAATTCAGGCCCAATACGAGATGCTTGTCCACTAAGGATGGAGCTTAAGGGAGCAGAAAGGGAACTTCAGTCTCAAATAGGGCACCTGCTGGTGAGGTGGTCTGGAATCCAGTTACCCCTTTCAGGTAATTTTCTATTGGAGAATTATCCCTTTTTCACTCTATTCTGTAGAGCCAAAGGGTATTATGTCCTATTGTGCATGGTGTTGGGAGCATGTTTGGGAATATGAAGCAAGTCAACCCAGTGAGACTCAGGGGCTGGACTTGGCTCTCCTTTCACTGAAGTTTCCAGCAGGTAGGATGTAAGCCTGGAGCTTCCAGGACTCATGAGGTCAGGAGAGCCTGCCTAAGAACACACAGAAAAACCGAGGCCAAGAAATGGAGAATTACAGATTCCTACTCATGTAGTGTGGTGAGTGCCTGAACACAGCCGTTCCTGAAGCTTGTTCGACGCTTCAGTTACGTGAGCCAATGAATGCACTTTGGTGCTCAAGTCAGTTTCAGCTGGGTTTCTGTCACTTTCAGCTGAGCGCTCGGCAAGGTGGACTGGTGGTTCCTGCTCAAATAGCCTAGGAGACATCACTGTATAATAGAAACAAACCTGAGTTTGAATTTAAGAGGCAAGGTGTTAGAGAGATTAGCACCCTGTGACTGAGTAATCACAGAGCCCAGGTTAGGCAACTCATCTCTCTGGTATGTGTCTCACCACCCCTGTGATAGTAAAATACTCAGGAGAACTTGAGAGGGAACTTGAATTAAAACTGAGAGGTTTTGGGACCCTAACTGAGAATTACTCATGGTACCCATATCTTAAATTTTGACAACATAAACAAGTAAATGTGCATAAATATAGCACTAAGCATGTGTATGTTATACATATGATATGTAATTTATACATATATATAATTACTAATATGAAGACAATCTTCTTGTGGGTATTAGTAAGAAGTTTTATCCCACCGACAGGAAAAATCTACATAAGAAAATGCAAGTTTATCAATCGATAAAATTAGGGAGTAGTTATTTCTTTCTTAAGGATTACACAAGATGTCTACGAAGAATTACACAGCAAACAAGGTCTTCCCTTGAGGCTGGGGGAAACAATTCTCAGAAGGAGGGGATCGTGGCCCAGGAAGACACCTCAAAGATGTCCAATAACATACACAATGTGGAATAGACCATATAATACAATATGGAAAATACAATTTAAAAAGGGCAAATTAAAACAAAAATAATAATCAAATCTACACTACGACATTACAAGAATATACAACGCTGGAAATAGGTGAATGAGAAAGGCATTCTTATAAACTGCTCTAAGCATGAGAGATGACTGTCTATAAAAGAAGAGAGAACCATGACTAACTTGAACCATGATAAACCTGCTAACTTCTATCTCAGGGTTCAGGAAAATTCCCACAGAGTGAGGCGAAATTTCAGTCCGTGGGGAAGAGCTGACGTAGATCGGCCTGTCCTCAGTGAATGGTTCAGATGCCACGCTTAGAGGATAAGCCATCTTCCGCTTTCTCCCCACAGACACAGCCTTCGGTCAGGCCCTCTTTGACTCCTTACCCTACAGCCCATCTTCTTAATCTTTTTGACTTTACCTCCAAAATATATACAGACTAGCTCATTTTTTGGTCCTGGACACCGCCAGCCTTAAGTGGATTATTGTGAGTGTCTCCTGATTGGCTGCCCTGCTTCCACTCTCACCCTCCTGCAGTCTCTTCTATGGACCGTGGAATGAGCCTTTAAAAATACAAGTCAGATCATGTCGCTCCTCGGCTGGAAATCTCTCCACCTCCCTCAGTAAAAGCCGAAGGCTTACAATGGTCTCCGAGGTCCTCTGCTATCTGCTCCATGACCCATCCCACCCAGCACCTGTCTGAGCTCATCTGTTCCTATCCTTCTCTTCTCACTCTGCCAGCCGTACAGGCCTTCCTGCACTTCCTTGATCTTCTTGCTATACTTTGAAAATGCCAGGCACAGGACCTCTTCACTTGCCTTTTCCTTTCTTGAAACATTCTTCCTCTGGATCCATCACCTACTGCAGGGTTTTGCTCAAATGACACCTTATCCATGAAGCCTTCTCTAACCACACTATTTAGTGTTACAAACTCTTCTCACCCATCACCACTCCCTGTCTCCCTCCCTGGTTTCATTTATCTCCACAGC
Source organism: Pteropus medius (assembly GCF_902729225.1). Classification (NCBI taxonomy): domain Eukaryota; kingdom Metazoa; phylum Chordata; class Mammalia; order Chiroptera; family Pteropodidae; genus Pteropus; species Pteropus medius. The sequence continues at coordinate 29,497,089 of NW_024340696.1, read as the reverse complement.
ACTTACTGTTATCAGATATATGGAAAAGCATAGTTCTTAAAGTTTTTTTGAAGCATGTGGCAATGTTTTAGTCAGTTTAGTAATGAGGAAACTAGAAGAAAGACAAGAGCTGATTCAAAGAGCACCCAAATAAAGAGATTTATATAGTCAGTCTAAGGAAAGAATGTTGAAATAAGATCGTTAAATTAGATTCAAGAGTAGTTAGTGCTCTAAAGGGCAATACAACTATTATCTTCGAATTGTCTTATCACCAACTCCCCACTCCCACCTCCGCAAAAACGTAACACAAAATATACCAGAAGGACATCATTATATTATATCATTTTTTCCACAGGTTGACCTCCAAATTTACAGGCTGGTCAAACAGCTGGGCCCTTGTTACTTAAAGTTATATCTCCCTGAGAATCAGACCACTGTAGCTAGGAATCTTCCATTTTTATCTCAAATACTACCCAGTAAGTCTCCAAGCTAGTTGCCACATCTCCATTTCCTACATTTATTAGGGATTTTCATGAGCAATAATTAGCCTCTTCCATGCACCTCAAATGGCTTCACTTACCACAAGAACCTAAAGCCGCACGTCAAGGGTGTGATCTTCTAATGATTTCAACATGTCCAGTCTTTAAAGCACAACTTGAGACTCTGAATGCGGCTGGGAGAATGGCCCTCCTCCCCACCTCTGGGCCATGCTATGTAACTGAGCCTATGTCCACATTGTGCATGGTTCCATCAGGTCCTGACATGTATTCCCCACCCCCAACCTCAGCACTCATCTGCTCCTTGTGCTGGGGACAGGGACTGAGGGATAGAATTTTCATTATCTCCTCCATTTCTCTCATCTTTTCCTGCTCCCAGTTACAAAATAAAACTGTTCATACATAAGATTAGAGGCAAACATCCTGGTGGTGTGCATATGTGGGAGAGGAGGAAGTAGAGGTTGTCTAATAGAAGCAGCCAATCCACTGTGCTCAGTTACAGAATAAATCTTTATTGAGTACTCCAAACTTAAATTGTGTTCAAAAAAAGTAGAAAATATAGATTCCATCCCTATTGTCATTCATGGCCAATTAAAAGGAGGCACCTGCTCATTAAGCCTAGGGCAGGTGTGTCTCCTCCATTATATCCTTGCACATAGCAGAATCTCAAAATTATTGAAAGTATGAATAAATTAGCAAATTTTTTCTTTAGCCAATTTAATATGTACTCGAAAGATGTGATTTTGGAAGGAGTTTTAGACTACATCTTAGTATTTATTTAATGAAATAAATGCTTCTTTTCATAAAATAAACATGGCCAGGGGATTGATTATAAAATAATTGATACATTCACTCTGTAGTTTGGAAGTCTATTTTGTGAATTTTCAAAAAATGTGATTTTTGTCAAACCAAAACATTTATGATGAAGTATCAGAGCACTGAAAATAATGGCTTATTGTGGGAGAGAAGGAAATAAAACATGTACATTGTCAAAACTAGAGATTGGGTTCAGATCAATAAAATGAGACTCCATAAAGAAAAAGAAAGCATTTCCCATATGAACAAATATGGAGCAGACTGAGAATTGGGACTGTTAGTCTGGCTGAGCATGAGTAATAAGTGGTTTGGAAGTCCACAAAGGTTTCCACTGCAACAACAGGCCATGGCACATCAGGCTGGGGCTCAGGGACTTTACTCCAAGGTCAAATAGGCGCGTGTTTATCACTCTTGATTTGGCCTTCACTAAGTATAAACCCAGTGGGGATATTAAGTATATTCTTCTTCAAGTTCCAAATTTCATAATCAGTATAGAATAATCAGAGAAGTTTCAGAGGAAAATGAGAACAATAACATTTTTGAAACTTGTATTTTATGAGAAAATACAATTAAGATGACCTATGTTCGATTTATAAAAAAAGAGATTAAGGAGAGCCAGGAGTGTTTACATGTGTAAAGTTATGTTGCAGAGAGAACAAAAATGATTTATTCTCTCCATACACAGTGGAAAGTCAAAATAACAAAAGCATGGTGCCAACAGTGCTTCAGGAGCACTGATAAATTTATGAAATAGGCGATGAGGCAAACCATTGGCATGGTCTGCCCCATCTTGGGCAAAGGCACTTTTATTCAACATATTGCTCAAAAGTCCTACTTTTCCTCCACTAACATAAACAAAACTCCCCCTCAGAAACCTCAGAAGGAGGAAATAATTCCCTATTTTTTCACATAGAAGATATGAAATAAAAATATTGTATTCTAGGAAAAAACAATATGGTTGAGGTGGGAGGGAGTATGTTATTATCACCAGTGCTTGTTCCCTATTATTCTTGCACATGTGAACTGGTGAGGTCTTAGGGTTCTGGAGTAAGTGAGGATGTCTGTCCTCTGTGAACTTTATACACTTTAATTGGTTTATGCATCCCAAATATAGGCTTGGAAACTTCATAAGTTATACTAAGAAGCAAAGAAGAGGGTCTTTTATAGAATGCAAGGCAATATGGCTCTCCTCTGGACATCTAACGGCTCGCATCTATTCCATGGACAAAGCCATAGGCACTCTACAAAAGACCTAAAGGCTTTTCTCCAGCTCAGCAGCATGCCAAACTTTGCCCTCCTCCTTCACCCTGAGGGCATCTGTTCTGTCCTGTGTCTCCATCCTCTATTCTGTTGCCTCATACCTAGTTTTGGAGCGCTCTTTCCTGCCTCTTCATATTGATGCTTCATGTGGAGTCTCCGCTTAGCTCTCATTTCAGATTTTGCCTCAGTGCTTCTTTTTGGATCTCCTTTGATTCCATGCTCTGCTTCCTAAGAGTCACCAGTTAAGGTTCCTAAATCCCAGATGTGGTCAGAAGTCCCAGAACCCCCAGTCCAGGAAGTATAAAGCTTGACCATGCTATCCAAGGTCACTCTGAATATAAATGAATCCTAAATATCTATAAGAGTTATTTGGGATGAAATATATAGATATTTGGCTAAAATTCAGAATCTCTCAAACTTCTACTCTGTAAGACTGTGAAGGAAGTAGATAGAGACCCCTTCGCCTCAACCAGGAAAAAGCCCTCTCTCTGCTCCTATGAAATGTAAGTCACAAACAATTTCCCCAAGGATCAGACAGATGATAGAAATGGCCAAAATGGGCCAGAAATATGAGTGATGGGAACCATGGTCCCCTGGGGAGCATGTCCTTCTGTATTCATTTGCTAAGGCTGCCATAACAAAGTACCACAGACTGGGTGGCTTAAACAACAGAAATGTATTTTCTCATAGTTCTGGAGGCTAGATGTCCAAGATCAAGGAGCTGGCACATTTGATTTCTCCTGATACCTCTCTCTTTGCTGTGTAGATGGCTGTCTTTTTGCTATGTCCTCACATAGTCTTTCTTCTATGTCTGCCCATGTCCTAATCTCCTCTTCTTATAAAGAGCCCAGTCGTATTGGATTAATGCCCACCCTTATGACCTCATTTTAACTTAATTACCTCTCGAGCAAACTTATCTCCAAATACAGTCACATTCTGGGGTACTGGGGGTTAGAACTGCAATACATGAAATTTTGGAGGGGAGTGGGGGACACAATTAGCCTATGACACTGTTAACTTTATTTCTGCCAATGTGTGCCATAATAATATGAGTCCAACACTGACAGAACATTTTATTTCTCAATAGAAAGCAGAAATCTAGAATTTCACATGAAATCCTCAATTTTTAAAGGTGGACAACTAATTTTTATTTCTTAAAAATATTGTGTAGGCTGTGGGTGCCCCCAGGCAACCAGTTTGTGACCCGTTCAATTTAGACGTATGGCTTCCCTTGGAATCCCACAGCTGATGCTGACTACTTCAGATTCTTGAGATTAGGTGGTCTAAGCAGCTGATACCAAAGACAGATTGTCCAGCCTCCTGGACCCCTTCTCCCAGTGACATGGTGATTGTGGTTCTGCAAAGGTGAGAAGGACCAAGGACAGACAAACCTCAGGAAAGAATGGAAAGGGAAGGAGTGCATTTCTCCATAAAGCCCAGGCTCTGGAGTTTAGCAACCTGCCCAAGGCTCCCAACCTGATTCTGGTTAGTCTTTGTAGGGCAGGAGATGGTACCAGGTGACAAGGAGCCCAAAGAGAAAATGGGATCGTGACCAAACTACTATGTAGAAGGCAGAGTATTTGAACTTTTTACCTTTCACACCACAAGCTTCACCCCCAGAACCAGGACTAAATTACATCACTGACTCCCAATAGCAAGGATATCTTCGGGGACAGAAGGACGAAGTAAGGGCTTTCTTTGGAGAAGGGGACACAGGAATGTACAGGGGAGTTGGGCTCTCCATAGAGTCTAGGCAGGAAGCCCAATTTAAAATGATCCCTAGGAAAAACTCTTAGAATCCATGTGATCTGGCTTTGTCCCAAAGATATCCTATAAACAAGCACAGTAAAGAAATTAGTACATTTTAGGGAAGATTTGCAACCCTCTGAGACTACAGAGGCATCCCATTCTTCTCTATTAACAGTTAATATTCCTAGGACAAAATTAATGAGCACCCGGCAAGGATGTCACTCAAACTGAAATCAAAAGAAATCAAGTATGAATGATCAGGAGGCTGATAGCTGTCACCCTAATAAAAAGCCATGATCACTTACCTAGTTTCCCAATTTGAACAAGTTTTGTGAACCTGGAACCTAATAATCAAATGAGAGGTTGGATCTCTGAGAGCAAGGACCCTGCGACATCATGGCAAGTGTACCCAGTAATGATTCTTCCAGTCCTTCCCCAAAGACATGTGTGGCCAGAAAGGGGAATACCCAAAACTTTTGAGGTCTGTGGAACGCAAGGTCTGACTTCACATTGATAACTGCAGACTCAAAGCATCAACGTGACCCTCCTGTTAGAGTGAGGACACGTGAATCCCAGGTAATAAATGGAGGTAGCCTGTCCCAGGTCTGGCTCACAGTGGGCCCACTGGACACATCCGTGGTCATCTCCACAGCCCTCCAAAATACAATTAGATACACATACACCCACATTAATTCCTTGGTCTGGGGGGAAAGCCAAGTGGAAACATCTGAAACTCCTCCCAAATTCAGTTAAAAATAGTAAATCAAAAGGAAAATAGCTTCCTGGGAGAATAAGAGGAAAAAAACCCTAAAGGATGCAGGGTTGGTGAACCTATCTTACCTCCATTTCTTTCACTAATCTGGACCCTGCAAAAAACAGGCAAATCATAAAGGATGACAGTAGATGACTGCCACTCGGCCAAGCCCAGTTGCAGCTGCTGTACCAGATGTGGTATCTTTGCTAACACAGATGCACATGGCCTTGGGTACATGGAATGCAGCCACCAATCTGGCAAACGCATGATTTTCCATCCCTATCAAAAAAGAGGTTGGGAAATAGATAACGGTGTATACTTATACTTGGTCTGAGGACTATATTAAGTCTCCCATCTTCTGTCAAAAAACAATACTGGACTAGTTAGACATCTCACAGAATATCACACTGGTCCATGATACTAATGACATGATGCTAATTGGATTAAAGGAGCAAGAACTACCTGGTACGTTGTCGGCCTAACTAAGCCACATGCACTCTGGAGTGTGGGAGATAAGCCCTGTGAAGATTCAGAAACCTATCACATCAGTAAAAATTTTAGGTCTCCAGTATTCTGAGGAATGCCAGGGCATCCCCCACAAAATAAAAAATAAATTATTGCATTTTGCACTTGTATCCATGAAGAAAAAGGGCCACAAATGCCTGGTTCTAGTAATGAGCACTTGAGACTCATTCCTGCCTCTTACCACTCATGGGGGTTGGGGAAGGTGGGCAATAAGAGAATTCCTGGAAGCCACTGCTGCTTAGAACTGGTTGGCAATAATTTAACCATACACAGAAGTGACTGTAGACCACTTAATCCAAATGTATCCCTAACTCACCTCCCCTTACCAGGATCCCAAAAGGTTACTCCAACACCACGCAACACAAGAGGAGGTTAGAGTGTAGATTTTTTAAAAACGTCTGTCCAAGTGAACACATTGCAAGAGCCCCTCCCAGAGCCTTGGAAGGGATGTGTACATAAAAAGGGCCCTGGAGTTTAAGCACCATTAGCTTCTAGGTAATTTAACCAGTGGCCGAGATCCAAGAGAATGAGCATCTAGGTGGGCCTGGAGGAGAGGGTGTCAAGCCAGGGCTGAAGCTGGATATGAGTGCTTAAGTTTTAATGCACTTTCCAGAACCTGTTTTCTGTTCCCAGGTATATCATTGTTTTCACTACTGTAACAATTGCCAAGGGCTTTTTGTTTGTTTATTTTATCAAACTAGGTTCCATCAAATACCCTTTATAATTAGGAACAGTTGGCGAAGTACAGGCTTTGGGAGAGGAGCCGACTCTCCATCTTCATCCAAAAAGAGAGTAATGGAGATCAAGAGTCTGGCTTCTTAGCTGCTGCTTTGGGTGGGAATTAGAAATATCTGGACATTCTTGCCACAGTCTAAAATTCAAGAGCTTTAGACCAAGGCATGAGAGTTTGCTGCTTCAGTTTCCCCATCTGCAGATTGATGATATTTACTCGTCAGTGATTGCTCGATGAATGGTACTACCAAACTGCAAAATATTAGTATTATTGCTTTTCCTCTTTGATTTCATGGGAAAAGATAAATTTATGATATCATAATTGTTTCCATGGCAGCAAATCATATTGTCTCAAACACGAGATTTTATTACTTCATGACTGGATTAAGAAAAAGGAGGAATCACATTAAGAGTGAGAAATTTGCTCAAGCATAAATATCTTTAATGATAGCAAGGGGAATAGACCAAATTACACATGGGCAAAATTGCCTTTGGTTTAAAGGTTCTTTTCATAAGTTCATCCCAGTGCAGAAACTCCTTCTCCAGGCATGTAATTTGTATAATGATGCCTCTTTGCTTGAATTCACAGAAGGCTAATGGAGAAGTTCATCTATTTCGGAAATGCCTCAGCAATGCTAATACTAATTGTTTTGTAGCAAATATCTGGATTTCCGCTGTAAGTGGTTTTATTTGGCTTTTCTATTTGTTTGGGTGTGTGGTTTTTTTGTTTTTTTGTTTGTTTTTTTACTCTCCTTCAAGGTTTTATCTACACTGATTTATTTGAAATAAACCAATTCCTAGATAAAAATTTGTCTCTCGTCATCTGAAAATCTGTCAAGAACTCTCTTTCCTCATTAGAGACATCTGCTTTGCCTGTCTTAGGTTCCTATAGACTTTATTCTCATATTTCTAGAGTCTATCATTAGTTTCTGTCTATTGCTTGAGAAGAAAGCAAAGTTCTAATTTCGAAGCCACTTAAATTCACCTCAGTTTCATTTAACCAGGTACAACAAACAGTGATTTGAGATTTTAAAACTCTGTATCTCTCTGCTCTCTCTCCCTCACTCCCACCCTTTTACCCTCCCTCTCTTTTTCTCTCTCTCCTTTCTCTCTCCTCTTTTTTTCTCTCTCTCTCAATCCCCATCTCTTGCTCAACCCCACCTCACTCCTTTCTTTGCAAACAGATATTTCCAGTTTCTTTTAACAATGATCTCCTTCTCTCTTCTTTTAACTTTTAAGTACCCAGAATCTGCAAGTTTCTGCTGATTCATATATTTCTTGCCAACCAGCTCACCTAGGAATACCACGTGGCCGCCACTCTCTGCACATCCTGGAGATTCGCTACTTCTTATCTAGGTCTCTCAGTTATTCTTCTCTATTCTTATTCTGGAGACTTCGCCTTGTTGAATCCTGTACAATGAATTACTCCTTAACATAACTCCATTAGCAAGTGCTCTATGGTGGTCCATTTCATGTGTCAATTTGAGTCGTCTATAGTACCCAGTTATTTAACGAACACTAATCTATGTGTTTCTGTGAAGGCATTTTGCAGTTGTGGTTAACATCTACAATAATTGTTTTACATAGGTGACCCTCAATAATGTGGGTGGGTCTCATCCGATCGGTTGAAGGCCATAAGAGCAAAAAATGAGATTGCTCGAAGAAGAAAATCTGCCTCGAGACTGTGACATCTGTCTATTGCTTGAGAAGAAAGCAAAGTTCACCTGAGTTTCCAGCCTCCTTCCTGCCCTACTGATTTAAGACTTTCCAGAACCCCAATATCATGTTAGCCAATTCTTAAAATAATCTCGTGTGTGTGTGTGTGTGTGTGTGTGTGTGTGTGTGTGCGCGCGCACTCTACTTCTTGGAAGAACCCTGACAAATGCACATAAAGAACACATTAGGTGTTCAGTGACATGCTGAGCAATATATTGTGAGAAATACAAAGGACACATAAGATGTGGTTCATTTTCCCCAAAGAGTTTATAAGAGAAATAAGATTAACTGTGCTTGAAACAACAGCAGATTGTTATAAATAATAAAAATAGCATTTAGATGTTTCATGCAGATGCTCAGAAGCTCAGCAGAAAGAAAGATCAGTGAGAGCTTGAGGAGTCAGGGAACATTTCACGGAAAAACTGAGTGCTGAGCTGGCTTGGGAGAAATTTGAGGATTTTCACAGGCACGGGAGAGATCAGGAGGCACCCAGGCAAGAAAAGCCAAGCAGACAAAGGCACGGAGGCAGTGCAGTCTGGTTACAGGGCCAGGAAGAGACCAGTCTGACTGGAACAGGCTTACCCTAGAGAACTGGAAGGCAAGGTAGGAGAGGCAGGCTGAGACAGGTTTTGGAGAGACCCCCAAAAATCCCTGGAAGGATTGTTTCGGTCTTGATGTGCTGGAAAGAGATCCTAGAATTTAAAGAGGAAGAGAGCTTTTAGGTTGACTTAAATTTAAGTGTCTCACCCAAACACCCGTGACTAATTAATGGCAGAGCCAGAGAACTAGGCTTCTTGACCCTTTGATCTATCTTTGTTTCCACAACACTGCTCTGTCTCTGTATAGAATAGAGATATCATGAAAATGAGACTGCCTTGTTGGTGAACTAGGAGCAGGGAACAGAAGTTAGAAGGGGATGATCCCAGGTGTATGAAGTGAGGGCCTCCACTAGGGGTACAAGTCAGATTAGGATGAAGGGAGAACATGAGATCACATAAACCCAACAGCTTCTTCCCAACCTCCATTTCCCACACCGTAGCAGCATTTGACACTGTTAGCAACTCTCTCCTGAAACTGCCATCCTTGTCTTCTCCAACACTTTCCTCTCCTTTTATGCTCCTTCTCTGAAACCTGTCTTCTTCTGCCTCGTAAATGTAGGTGTTTCACAAGAAACCATCCTTGGCTATCTTGTCTTCTCTTTTTAACAATACCCTGGTGATTGTGATCAATCTCTTGACCTTAACTCTCACTTTGGTAATGGCTTCCGAATTGCTATTTTTAGGTCTGATCATTGTCATGAGTTTCAGGCTCATATGTTATATTCCCTCCTGGAAAGCTCCGGCTGGATGTCCCAGTGGCATGTCCAACTCACTGTGACTATCATTAAACTCATCATTTTCCTTCTCACATCTGAGCCCCTTGGTTTTCCCTATATCAGACTTGGAGATCAGACACTTGGGCTCAAAATCTCAGCATCATTTTGCTGTTATTCCCTCTTTACTCTTCATGTTCAATTAGATGCGGATTCTGTTCATTCTACCCACCAATATCTCTTCCATCTCCCTGTGCCTGTATCTCTGCATCTACTCCTACTGTCCACATTTGTCTGCTATGATCTCTAACCTAAATGCTTATGCCCTGCCTTGCATTTTTTATCTCCAACTCATTTTTGAGGCTATAACTAGATTAACATTCCTTAAACGCAGCTCTAATGCATTACTTATCCACTTGGTATTCCTAAATCTTTTCCCAATGCCTTCCAAAGGAAATGAAAAGTCCCCATCCTATCTTCTCCACCTTCTTTCCCAGTATGTGCCCTCACGTACTGTAGGCTCCATCCCAACTCAGCTCTCACTTCCTCCCTCTTCATTCACGGTCATCTTGGTTATGGTGTCTTATTTATGCTTTTTTCTCCATCTGAAAGGCCTCCCCTGAGTTGGAATGTTCAAATACTACTTAATTGTTGAAGCCCATCTCAAAAATGTCCTTCTTCCTTGAAGTCTTCCCTAATCCAAGTGGAAGCCATTTTCCCCTCTTTTGCATTCTTGTGACTCTAATTTGTAACATTATTTTATACCTAAATTATTATTCCTGAACATGTTATACCTCTCAGTCTAGAGCAAAAACTCTTGGAGGATGGAATATGAATCTTTATAGAACCAACTGCAAAGCGTTTAGTACAGCGTTTTGCATATATTTAGCTATAAATGTTTCTTTAATTAATGAATTCTGAAGGAAGAAACTGTAGGACTTGGTGCAGATTGGGAAAGTATTTTAAAAAGAGAGGAGTAAAAAGAACTTGAAAGACTTCAGGCTTAACTGAGTGGATGAAAAATGGTGACATCGGAAGGGATAGTGACTCTGACAGTGGGCCTTGATTTGGGGATTTTAGGTGACAATAAGACTTCTAAATGAAAATGACCACCAGCTAACTGGAAATATGGGACTGTAACTCAGTTGAGATGCCAAATCAGGAGCACAGATGTGAGAGATAAGGCTCTGAGGGTACATACCATCCCCAGTGAATAATAAAGTGGAGAAAGATTAAAAATACAGGTTAAGAACCTGAGACTGAGAAATGAAAGAAACTGTGATCAAAGAGTAAGAGGCAAGAAATAACATTGGCAAAAGGATAGCATTTTCGGAGGTAAGGAGGTGGCAACAATGTTAAATATAGAGACATCTGTAATTCATTCACTGAGTGAATGTTTACTGAATACCTACTATGTGCCTGACACTGTTGCGTGTACTGGAAATTCAGTGTTAAACATAACAGGGTCCTTAAAGATTTACAGTCCAGTGGGAAAGAAGAAGAGAAAGCACAGGTAAATATTTATCAGGTGGCAAATGAGGTGCTATCAGGAAAAGATAAAGTGGGGTGAGGGGATAGATGAAGACAGGAGCGTTATCTTAGCTAAGGTGGCCAGCAAAGGCTTGCCATGGAGGTGATATTTGAGCAAAATGCTAGGTAAAGTGAGGAGCAGGTCATGTAAACATCTGGGAAAGTGTCTGGAAACATCCCTACAGGGGATGGTGTGGAAGCTTTCCTCTGGGTGCCTTATCTTGTTCAGGGAGGTAAGTGGTGAGAGCATGAGACGAACAAGGAGAGGCAGTTTGAGATTTGAGGAAGGAGAGAAGGCCTGAAATAGATACTGTACCTGCTGGGTAAAAGTGCTTGATGGATGAATTGAAACAATGCCACGTGGAGGCTGAGGTGCTACAGAAGGGGGACAGCGAGAATTAGAAGTGAGCCCGGTCTTTCTGCAGTAGGGACTCTGCTTCTAAGACATAATCCTTACCTGGTTTATCATCTACTTCCAGAAGAAGCTGGCCCTTCCTGAGTACCCAGTTCATCAATGCCACCATTTACCAACTTCATGACAGAGAACTGAGAAATCTTTGGTTTATTGTTAGTCTTGTCTTTATTCATCCAGTTCATTAGCAAATCCTGCTGCCGCTTTCCTCCCTTGATATTTCGCCTCCTCTACTTGTCTTCCTCTTTGTACTGTCACAGCCTGAGAACAGACGCTGGTCATTTGCAGTGTGGAAAACTTCCTCCTCAGACTTCTTCCCTCTAAATCTATGACCCTCCTCCACAGACCCTCACCATCTAAGCCAGAATTATCTTCCCCTGTCGGCATTGTTTTATTGAACTATCAATTTAATTTTACTTTTCTTATCCTTCTTGGGCTGGGATTCTAACGGCTTTCCATCATCAAAGATAGAGACCAGGTGTCAAGACTTTGCATTAAAGATGAGGGAGCTCTGCCTATCTTAGCCTTTTCATTGTGTCCCTCCCCTTGGCCTTCTGAACTTGTCTGTCCCCTTGTTCCAAACCTCTTCCCAAGCTGTGCCACATGTTCAGCCAGCCACACCATCTGGGAAAACTTGTTGCATCAATCCAAAACAGGCCACAGACCTCCCCAGCTCTATCTGGTCATGCAATTCCCACCATTCCCTTCAACTTCTTGTCACCACGTTTGTGTGCTCATCCTCACCAGTCACTCCCCGCTCCTAGCATGTAAATGTGTTAGGAAAACACATAGCTACATGTGATGTGAGTCTATGGCTTTGGTTTGTCAACTCTAAGGATGGCTTCTGCTTAGGTCCTTGATCTAATAATGTAAGAAGGAGGAAGCATTAATGATACCTGGAGAGCTCAAGCACAATGATGCGCTCACAGCTTTAAAAACGGCAGCAAAAATAATGCAATATTTCTACTTTGAAACTTTGTTAAAAGACAGCAGCAGGGCAAATCCAGTTATTATAGCAAATGAGTGCAGTGAGTCTATCAGCCGTCAATGGATTGAAGTTACAGGAAAATGTGTTCCATTCTCAACCATAAAACCCCTATTCCCATCACAAAACAGCAAAGTCATAGGTCAGGAACTGTGATTTTAGCTTTTCACCGAAAAATCCCCTCCTGGCTTCTGACAGAGGTTGGAGGTTATCAGCTGGCCCTATTCTTCAGAGGGAATGAACACCATCAGCCTGTGAACTAAGTTGGCCTAAACATTACCACTGAGACTCAGAACCTGGCTTCAGAAGAGTAGGAAGGGCAGGAGACAAGTGGGAACAGAGACAGGGCGAGAACCTTCTCCCTCTCATGGAAATACCAGGTCAAGGGGAAGGAATTATTCAACACCAACAGCCTCAAGTAGAAATAAAGAGCCGGCCACCCGCTGAGAGTTGCTGTCACTGAGGAAGGGTGAGTGGGAACCCCTGACCTTCCCCACAGCTCCCAGAAGTCACTGCCTAGGCTCCCGCTGCCATCCTCATGTCCTCAACCCTTTCTCCAGTGCTCACACACGGCACAGTCAGAGAAATTGATGTTATCCTGGGTGAACTCTCTGGTTGAAGCCCCAAAGGCTTTTAAAAACAAACTCCTGTGATTTTTTTGGAGGAAATTTGCTGGAGGAAAAAATAAAAGCAACATTTTGAATATCATCTCCAGCACTGATGGTGGTGAGCAGTGCAAATAAATCTTCAGCCGTCAACCCTGAGCTTCTCCACCAAGGAAAACCATGAGGAGAGGTCTATCTCGCCTTTGTTTGTTGAGAATTTGATAAGAACTCCCATCTCTACTGTTTTCATTCCGTACTGTTAGCCAAATACAAATCCTAAGGAACACGCTAGAGGTCGCTGTTTATTACAATCCGATTTCAGCAGCACAGAATGGCCTGACTGCCTCTCTTCACCTTAGATGGTGCAACTTGCAGACTTTGGTGTAGGAAACCGGTCATACCCAGGCCAGGTAGCGTCAGTATGCATTGGCCTGCAGCTACGTTGACAGAAGTATAAAAGGAGGAGAAAACAAATCCTCAAAGGTGCTTCGAATTAGATTTTTTTTAATATTGCATAATTTGTGACCTTTAAACACTTCCCCTATTGCTATGCCTTCCCCTCCCCTACTACTTAACTATTCGCTTCTTTCCAAGTGACTCATCAATCAATTTGAGGAATGTACAATGAGAAAGACTTGTATAAAAGCCCAGGTTTAAATACAGACCATACTTGCAGCTAGCCACTACCACTGACGCCCCGAGGTTGTTATCCTTCCCAGCTGGCTCTGTGCCGAGAATATAAAACAGCTAAGAAATAAAACGACAAGACAATAGAGCTGATAACACTGTAAGCAATTATGGCCTCTCTTGATGCTCAGATTTCTAGAGATGCTACTCTAAGAGCAGTATTCTAATCAAAGCCATTATTAATCAACCAGAGCTCACGCTGGCTGACTCCTATTATTTCTTTCCTAATTCTCCTAATTATGTCCATCTGTTCTTTCTGTAGTCCTAACTGGAAATTGCAATTCTTTCAACACAGACCAATCCCAAAGGTGATATAGGGGCCAGAGTTGACAGAAAAGTCAGCAGTACTATCATTTCAAGGCAAGTCATGAACCACTTATTTATTGTTTGCTGTATTTTCACCTCTTTGCATTTAGTCCTGTACTCCAAATCCAAAGTAGAATCTAGATGGGGGTGCACAGTTGTTACAGATGCAAACATTGGTACAAGACAATGTATAACTCAGCGTTAAGGTCATGGCACAGACTCCAAGCCTTAGGAAAAAATCCTAAAAGATAGAGCCCAAAGCCCTGGTGAAGAGTGAGGCTTAGACCCTTCTGCATACAGGCAGCAGGCAGAGGCTGGGAGCACATGGGGCTAGGGAGCAGGATAGCAGGGGCAGAGAAGTAGTCGTGAGCATGGCTTTTGTGAAGAGACTGGCCCACCTGGAGTCACAGAGGTACTCTTGTCCCAGGCTGAGGTGCTGTCACTGAATTGGAGAGGAACAGGAGAACCACTAATGGTGCTAGAGCAGAAGTGACATATTGAGTGTGCTTTTGGGGAAGAATCTGGTTGTATGCTTTTTAAAATTGATTCTAAATATACATACCATAAAACTTACCATTTCAATCGTTTTTAAGTGTACAATTCAAAAGCATTAACATAGCCATCTCTAGAACGATTTCATCATCTCAAACAGAAACTCTGTGACCATTAAACAATAAATCCCCATTTCCTCCTCTCCCCAGCCCCTGGTAACCTCTAGTCTACTTTCTGCCTCTATGAATTTGTCTGTTCTAGGTACTGCATGTAAGTGGAATCGTTCAGTATTTGTTCTTTTGTGTCTGACTTATTTCACTTAGAATAATGTCTTTAAGGTTCATCCATATTGTAGCATCTGTCTGAGCTTTTTAAGGCTAAATAATATACCATTGCCTATATATATCACATTTTGCTTACCCATTTACCTGTCAATGGGCAGTTGGGTTGTTTCTACCTTTTGACTACTGTGAATAAAATTGCTATGAACATTGCTGTACAAGGATATGTTTGAGTCTCTGCTTTCATTTCTCTTGGGTATATACCTACGCGTGGAATTGCTGGATCAACATGGTAATTCTATACTTAAGTTTTTGAGAAACTACTAAACTGTTTTCCATAGGGCGACACAACTTTAAATTCCTACTGGCAAAGCACAAGGATTCCAATTTCTCCACATCCTCACCAACACTTGTTATTTTCTGGTTTTATAGATATAACAGCCATTCTAATAGGTATAAAGTGATATTTCGTGATTTCGATTTGCATTTCCCCAATTATTAGTGATACTGAACATCTTTTCATGTGCTTATTGGCCATATGTACATCTTATTTGGGGAAATATCTATTCAAGTCCTTTGCCCACTTTTGAATGACTATACACTTTTGAGGCAGTATGATGTTTCTGTCTTGGCCTGGCCACTTCCTAGCTGTGTGACCCTGAGCTAGTTACATAATTTCTCAGCGCCTCAGTTCTTTAATCTATAAGGTACAAATAATAGGCTCTACCTCATAGAATTTTATGAGGATTGAGTATGTTTGTATCTGCAAAGCACTTTGAGTAGTGCTGTAACAGATACTCGGTTACTGTTGTATTTATTACTACATGAGGTGGCTTGGAGGGGAGAGGCTGCATATGGGGGAGCAGTCGGGAGACAGGATCCTGCCACCAGTGTTGGCGAGAATGGCCTCAGAGATCCTCTAGTCTATTCCCTTTGTATAACAGAAATGGAAAGAGACAAAAAGTTAAACCCAAGAGCCAGTGGAAAGAGAATTCCTTGAGCCAGATATTTAGAGTCTAGGGCTCCTTCTACCACACTTTCTCTCTTCCATTTCAGCCTGCGGCATTTTGTGAATATCCTCATGGGATAAGATTTGAACATCTTCAAAACCACCTTGATGTCCTCTTATTGGCATCACAAGCTAGTATCAATGGGCCTGCAAAAGTTGCCAGTTCTGAGAATTGAGGGGGAGCTGATATGAGCAAGAAGCATTGTTGCCTCCCAAATTCCCATTTGGTGAAAAGGAGCCCCAGGCTCTGCTCAGTGTTCTGGGCACTCCAGCTCTGAGTCAGCATCACAGTTCTTAACGACAAGCTCCCGCATTTCCCTCTTACCTCCTACATATGTGGGAGAGACCAATCAGAATAGAAGACGTGGAACTATGGGGCCCTCTCTCTTAGAGAGACGACTCTTGGAACTTCCACAAAAGGACCCAAGAGTGCAGACAGCCTCATTCACTTCAGCCGATGGTCTCACTGAACACAACCCTGCTTCTCTTTGTGCAACTCCCATGATTCTGTACCTACCAGCAAGTATGAAAATGCTAACTGCCTCCCAGCCCCCACAGAGGCAGGCGACACAGAATAGATGGATAAATGGACAGAAAATGAGCTGAGGTTACATGGCCTGCTGAAGGTTTTTACAGCCCCTCAGAATCAGAACATCCTGCATCACTGGTAAATCAATATGGCCTCTTCTCATATTGCCAAAAGCTGAAGTTCATGTCCACTTCCCTAAACTGTTCTGCCTCCAGTAGCAGAATCCATTAATATCAGTTTTACATAAACGCGGATGCTCTGTGTCTTTATCTTAGGTGCAGCCAATATGATTTCTCATGTCCACCGCCCCTAAACAATGCAACATGCACTTCATCTCTGACTAAACCACAATGGCCCCTCTCTGTATTGTCTGACTTCCGATGATTCACATCACACTTCCTGTTTGGTTTCCTGTGTAGATGCATAGCTCCTGCTGTTTGTACCCATCTTCTCATGGTGCATCCGGCCCAAGGACACTTATCGCTCTTGTCCCTTTAGCAGTTGTACTTCTCCACCAGTGCTGCCTCATATTTTTAAAATGTTTTGATTATTTCTTCTTCCTTCTACTTTTCCCCTTTTCTTCCAGTTCCAATGATAATAGGTTTTTATAACCCCAGGGTCCCAGATACATCTTCTGTAATAGTTTGTCTAATGAGCAAGAAGCCCTAAGAAGCCCACTACTAAGACTTTTGGCAGGAGGGTGAAGCCAAGGCAACCTGCAGCATGAAGAGTGGCCCTGAAGGCCCTAGTGGGACATTTGAAGTAAGAGCTCAAAGCTTTTGGGTTTGCCCAGTACAGCAAAGATGATTAACACAGAGAAGGCAGCTGTGTTGTAGCCTGGTGGTTTTCAAACTAAACTTTCCAGTGGTACAAAGGTGGGGAGTGAGGGAGGGAATAAGGGAGGAAGGGAAGAAGGGAGGGGTGGTAGAGGAGAAGGTGGGAGAGGGGAGGGGGAGAGGGAGAAGGAGGAGGAAAGGAGGGACGGAGGGGGTGAGAGAGAGAGAGAGAGAGAAAGAAGAGAAGAGAAGAGAAGAATATAGTTATAAGAAAGAAAGAAAAAAGAAGAGAAGAGAAGAGAAGAGAAGAGAAGAGAAGAGAAGAGAAGAGAAGAAAGGTAGAAAACAAAGAAGAGCTAGAGCCAGGCTCTGGGCCTCTTCCCTTGAATTAAGCAGAGCAGCTCTGAGGTTATACACTTTATACTGCTCTTCTTTGGGAAAAGGGCTTTTGTAGCCCTGAACATACAAACTCCCAAGTGTACTTGAAAGGTCACTTTCCTGAGAGACAGACCTTGGGTCCCAACCTAGATCCATGGCCTTTGGCAAGACACAGAACTTCTCAAGTTCTCCCTACCACATCTGAAATTGAAAGACTTGGATTAGGAGACGGCCACGATCCTTTTCATTTGATGATCTCCCATTAAATGTTATCTATAACCTTTAGATGTCTGTGTCAGTTCTAAGTCAGAAGGACTGGGGACCGAATTCCAACTCCTGCACTTGAACTCTGTTACCTAGTTGGGAGCCTCCTCCTGCCTGAATTTCAGTTTGCCCTCCCCTATAATTGCCAATAACATTAATGACCTTGCAGGGTTGTTGTGAGAATTAAAATTATTATATAGGTTTTTCTCAGCCCAAAGTAGTTGTCAGGAAAGCTATGACCATGGTTTTTATGCATGTACCTTTAACTCAGAATTTAACCCATGGGTATTTGAGTAAAAGCTCACCAAGATACAAGGATATTCATAAGCTGCAAAATTTGCAATAACAAAAGGAAAGAGGAGGAGAGGAATAATAGAACATGTCCATCAATCAGGAACTGATTAGATAAATCATAGATTATGCCTCTCTGTATATTTGCATTTTTTGACCATGAATAGGTTTATTGATTTATTTTATCAAAAGAGAGAGCATAGCCTGTCCTTTTGTTTACTTCCTCATACTTCTCTACAGTAAAGGCAAGTTCAATAAATGTTATCTTAATGCAAATATTCTATATTCTATAGCTATCTGTTAAATACATACGTATTTACTATAGTGAGACTGATGATGCGGGTGATGATGGGTCACTTTCAGAGGGCGTAGGAATCCCAGGATGCCTTTCAGGACAGCTGTCAACAAGCATCAGATTCCTCAGACGGATCTCCTCCAGTCGATCTTTTTTCTGATCACATCTGCTCCACTTGAAGAATTACTTGGTCCTCTCTGGGATTTTCTCCAAGTGAAATAACCCTCTGACCCTTGTTTTTATTTTTCTCTGTTTTATAGCAGAGAAACTAGGAAAAAGGAGAGTTTACAGTTCTCACCAGGTCTCAAGCTGTTTAACCGAACGTTTGGCTGAATGTTACCAGTGTCCTCTAAGGACATAATCCCAACTTCTTGGTCTTCAAAGTAGGCTTCTCAGCAGCTGGATTTGAGAGTGAAGAGCCTCTACTCCCCAAGCAAGTAACCTGTTTCACTTACAGAAATAGCAGCTGCTGTCCTTATATATAAAGCTCAGAACTTTGTGGTTTCTGTTTCATTCTTAATATTTCTTTTTTTAACTGCCTTTAAAATAAAATATTCAGTTTTCAGGCATGCAGGTCAGTGCTAGTCAAATGTCTCCACCATATAGATTATAAACTCTAGCCAATACCACTCTAAAGATGTAAGATTTCTGGACTGGGAAATAAATTGATAAGTAGGATTGTTTGATCCCCTTCTCTTCTGTGACGGTCCCACTCATACACAGGTTGAATGTCATTACTGCTTCCTCTGGCTCCAGGGCCCCATTATGACATCCTGTCACACCTGATTAATGCTGAAGTGTGCCAAGCTCTGTACAACCTTTCTTCTTCTTCCCTCGACACCCTTATACCCCTCACCTTCCCCAGCCCTCATACAAACCCAAATTTTTTCCCTCCTTGAGTAAATATCAGGAGCAAAGTAAGCTGATTCATTAATTTAGTTGATAGTGTGAATGACTGATGGCCTGATAATTTTCTCAGGGAAAGTGAAGGTTTTATGAGAGGCATTTAAAGCAAATCTTTACCTTGCTGATATTATAAATCCTCCACATTTTCTTTCTCCATCCCTAATTCAGCCTAGAATTAGATGTTGGTCCACAGTCCAATTGTGGGGAAGGATTGTTGGGGTTACAATCTCAGTTCATCAAGAAGAAGGCAGCTTTCCTGGTAGACTGTTTCCTATGATCTCAGCTCCTTCCTGCTTTGGGTATAACGTATTTTCCCCTTTCCTGCCTCCTTTTCTTCCCTTATAGTCCAGGACCCATAGGCCTATACTCTTTCTCTCTCTGTTCATTTTCGGGGCAGCTCACAGGCATTCTTTTGCTCAGTATTACTCAGTTCCCATTTTCTCTTTGTAGTGGCTGTTCATATATCTGGGGACAGATCACAGAGGAATTCTAGTCTTGTGACCACAGTCTTCCAGATGTCAATCTTCCATTCATAGCTATGGATCCCCATACTTGGGGAGCATAGCATCGAGAAAAGTAAGATGTGGACTAAGAGCCCTATTCATGATATCATGATTGCTGCCTGTTCAAGGGCCCCTGAGGCGTCTTTGAGTGTGCTCTTGAGCAGCATTTACTTTCCTCCTACCTTCTGCCATTCTTGACTCTCAAGATGCCCCCTGCAGGGACTTCTGCCTCCTGGCCGTCCTGCAACAACTCTAGTTACTTTGTTGTGTTTCTCTGAGTCATAGTGTTTCTCTCAATCAAAATCCAGCTGTGGGGCCTTTCTGCCACTCTTAAATGACCTTTAGTACCAAAGTACCAGACAGTTAGGCCTTCTCAGTGGCTCGGAGCTGCCAATGGGACTACTTTTTCATTGAATTCAACTTTCTCCCCTCCTTTGACGCAAATGCTTTAGACCAGGAGATATTGTGGGATGCTGGCTGTGCAAAATATCAGCCAAACGACTTGTTGATAAGTCAAAGCTGAATTTATTGTTTATAGCAGTAATGGAAGACACTGATCCTCTGAGTCTTAGAAGCATCTCAGAGTGGGAGGGGCTAAGGAGATATATTTACTGAAATTCTGAAGGTTTAAGGCAGGTGCTTCAACACGGGGGCGTAGTCAGGATTGAGTTAAAATCATGCTATTATAATTTAGGATGGGTGGACAAACAAGGTAGGAATTTTGAGGCAAAAGCTTCAGAGTCTTAGGGTAAAAAATGTCACTTAATCCTTTTTTGTTTAAAAAATTAATAGATATTTCAGGAAGTTCCTACAAAGATCAATAAAGTTATCTCTAATTTTTATTGCCTGGGCAAGAGTTTCCTAGAATAACTAAGTTATGTAATGAAGGCAGAATAATAAAGTCATGTGTAAACAGTAAGCTGTGTAAGAGGTTTGATTCTCAATAATAATAAGACCCAATAGTGCCAATAGTGCTATCCCTAAGTATTTCCCACTAGCCCAATCTCGTACAAACAGCCCCACCTTTCCTGTGCAGAATCTGCAGACCTACAAGTTTCAGCCCATCTTCTCTCATAGCGGTTCTTTCCTGTTGCAAGGTAAAGGATTCCTATGTTTATGCCCAGCTCAGCCACACACTGCCTCTCTTTGAAACTCATCCAGATCGCATGCAAACAGAATTTCTTCCAACCTTTTGGAAAGGCTCTGGCAGGCCTGGACTCATACACAATAGGTGTGCGGCATTGACCCCTGCTCCATCTTGAAGATTTTGTATAAGAGGAAATAAAGACATGCTCTAAAGTGGCACCAAGTTTAAAAGTACCACAGAAAATAATCCACATTAATTAATTTCATTACTGAAAGAAATGGCGCATAGATGGCTAGATGTTCACTAACATTTTTATTCCCCTTTTCATAGTACTACATTATTGCTGAAAATTGGCTGCCCTACCAGGGACCACATTTCCAGCTTTGCTTGCCTCTAAGTGTGGCCATATGGCTGGTTCTCACCAAGGGGATGTAAGCAGAAGTGACATCTGTCCTTCTAAGGTAAGACTTTTAAGAAGTGGGTGTACCTTCTTCATATTCTCCTTACCCTTCTGCCATCTTGATGCAGATAATGGTATAAAGCCCAGGGGATATCAGGCAAGATAAGAGAAACCTATCAGGATCTCAGGATCATCAAATGGGGAAAGGTCACCTGCCATGCAAGAACTGAGGAAGAAATATATTCCTGTTATGTTAACCACGAAAAAGTGTTTGGTCTACTTGTTACAGCAGCTGATACAGAAGTGGAATGATTATAATATTTCCACAGGCAATCAGAAGAAAATGATCTCTGTCACTGTTCTGAGCTGAAAAACCACACCCCAGTGAAGAACACCAGGTTCAAGCTTGGGGTGACCTTTACAGAAAACCAGAACAAATTAATTTGGTTTGGGACACATTATTAAAGTAGCAGGTATTTATAGATGGTGTCATCAGTGGATCATCCTTGGAGAACCAGTTTGTTTCTTGGGAAAGGTTTTGGTAACTATGACTAGGCTGATAGTTCTCATTGTTTCTCTGCTCATAGTAACGTACTGAGATTATTCTGATTTATGTTCGTCAGATGGAAAGAAAGGTAAGGGCAAAGTCCATCTGAGCCAGAATCTCCAGGTCATTCTTCCTCGGGCTAGTTTGCTGCAGAACCAGGAGAATAACCTCTCCCAGTGCCCTTCTCACTACCCACATAGCCTGTAGGAATTAATGCCCTTGAGACAAAGAAGCCCTCACTTTCAGAAACTGTTCTGTGATTTTGCCTTCCTAAGTGTAGATGTTTAGGCTGAGTCAAAGAAAAAAAACTAGAACATGTCCATAAGATATGTTCTCTTCTCCCCATGTTCCTATCGTATTATGGAGAAGGACTTGATGTTGATCAAGGCACAAAATCCATGCTGGGTTTTCTAGGATAACACTCCAAGAGGGCTTAACCATGTTGTTTTAGGGTGGGCTCCAGCCCAAGAATGCTGCTGCTCTATGTGTGCCAACACCGAGCAGTGTGCATTCTAATTCTGGCTCCACCCCTGCAACCATGTGATCCACAAGAAGGCATTTGACCATCTTCTCCACATGCCCCACCATTTTCTGTAAAATAAGATTGATAAAATTGGCCAATTTCATGAGGGAGGGGTAGTTTATAGATATTAAATGATTACAGACTATAAATGTGTGGGAAATACAGAGCATTTTATATAAGCACTACCTACATGCTAATTAGCCTCAAAGCTGAGACATTTCCCATTACAAGGTAAAAAGAGTTCAGTGGACTTTTTAAAATCTATTTTTTGTTTTCCTATCTTAGTTAAACTTTTATAATAGAAAAAGAATGTAGCATTTGGCTCATCCATCCTGAGTACAAAAGGATTCCTCAGTCAAATAATGTTATTAGAGGAAGCTGTCCAGCTCATACTTGTTCATTCATCAGTAAGAGCGTGAGAGCTCTCTGGCAAACTGGTTTGGTGACATTCTCATCTGAGGAAGTCACATGGGCACCTTCAGCATATTTACATGTGTGAGTCCTGGCTTTGGTGGAGTTATTTGTGGGCAAGATCCACATGAAAGCAATGGCTTTTTGAGATTTAGGTGGGAGTGAGGTGAGAAGCTGGCTTTGGGGACTGGAGACCTGACCAACTTAGCAGTAGGTGCTATTTTTAGATAGTAGTTCTTCAACCTATTGACATGATAAATGCCAAGTAAAAATAAGACCCTAAAGAAAGGCACCTGATTTAACCATCAAATGCAGCAGAGAATAATAATTAAAAGCTCTTCTTCTTAATGGCCACCTTTACTCAGTTAGTTAGACCTCTTAGCTTCCAGGTCATGGTTCACATTTCAATACCTGAGGAACATAGGGAATGTCTTTGGATTTTATTAGTTCTCATGACGTGAGATTTTAAAATAAATAGCTATATCTAAATTTGTTTTTGGTTCAAGTATACTCTTTTTTTAAAAGTTTCCAGATAAAAATACCATGGAAATTTAGACCACCTGAGAGCTTAAGAAATCAGAGGTGTCACATTGAATAGACTGTGGTCTTGTCTCCTCACCTCTGGAGCTGTAGTAGCCTCCTCTCACCTTCTAAACTGTCATATTGGCCCCTCACCTCCTGACCTGTGACATTCTCTCTCATCTCCTAAGTTGTGGCATTCTCTCCTCACTTCCTCAGCTGTGGTATTGTCCTCTCACCTCCTGAGCTGAGGTGTAGAACACCCCAGGTTCTCCAAATACACACCTTGCTTGTTCTCCAAGAGTGACAGCCATATAATGAGAAAAAGTGGCTATACCTGTGGTTTGTTTCAGTTTGAGGAATAGAATCCCATTGAAGCTAGATCAAATGAAGGAGATGCATTGTGGGAATAAATGAGGAATGAAAAAGAAATACAATTCCAAGGACATCCAAGAACAGGAGCTATAATAGAGTTAGGTTGAAAGTACTGACGGGTGGTCCTGCTTCAAGGATTAATTAATGGATCTTTAATCCAAAAGCTCCAAGATGTGCTTAAACTCATGCCAGATCATGTCATTCCTCTGCTCAGAATACTGCAGTGGCTCCTCATCTCAGAGTAAAAGAGAAAATCTTTCCTATTACCCATAGACCCTATATGATTTCCTCCCCCAACCTAATACCTCCTCTTCAGTCATTCTGCTTTGGCCATGATACCTTTAACACTCCAGAAACACTCTTCCTGCAGGGATTTTGCACTTGCCATTCCCTCTGCCTGGAATGCTCATTCCCATATATCTACTTAACACACTTCTTTTAGGTCTTCGTCCAATGTCATATTCTCTGCGAAGGCTTCCTCCACCTAAATTGTCCACCCACCCCACGCCAACACTTCCTATTCAACTTACCTGCATTATTTTTAATTTTTTAAATTTTTGTTATGAAAAAATTTAAACATACTCAAAAAATAGTGTAATTAACTCCTATTTATCCATCATTAATCAGATGTCTAAATTTTACCAGTCTCGTTTCATCTTTTTCCCTTCCACTTTTTCCTTGCACTATTTCTGAACTTCCCCAACACTTATCACTATCTAACATATATTTCTCATTCTTATGGTTATTTTATGTGTCTCCCACCAGAATGTCAGCTCTGTGAGGGCTGGGATTTGTGACTGCTTTGTTCACTGATATGTCCCTAATGCTACAAGAATGCCAGACGCATAGATGCTCATTCATAACGACTGAACGAAGCAATGAGCAGTTACACAATGTTGCCTGTTTGCTTCCTTACAACCTCCCCCATCAACTGACCTGCACGGCCATGAATGCGCCAAGTACCCCTACCCTGACCCCACCCAGTGATTGTCAGACACAGCACCCATCATCCCTACGCCCCTCCCCCCCCCAGATTCTCAATAATTTCTGAATCACATTCCCAGGAGGAAAAACTAGATTGGCCCAACTCTCTGTTTGCGTGCTATGTCACAGCATTATGGCCAGTCTGTGAATTTACTTCCCTGGGGCCCTATGGTCACCACAGTTCATGTGGTGCAGAAGCGGGCACCCAGCAGGGGCAGTAGATGGGACATTTCTCTTAGAAAAAAGCATGTGTGATTTACATCCCTCTTTCACCATACAAACAATTTGTTAGCAAACTTGATGAGCTTAGGTCATGTTTCTTTAGAAGTGGGTGGGTAACTATCCTTAGCAGCCTCTAGTCATCCAGCCATCCTTGGAGCTAGTGTGCTCCCCACAGGGATTTTTTTCTTTTTTTTGATCAGCTCCACTTGTGAGGGAGGAGAGAATGCACAGAGAACAGCTTATCTTGGTTCATTTTCTTTCTTCCATCATTTTCGAGGTTGTCAACCAGTAAAACCCTTCGGGCATCGCATACTCTCCAAATAAGCCTTTGATAAAAGCTAGGGGATATTGCCAGCCATGATGACAAGTTAGGAACCTGAAGTACCAGTAATATGCTAGCACCCTGGCAACCACGACTAGTATTGCTTGGCAAATGCTCTTTGCCAACAGTATTCTTAGTCTACCTGCCAAAGGGATGTGGCCTCCTCCTTGGCCAATTCTTGTGTAAACCAAGTACTGTCCAAGCAAGGGTAGATTCAGAAGAAAACATCACATCAAAGCATATTCCAGAGTTGTTTGATTCTTTTCAGCAAAGATTGTTTATTTACACAGGAGCTGGTTACCCCTGACAGCTCTGCTCTAGCCAGCTACCACTTATGACATTCCGTACTTCCAACTTGTTTTCAAAATCATCTCATGGGGTTGTAGAGACTCAATAGCTGTGAGTCCTAATTTAGATTCAAATATTTAAATTAACAGTAGGTGCTCTGTTAGCTATTGGACATTTTTACAATGAGTATTGACTGAGATCTTACATGGCAAATGTAAATACTTTTTCTAGATTCTTTCTAGAGTAGGATTGATATTCATCTGTGTGGTTCAGCCATCCAGCAGTTAAAGTACTGAAATATTTCTGTACCTCTTGATGAATAGTTAACGGCCCCACACCGAAGCCCTCCACTAGCTCCGCTCCTTCAGTCCCTCCTCTGAAACCTCTGGACCTTGTCATGATCCATAAACTAAAGGGATAAAGCTGGAGTGGCAGGGACCAGGGATCCATTGCAATGGGACAGCACTTGTGCTATATCAATTGTTAAATATTTTGAATATGCCCACTTCTTGCTTCTAAGTTAAAAAAACAATCCTCATTCCACTTCTTTTTAGACATTTTCATCCTTGCTAATTTATAGAGACGGATGCAGTGGGATTGGGATTGGAAGAAGGTCCTAATCCCACACAGAGGTAGAACAGCCAGAAACAGAATTAATTATTCAAGCAGTGATGCTATAAGCATTTTCCTCCACTTTGGACATCTCTCCACCAGAATGATATCCAATGATATCCATAAGGGTAGTCGTTTCTGTCTGATTTGCACACTGCTATATTCCAGCACCCAGAACAGTGCTTGGCACACAGAAATTACTCAGTAAATCGAAACAGCTCTTGAATAAAGGCATGAACTCCCCGACCTGATGGCCCAGTTGTTGCCTAATTTAACAAACCTAGGAAAAGCTAAAGCTTATCAGGACTTCACAGTTTTGACATTTTTTTCTTAATTATTCATTCTCTTTCGACGTCAAGACATAGAAACCAGGATATCCATCATGCATGCTACAGCTCAAGTCTCCACATACACAGCGATATGATATTTGTAGCATTCCTCTGTGCTCTATATGGCATTCTTGTTTTTCTAAGAGACTTTGATTTTCATTTCCAGAAAATTAGCCTCTCATATGACATCATTTTGACCAATACAGCAGAAGCTGCTCAGGACCTCAGCCAGCACAGGTAAAGCAAAGGGAGGTGAGAGCACTCTGCAATCATGGCTCTGCCATAGCACATAACATTGTGGTTTCTTATCCCAGGGTGCTCCGGGACATTGGAATGGGGTCAGAGACCAGGAAGTGGCACTGCTGGCCAGCCTCCAAGAACCAGAGTAAGTGAGTCCACATTCTTTTTTTTTTTTTTTTTTTTTTTGAAGAAAGGCTGTTCTAGAGAATGGGAAAGTGCCAGGTTTCCTTCACTGGGCATCCCTTATCCCCTACCCACTGCCTAGCTGTGCTTGCCTGGGCCATGTTTTCTGTCACTAAAATCTCTGCGGGCTTTGATTGGTAAAAGAGCAAAGTCTCTGAAGGAAAACTTGAAGTATGTGACATTTGAGAATCAGCTCTCTTTACTGTTTACAAAACCGTAGGGAAAAGAGTCAGCCTATGAACACACATCCCACATGTAAATCCACATTTTCCTCTTGACTTTAGTTTCGCTTCTGTGGCTTCTGATACACCTTCTAAAGTGATCCACATTCTCCACAGAGTCTACGCTCTAAGATGAATTTTGTCTACTTCGATTCTAATCACAACACAGATGGCACGTTTTCCTGCAAGTGGCACAGCCTACTACACATCACGATTACATTTCATTTTTAACCCCTTTTATCCTTGCATTGTCATGTGGCTTGCAAACTTTAATTAATACCCCCTCACAAAATAGCGAGCATCATTACCCCTGTGTCAAGTTTTGAGAAACTTAGTCACCCACAGGCTAGGACCCACAAGCTGCAGAATAAGTCAGTAGGAGAGGTACCATCCAAATTACTGACTACCAACTGCCTGCGCCACTGGCCTGGTCTCACACCCATTTCTTATCTGAAGCTACCTCAGCCCAGAGCCAGCCAGACGCCTCCTCTGAGGTCTCATTCTCATTCCACAGCTAACAAGGATGTCTCCACCCAGAAGAGGCAGAAAACAGGAGACAGAAATGGTTGAATACACATCAGAGAGCATCTGAGGACCTCAGTCCTGGTCAAGAATTTAGGCCTGATCTGGGAGTTTTCTCCCATGAATGTGAAATCACGAAGCTCCCTCTTGTTCCCTGAGCCTTCCAAGTATCTCTCGTTATTCTCAAAGCACATTTAGTCCATGCCTCCCTAGAGCCCCAGTTCTTACATCATTACCTCAATCCTGTATTATCCTTCTGGAAACATCTCCACCCCAGCTCACCCTCTCCTGGGGACAATCCTTACTCTGAGAACTTCGAACCATGTCCCTCCCTGAACCTAGAGAAAGCTATCACACTCTATCCATCTTCATTCTCAGCAACAGAGGAAGGAACCCCACTAATGTAGCAAGGCTGCTGATTTCCTCCCTTCCCCGCCGCCCCCCCTCAACCCCATCCCCTACTCCCAGACATCCACAGTGCTAACTCTGTCTAGCAACCCTCTTTGATTCTCTCCAAGATGACCTTTTTATATTTAATTATTCCAAGTGATCTAAAGAATGTTTTTAGCTTTCATCCTTTTCTTTTGCTCCTCGGCTTTCGCTCAGTGTCCTCCCTTTCCTTCCTTCCTCACACAATACATACTGCTGAGAATACCAGACCCACACACTTTTGCCTAGAAGGCCTGGCCCTCTAGCTCATGATTCTGTATATGGAATCACTCTGGCACTCTAGAAAAGGAAGCCAGAACTGACTTTATAGAAACTAGCTCTCAGGGTACGGGAAATTGCACCATGTAGAGGAGACACACAGTGTCTTCATTGGGAGTGGGGTTCCCAGATATTGCAAACAAGGAATTTTTTTTTTTTTTCCTGAAGGAGGAGAAACACAGGGAAGTGAAATCCTGACAAGTTTTCATCCCCCAAGAAACAGTCAGGAGCAGTGGCTGAGAGAATGGGCTATGAAGCCTGAGTGCCTGAGAACAAATCCTGGCTCATCACTTACCAGTTGTGTGACTTGTGCAACTTTCTTCATCTCTTGGTGCTTCAGTTCATTCTTCTGTAAATTATACTTCCTTCTCAGGATGGCTATGAGAAATAAATGACTTAAGGCATCTAAAATTCCTGGAATAGTATCTACTTCTTAATAATTGTTCGAATGCAACATTTTTCAATGAACAATTACTCAGTGTCAAACATTGTACTATGTAAAGGAGTCCCGCCACACACCACACACACACACACACACATCAGGGGTCTGATATGGGAAATAGATACACAGGCATTCATAACACATACCCTGTCGTCATGGCAGTGATGGGGATATGCACAAGGCATTATGAGTCTGCCTTTGCATTAATTAAAAACAATTCTAGCCCAAAAGCACATACTAGGCAGTGAAACTTGGGCTAGAATTCAGGAATTTATTTCCTCGGCTGGATGACATTGTGTAGTGAAAAACCTGTACAATTGGACATGGTGGCACTGCAGTGCTAGTCTGAGCAGGAAAAGGAATGGGTCAGAGACAGGTCTGGGGAAGTGATGGCTGAATTTATCCTGATTAAAGATTTATTCATCAAACTGGAGAGGGGAATCCGAAGTGACATTCTAGGCAGAGAGAACAGAACAAACAACAGCCAAGAGGCAGGACATTAAAAGCAGGGAAATACAAACAATTTGGTACTGCCTCAAGCAAAAGGCAGGGAATGGCAGTTAGTGTGTTAGGCAGTGGCTGAGCAATATAGCAGTATGTCCACCATGTTAACAGCAGTCCACCTGTCTAAGAGAAGATGGCCACAAGTTCGATTTTTTATACTATACTGACTCTGAGTTACTGACTTGAATGTGGTTTTCTCTTCCTTCTCTGTTCTACTCTGGGGTTTCAATGAGTGTTGCTAAGAGCTGACACCCTGAGGACCAATAATCTAACGACTTTGGGCTCTCATTCTTCCTATCATTAGGATTAGACAGAGACCCTGTGTCAAGAGGGAGTCTCTCTAATTTGTGAAGAAATACTAAATGAAAGGTTGAATTATTTGTACTTTCTTTCTCTGAAATCCCAGGAGGAGCCTCCCTGAAATCACTTTAACAAAAGAAGAAATGGATACCTCTGAATATAGAAATAATACTGCCAGAACATTGTACATTTTTCACATGGGGCAATTCAACTGAAAATGAAACATATCATTTCATGGAATGTGGACATTCTCAATTATAACTTTGCTTTGGAAACCTAACTCATATTTAGTGTTTTATTAATCAAATACCACAGATTTAGTTAATATTTATTTTCTCATTTTACAATAGAGAACAATAGAGTGGCTAAATTTCCAGGGCAACAATATACAGTTTATATACAAAGCACAATCCTAGACCTAAGAGCTCCCTAGTTCATCTCACCCTAGAACTTGGGTCTTGGCCCAAGTCTCTTTCAAGATCTTATTCAATTACTCAGTAATTGTTTATTAAGGACCTACTGCAGGTCATAAGAGAGGCATGAACTGAGTTTCTAATCTATTACAGAAGACTAATACGCAAATAGATAAAGTAAACTTCCAGATGACCTGTAAAGTGCTAGAACAGAGGAATATGGGCAAAGCTTATAGAAATAAAGAACAATATGGCTGGGAGAGTTGGGGAAGGCTGGATATAAGAGGAGGCTTTTGAGGTAACTCTCAGAGGCTGAATAGAAGTTTCCTAGACAATGTGGAGACGGTTTCAGACAGAATAAAGCACAAGATTGTGAAAGAGTCTTAAGTTTCAGAAAACAACAATCCATTCCATGAGAGTGACTGTGGTGAAAGGTTTGAGGGTCAGAGTGACAGGAACTGAGCAATAACTGTAGCTTGGAATTGGACTGTGACGAGTCTTAGAGTCACATGTTCAGATTTGCTTTTTAGAGAGATATTCCTGGTAGCAGCTAAACAATGGTGATGGCCTGATCTAAGGTAGAATTCTCTAGCTTTGCAACTGACTGGCTATGAAAATGAAAGAGAGAAAGTGTTTAAAAATGACTTCAAATTTTCTAACTTGTGAAACTGAGGAGGTGGTGACACCATGAACCAAGATCAAGAATACTCCAGGTAGAGAGGTTAGAGATAAAAGAGTTCTGCTTGAGATGCATTAATTTTGAAGTAACTAAGATGGTCCAGTTGGTTATATCTGGTGGTCTTTGGAAATATTTTCTAAGCTTAGGAGAAAAATCGGGGCTGGAAATAGTGATATGGGAATTATTATAAGTTGAACCATATGAAATTGCCAACATTTTATCACATTGTACCCACAAAAATGGTAATTTCATTAAGAGAACATTTCGTATGCGAAAATATACAAAGTGAGAGAGAAGAAATGAGTACCAAAGATAAGATATTATATGGAAAATGTTAACTTCTACGGGTGGGCAGAGAAGGAGAAATTGTGAAGAAAATCTCAAAGAATTGGTAGAAGATAAGAAGTATAAGAGAAATGCAAGAGGGAGTAATGGTGTAGAAACCAGAGTAGGAGTACTTATCAAAAAGGAGTGGGTGTTCAAGAGCCTCAGATGCTGCAGAGAGTACAAGTAGGAGGATAGAAAACAGGAATCTGGCAGTTGGGAGGTGACTGTAACCTCAGCAAAATCGTCAGCTGAATGATGAGATAAGAGCTCAACTATGAGAGGCTGAAAAGAAAGGACTGACAGCAAGGTTTTACTTGTTTGTATACTTTGTTTTCTAAGGGTTGGGGAGATGTTCACATATTTGTGTGTAAAAGGAAGAAGCCAGAGAAAAGAAATTGAAAAAACAAGACAGAAGGAATTATTGAGAGAGCTGGGTCTTGAAGGAGGTAGGAGGAGCAGACTGAAGTGCATGGGAGGAGGAGATTGTTCCAAACAGAAGAGACAGAGGTGGCTCTCACTAAAGGCAGTTTTATGTCCCTAACCATCACGTGCACTTCCAACTATGCACTCAGACAGATCACATTTATTAGGGCTATTATGCTGTCATGGGACAAAAATCTTTCTCAAAGAAAAAGGGGGCAGAGATTTTTATTACCAGAATTTCTTTGCAGAGAACAGTTCTAATGCCTTTGATGTATTCTCGAGCATCACACATAAGGCCTTTCCACCAGCCATCTTTCTAAGAAGAGCCGTCTCCTTAGAAAAACCTCAAAAACAATCAGGTTGTTAGGTGAGAACTGAAAAAAGGTATCAGAATTTACTCTGGTTGCCAGTCTCTGGGGAGCTGTTTAGACGTTTCTTCTGGGACTAGAATTAAAGGTTCCAATTCCTACCTCTGAGAAAATTTAGGGCAAAAGACTTCCCTTTGGTTCCAGTTTCTGACTACCAAAAGAAGAAATTCATCACCCAGGAAAGCTGGTATTTGCTTAATGATGCACCACAAACATAGCTGTCTTAAAATTTCCAGCTAATCCTGTTCCAGTTCTCATCACTTTGAAGCTGAAGTGCTGGGACTAAGTCATATTCATCTAATCAGAACAGAAGGAAAAACAAGATGAGGAGCACAAGTCTCCTTGTTAATAAATGAAAGACCCAACAGCCCAACCCTCTAACAAAAGAGCCTGCAATCCATGAAGTAAGGGACCCAAATTGCCAGCTGAGCCGCCCATAGACCTGGGAGCTTAGGCAAAGAGCTGTGGATACAGAGAGGAGAAGGTGAGAGATGAGGAAGAGTCCCGCTAAGCCCTCATACATCACTCACATAGCCCTTACAGGTATCGTAATTGTCAACGATGGCTCTGTCTCCGGTGTGAGGACCCTGTCACAAGACAGTACTCAATAAATATGTCGCTAACAAATGAGCAAGTGAATGAATGGAAGGCTCTGCTAAGTAACCACGCCATTCATCCAAGTGAGAGTTGAGCTTGTCTTAGTGCTTGTGTGTGGGCAAGAGAAAAAATGAGGTAAGTCTTTTGGAAAGGTATCTTACTACCAGTTCCTGATCTAAAATGGTGAAACCAGTTTTTGAATCTTCTGTGTGTGTGACAGTATTATTATTATTATTGTGTGTGTGTGTGTGTGTGTGTGTGTGACCCTCAATGAGGAGTGTAAGCATCTCTAAGACTATTGCTTAGATGAAAATGATTTTGGATCTTGATAGATTATGAGAAGATGGACACAATTTATACCTAGAAGCATCGAGAGGATTTGCAGTAGTCTTTTGAGATAAATAAAGCAGCAATAAAAATTTCTCAGCATCCCAAGAAATTCTCGCTTTAGCTCCTGCCTTTTGTTCCATTCATATTCCCTCTTTTTTTTTTTTCCTATAATCTTCTACATGTTTCTTATATTGTGAACTAATTTTGTTACTATGGAAACCACAGGGTCTACATAAAACTCAAATATGATGTTAACTTATAAAGTGATTTGGAATTTGTCCCATGGCTTGATAAAAAGCATTTGGAGAAATTAACACACCCTAATATAGTGATGTCTCCATACAAAAAAACATATCTGGGAATATATTTTTTTGTTTAATATGGTTGGGCATTTGGGTAGGCAAACATGATTAATGAAGAATAATCTCACAGAAGCTGCTCTGAATGAAAATAAAGCTTGGTTAGGAAATTCCAGGTTAATAAAATCATGGTAATTATGAGTTATAGCATGCAATTTTTTATCCCTCACACGCAAAGCTTTGCTTTGTTTGTGAAGCACTTAAGTCCTAATTTTCTAAAACAGCTTTCCTAAAAATATTTGAGAACAGCTCATCAACTATATGAGGGGAATGTTTAAGTAACTTTCTGCCTGGGGGTGAAAGATAAGGAAGCTCACGTCTTGAGGTCCTTTCCAGGCAATGGAAGCCTAATTATCCCCCTGGGGATCTGCTCTTGGTTTCCTAGGCCAAGTTCTGCCTTCAGACTCACACATATGTTTCTGACGTCATCATCTGGCCTTGTGTCTGTATATGATTCAGCGGTAGTGGAATCTGCCCTAATACTCTGAAATCACTTATTACACTGATAACTGGAGAGAGCCTGGGAACCCACAAGCAAAAATCTACCTAGTTTATTCGAGGCAAAGCCACAGATCTGTGAGAGCTGTTAGACAGCAAAGACAGAATGAGTGGAATAGAAAGCAAGAAGGCAAGCAGCTCTGCTCCCGGCCTCCCACTCTTCTCCTCAGCCACCCTTCTCTCCGCCAAGTCACTTGCAAGTGTATCATCACAACACTCCAGAGAACATTCCTGTTGTGTAATAAGAAAGCATAATTATATGCTTCAGAGCTGTTGAGGTTTTCTCCTATTTTCAAAACAATGAATATCCTGTGGAAAGATAGCGCCACTTGTGAATAAGCTGAGATTCTTTCCCTGAACACACAGACGGTGGTTTGGAGAAGAGAGCACAGGTTCTATTAATGTTTTTATTCCTTGGATGACCGAACCACATTGTTCTGTGGTGCCCCAGGAGCAAACCTTTCTGTAATGTAGTTATAAGTGTAACCATTCTCTCTCTCTCTCTCTCTCTCTCTCTCTCTCTGTCTCT
Organism: Pteropus medius; assembly: GCF_902729225.1. Taxonomy (NCBI): domain Eukaryota; kingdom Metazoa; phylum Chordata; class Mammalia; order Chiroptera; family Pteropodidae; genus Pteropus; species Pteropus medius. The sequence goes on along the minus strand of NW_024340696.1, from coordinate 29,463,238 downwards.
CTCTCCACCCACCACCTCCTCCATAGAATAGGTCATCTAGTGCCGAAAAAAATGAAGTTGTTTATAAGTGTGCACTATGGAAAACTCAAGGCTGACTTCCACAAAGCATTGCAATTATTCTTTCAGATATTCATATTTCTCACTCAAATGTGATCAGCGAAGAGGAGGAAACTGTTTTTAAAAATATCCCCCTTGAATTACGTGGTAGTCCTTCCAAATTTGGAATCAGAGTGAAGCTCCATGAATGTGCAGTAACATATGGTTTCCAGAGGCAGAGGTTCTTTCCTGTGATTATCATACCAACATTCTTCAAAGTCCAGCAGAAAGTCACTGAGCACAGTTGTTGCTGGAGCTAAAGAAAACAGCATGTAGCATTTCAAAAATTCTAATCCTTTCAGCAGTTCTGGTTACTAAATATTGTCATCTGATTCTACAGGTAAGAAATGAGACCCAAAGAGAATTGTAGAAATGCCTATCTCAGAGTCCTTGTTCAGACTGTAAAATATCACGGAAGTGTGGTTATTTGTACCATAGCCCACGAAACTCTCGGTTCCACTCAGATGGCCCTGAACAGGACATGCATTCAAGTTAAAGCATCACACTGTCACCTTTATGAGGCTCGAGTCAAGTTCTTTTGACCATATGAACTCTGTTACGTGGAAATGAAAATTGTTGGTAATTGTCAGAAAATGACAATTTTCCTATGAGAGGAAGCAAAGGCTTCTAAGGCTCACACAACCACTAACCACTGCCCCTCACAGACCACAGCCTCATGATGAGGCAGACACTGGGCACCAGATTCCTTTTAATAGTTTGGTGATAGTTTGAGATATATGATTTTTCTTACTGAAAATATGTTCTTTGGCTGTAAATACCAAACCTATAGGGCAAAGTCACTTTTCCTCAACCAACTTTGTGTTTTGTCTCTTAGGCAAGAGGGAAATTTTGGGAAATCCAATTTTTATAAGTGTGCAAGTGTGTACACATATGTGCGTGCGTGACGTAGGGAAGGAAAGGGGAAGAAAAATATATTTTTATCCTAGAGCCAATTTCTAGCAGATAATTTGTATTCTTAGTCTGTGGCTTTGAAGAAGACTGTCATTTTATTGGCACAAATGACTTGCTGTGCAGTTTGTTGGGCAAGCGTTTAAAAAAAGTAGGGGGGAAAAGCACCCAGCCATGTGTGGAAAACGCCTTGGCAGATGGAGCACATCTCTTCCAAATCCCAGGTCCTTCACTACTGAGCATCCTCCTTTTCTTGATGTTGGACCCAATCACTGGTAGAGAAACAGATGCCAAGAGTTTTCCAATAACACCACTGAGGAGTTCTGAAACGAAGAGAAATCAGGGCTATCGCGACAAACTCTGCTTAGATAAGCAGTAACCAAGGCTGAGCCCTACACAAAATGACACTGTGTCTCCCTTGATCTGTATTTGCTATGAGATGCAGAAATTCAGAAAAGTTGTTTATAATTAAACTTCTCATTCAATTAACTTCACTTTTTAAATCTGAAGAAAGACCACAAGAGTAGGACTACATTTATGGATAATGAGCATTTTCATTTGTCCCAAGAGCAGAATAAAGAGTTTATCTGGGAAACTTTTTGATGGGGTATATTGATAGACACACAACAAGGGACCTGCTTTAGCATCCGACTCTCAATTTCCACAAATAAACACACATATATGCAACTTCTGTTTGGTAGACACTTTGGGGAGACAAAAACATACACGACTCCTCATATTTCTAGCTAACAGAGATTAGAGTTGATACACATGTGAATGTATGACTGAAAACACAAAGGTAACCGAAGTGAGGTGTCATAACTCATTAGGGTATAAGCACATAATACTTTCATTTTTAATTTATTAATTCATTTGACAAATATTAATTTGGCATCTATTATGTGTCAGGTGCTATTCAAGTTGCTGGGAATAAAGCAGAGACCCTAATAAACAAAATGCCAGCTTTCATGTTTATTATACTCTAATGGATTAAGTCAGACAGTAAAAAGTAAGTAAAATATACATCGAAAAATTGTACCAGATAGAGATAAGTGATATGGAGCAAAATGATGCAGGAAGGGCAATGAAGAGTGCCAGGTACGCATGTGGTAAAGGAGAGGTTTGAAGTTGAAATAGGGTGGTTGGGGAAGCCTCGCTGAGAAGGTGGCGGTTGAGCAAAAACCTGAGAGCAGTAAAGGAGGGAGATATGGAAAATAGGAAGAGCATTCCTCGCAGAGGGAATAGCAAGTGCAAATGTCCCGTGACAGGAGTGTCCCTGACATGTGTGGTTGGAGCAAAGCAAACCACAGGAAAAGTATAAGAGACTATCAGAGAGATATGCTCTGGGCAGGGCACGAGCCAGATTACAGAGTCATTCAAAGACATGCTAAGAATTTCTGGCCTTTGTTCTGAAATTGGGAGTCAGTGAAGGGTTTGTTTGGCTTTTTGTTTTGTTTGCTGCTCACTAGCTGGGCAACCTTGGGCAAACCAATTAACCATTCTGAGCCGCAGGTTCCTCATCTGTCAAATGGGTACAATAACAGAATAATAGTACCTATTCTAAACATAATTGTAAAGATTTTGTATAGTGGTACGGTATACATAAAAAACGTTATTTTTAAAAGTGTAGTTCGGTAGCACGAAGTACTTCATTGTTCAGCCATCACCACTATGCATCTCTGGAACTTTTTTATTGTCACAAACTGAAACTCTATACTCATTAAACAGTAATTCCCCATTCCCTCGTTCCTGGTAACCAGTGTCCTACTCTCCGCCTCTATAACTTTGATTCCTCTAGGTATTTCATATAAGTGGAATTATACAAAATTTGTTTTTTAGTAACTGGCTTATTTCACTTAGCATAATGTCCTTAAGCTTCATCCATGTTGTAGTATGTGTCAAAATTTCCTTCCTTTTTTAGGCTGAAGAATATTCCATTGTCTGCATATACCACATTTTCTTTATCCAGTTATCTATCAATGGACACTTGGATTGCTTTCACCTTTTGTCAATCGCAAATAATGCTGCTATGAATACAGCTGTACAATGTCTCTTTGAGTTCCTGTTTTCAATTCTTCTGGATATATGTCCAGAAATGGAATTTCTGGATCATAGGATATTTCTATGTTTAATTGTTTTTGAGCAATCACCATACTATTTTCCATACCTATAGGGCATAGGTAGTTGCTTCACCATTTGGGGGGGTTGGGGGGCCGTGGAGAGATCAAACCGTTTTATTGAGGGCTTTCAGGGGAGAGTGGAAGGGCTGGGAGGACAAAGAGATCCGACGTCCTTGGCCCAGCTGGAATCTCCCCAGCTTCACAGTCCCCTAAAATATGATTTTTTGATAACAGCCATGGGTATGAAGTGGTATCTCACTGTGGTTTTGATTTGCATTCCCCTAATGGTTAGTGATGTTGAACATCTTTTCATGTACTTTTTGGCCATTTGTCTATCTTCTTTGGAGAAATGTTTATTGTAGTCCTTTGCCGATTTTAAAATTGTGCTGTTTGCTTTTTTATGGTTAAGTCGTAAGAGTTCTTCATATTTTCTCCCATTCTGTAGGTTGCTTTTTCACTGTCTCAATAATGTCCTTTGATGAACAAAAGCTGTAATTTTGAAGTCAAATTTATCTACATTTTCTTTGTTCCCTGTGCTTTTGGTGTCGTATTCACAATATCATTGCCAAATTCAATGTCATGAAGTTTACCCTTATGTTTTCTTCTAAGTGTTTTATAGCTTTAGTTCTTACATTTAGTTCTTCAATCTATTTTGAGTTCATTGTTGTATCTGATGTGAGATAAGCTCATTGGTGGGTTTCGAATAGAGTAGTAACATGATCTGACTTCCATTTTTAAAAGATCACTCAAGCGGCTTAGGATCAAACTGCTACCAGCTGTGCTTCATTCAGTCCTTTCACACACCAAAAGGTGGAGTCCCAAACCACATCTTGGTATGATTTTTATAAATTTTCAGCCACTTCTTTGTTCAATGATTGTCTCATTTGATACTACTTTGCATGAATGTGTGCTATCTCCTCCACCCCCAAGCATTCTAACACATCATATGGGAAATAGAAAAATAAATACTTTCCTCTACATTAATATTATGTTTTTATTATTATTCACTTCTCAAATATGCATTCAGAAAGAATTTATTGGGTGTCTACTCTGAACCAGGCACTCTCCTAGGTCAAGGAGATATAGCGGTGAGAAATTCAGATTCTGTCCTCATGGAACATACATTCTTATCATGCATTAAAAAATTGACCTAACAAAAAGAACAATTAAGAACAACTATTGAAAAATTAAAAGTATCAGCCTTTCTATATTTTCAATCACAGCCAAAGAATCTATTGAGACATCAAAATCAATCAACAACAAAACAATTAATAAATAATTCATAGGAAACTATGTTACTTAAACATGGATGTTTATTTTTTCTCTAACCACAGGCAGCAAACTATATCCATGGATTCATTTAGTCCTACTTTGTTTAAATTCAGAACTTACTGTGTGCCAGGCACTGTTCTCAGAGCCGAATGAATAAGACTGTGGAATGAGTTGATGTTGAAGAGGAAAGCAGGGGCCAGACCGTGGAGGGCCATATAGGCCACTGAAAACAGTATGTCTGCTTGAAACATTGTCCTGTGTTAAATTATTCCAGGTGTGTTCTATAGTGCGGCGTGGTGACTCACAACCCAGCCGCACATTATAACCATCCTCAGATATCCTAATTTAATTGATCTTGGGTATGGCCAGGGCATTATTATCTTTTAAAAGGTCCCTAAGGGATTCTAAAATGCAGCAAGGGTATAGAACCAGTGCTGTGGAACTCTGTGGCTGCGTTTACCTACTCAACCATGTATCAAAGAAGCTCAGGGTAGCTCCTCTTCTCTGAAAATAACTTTCATTCTTTATTCATTTTCTCCTTATGACCAAAGAAACAGTTGCTCATTATAGAGTAATACATAGAAAAGAGGAACATCATTGAAAATCTTACTTCCCAGAGCTTTTTTCTATCAACACTTTGGTGTATTTTCTTTTTGTGCATATGTTTGTTCCCTTTGTCCCCAAAATGGTATCCAACTTTTCTTGTCATTTAATAATGGACTATAAAAAATTGTCTAGAGTCAGAATTGAAAATTATTTTGACTCCATCTATAGGTAATCTCTCAGCCCTTCACATGCAGAAATGGGATAGTTCTGTTCAGTCAGGTATGTTTGCTTGGCTCTTAATTTTCATAAAAAAGGCCTTGGTTTTATTCTCTACCTGACCAATTATCCAATCACATCTCTCTGTTCTTCATCAACAGCAGAAGGTATGCATACTCAGAGGATATACCTTGAACTCTACTTTCGTATACCTTTCAAAAGTCTAGTTGTCAGAAATAATATCTATGGAGGATTGCTTGAAGGACATGAATCTATTTATTCCTCTATGTATTCTAAAATTTATTCTGTCAGCATGCCAGACCTTGGAGGATTGTACACACAGAGCATACTATTTTAGTTCCTTGTAAAAATGCTTTTACTGGATTGAACTTCAGCTGTATATCATCACTTTATATTGAAGAGCATCATAAGAAACAGTTCTCTGAGGTTTTTATAGCTATTATGAAAGTTGACACGTTATTATGCTAGACATCATTTCTTTATATCACCCAGCACATTTTTTTATGAGAATCCACAAAGCGCTCAGGAAAAGAACCACAATTTTTATGTATTTCTTTAATCTCATGGACCTCACTAGTTTTAATTATTTGTCTCCATCTTTCCTTTGGCTGCTAGGAAGCTCAGTAAAACGGTAGCCCTCAAAAAGCAATTATGCTTAACAATAGTACGTATATATGCATTTCCACTTCACTTTGATTTTATGATATTTCTATCTCCTCATTTATTCTTCACCATTTTTTCTCTTCAACTATTAATTTTAACTTTCTATGTTGGACATATTTTTCATGTCTTTGTGGGAGAGTGGAAAGGAGAAAAAGAAAACAAGAAAGAGAAAATAAAGAAAATATAAAAAGAGGAAGAAAGAGAAAGAATAATGGTAGGAGGGAAAGAAGAAGGCAGGCAGAAAGACAATAAAGGGCATCCTAATAAATGGTGTAAAAGCTGTGCCACAGGAACCTTAAGGAGGAAGAGATCACGGCCTGTCTGATTGGGCTGGTCAGCAAAGGCCTGCAAGGGTTAATGATAATAGCAAGCTTTTGTAGAGAGCTTGCACTCTGTGGGGCCCTCTGCCAGGTACTTTATTTTTGTTTATTTTTTTAAAGTAATTAAATTTTATAGAGATAACATTGGTTAATAACATTACATAAATCTTAAGTATACGACATTATAATTTGATATTTGTATACTCTGTCGTATGCTCACCACCAAAAGTCTAATTTCCATTCATTACCATATATTTGATCCCCTTTACCCATTTCACCCTCTCCCCACTCCCTCCCTTCTGGTACCCACCATTCTGTTATATGTACCTATGAGTTTGTTCTGCCAGGTACTTTAAATGTATTATCTCATTTAATCTTCAAAGCGACCCTTTGCGGAAGGCACTATCATCATGCTCATTTCTCAGGTTCAAAAAAAAAAAAAAAAAAAAAACCCAGAGATATCTAGAGAGATGAAGTAACTTGCCCAAGTTTATACCGTGAGTGGTGAAACTGATTTTTGACCCAGATCTGTTTGCTACACACTATAACCAGTAGTTTAAGGTTAATGTGATGCTTTTTAAATGGACCATTAAAATCATTTAGAGAAATTAAAATTCCAGCTAAGAGACATTTCCTTCTATTAACAATCCCTTGCTTTACCATCATCTTGGGAGTGCGGGGGGGTTTGTGTGTTATGAAGGATGACTTTCCCCTTCTTCCATTCATTTCCATCTCCCAAAGAAATGTAATTACATTGAAAATGAGATCAGGAATGGAGGGAAGTAGTGCAGACTTGCTGGCAGGAAGAGCAAGCAGGAAAGCCAAAAAGACAAAGGGAAAGCTGACAAGACAGAAGGAAAAGAGTGATGCTCGAAAGCAGATGGGAAGAGGCGCTTGCAAAGAACTGAAAACCTGACTGAAGGCCAGAGAAAGAACAAAGATAATCTTGTCAGGAAGCCTGGCATGAAAAGCGGCAAGCTAGAGCTGGAACAACATCAAGGTACTTGGGAAAAGATGAAGTACTAAGGAGATAAAGTGAGAAGGCCTTTTAACAGCTCTTCCCCACCTGTGGGTCGTCGATGGTGGGTGGCTAAAGCGAAATTAGAAACATAGTGCCTCCCCGAAGCCCTCAATGCTCCAATCATAACCCAAAGTTTACATTTTAAAAGTTGGAGATCCTACTATTTGTTTCTATTTTTAGTAATGAGTTTTTTCCTTTATCTCCAGCGATGCAGTTGTTCTACAGAATCTTTACTTTCCAATAGCTCTAAGATCCAAATAAAACTCGATATTTTTTTAAAATCTCTAAATCCCAGAGGGAGCTTTCCACTAATGCACAGATAAAGATGGATTTATGAACTCTCAGGTGCCAATGAACAGCTGTGCTGTGCAAAGCGAGGGTAGTCACAAATGCACCAATGTCAAGCACATCACACAGCAGTTCCATTAGCAGTAAAGTGAAAACTCATTTTCCTGTAGGTAGGGGACAATCTCTATTTCAACTGGGTCCCTTTTAAATGATCCCAGTTACTACACAGTTGGTCATAGAGTCAAAAGATTCCATTCAGGAAAGCACCCAAAAGCCCAGCATTCACATCCAGAATGAAAATAATGACAATTCTTTTTATCTCTCCTCCAATGTTATATTTTGAAAAAGGGTTTTGAGAAAAGTACAATAAATATCCATTTCCTATTCACCTAGATTGTCCAATTGTTAATATTTTGCCACCTTTGTGCCTTCTGTGTGTGCATGTGATACATAAACACACACACTTGTTTTTGCAGAGTTCTGTGTAGACATAACTCTTCACTTCAAATACTTCATCATATATCTCCTAATAACGAAGACACTCTTTCATAACCACAGTACAATTACCACACTCATAAAATTTCATGATTGATATACTATTATTAATACACAGTCTATATTAAATTTCTCCATTTTTTGCAATAATTTTCACTATAGCCAAGTTTTCCCCTCTAGTCCAGAATCTCAACAAAAAACCATCATTTTATTTGTTTGTCATGTCTCTTCAACTTCCTTTAATCTAGAAGTCTCCCTGAGCTTTTTAAAATTTCTTTCATGATATTGACATTGTTTTTAAAAATCCAAGCCAGTTGTTTTGCAGACAGCCCTCGATTTGGATTTATCTGGTTGTTTATTCATAATTAAATTCATGTTAAACAACAGAAATACTATTAGGTTGAATCATATGAAATTGTCTTTTTTATAGACCAAAACCAATCAAATATCAGTAATTTCATGTGGTTCAACTTAAATCATAAGGAACATTGTGTTCTACTTACTACATACATCACGTCATGGACACATGGATGCTTGTTTGCCCTGTTATTGGTGATGTTAAGTTTGATCATGTGGTTAAAGTGCTGTCCACTGGATTTCTCCATTTCTCCATTTCTCCAAAGAGTAAAAATATCTTTTTCTCTTTGTAATTAATAAGAAATCTGCAGTGCATGCTTTCAGGCTGTGTAAATATTCTGTTGCCCAACAATCTTTCACCCAAATACTTTGTCACTGATGATTCTTGCATGAATCCATTAGTACCATGGTGGATGTAAAGTGGTGCTTTTCTGTTTCCATCACTGCTTCCACATTTGCTAGCTGGCGTTCTTTTGTAAAGCTCTTAACCTCCTCACTGTTTCTAAACTTTTTAGTCATTAAGGAGTCATGAATTCTTTTTTATTTAATTTGTTATAATTAATTCCTGTCATTATTCATTATAATTCTTTTCACATTAAAGGTGGGTTTTTTTTTTTTAACCTACCAAGTCATTCTTGCCTTTCTTGTGCCAGTACACTTTCCTCCCACAATGTATGTTATCTGCTTTGTCAAGTTTGAATCTACAGCTCCTGAGGTTGTTCTAGAACTGATTATAGAAGTGAGATTTTTAGTTTTTGTATTTGGTTGGACTTTATCTTTTCTAAAAAATATCTTAAGTCAGTTTTCCAAATTTGATTAACTTTTATGGGGAAATTCTTCTTAATTGTCACTATTTTGTATCTCTGCAGTTCTGTGAGATGGAAGGATGTGATGAAGGGGAAAGCGCAGGCTTAAAAACCACACAGATTTGGGTTAAAGTTATGCAAGCTTGAGAAAATCATTTTACCTCTTTGAGCTTTAGTTTCCTCAATTTAAAAAGAAAAGACATCTTAATCTCTGACATATAGGGTGGTGTGAGTATTCAGGGAATGATGTATGCAACGTGACCAACTCAGCACCTGACATATAGTAAGTAGTTATTGCTGGCATTATAAATGTCATTTTTTTCAGGCTTTAGGGGGTTTTTGCAGGTTTTATCCATCTTTAGATAATTTTATGTCTCCTAAATTATTTTTCTACAGATGCCTAAATTTGTGTTTCTCCAAAGTGAAAAGTGATTCTATTCTTTCCTACTCATCTTTTTAATTTAGATCTTTTGGAATCTAAATGACTCTCTTTGGTGTTTGCATCACCTCCCAGACTGCAGCATCCGTGAAATGCATTTAACGTACGTTTCTTCCATTTATTTGCAAAATTTGTAATCCTGAATTTATTTTATATTCTCCTTATCCTCTTCCAGAAACATTTTCTTCAAGGAAATTCATTTATAGTTACCCCATATTTAGTTGGAAAGTTTCCTTCCTATCTCCCTATCTCTCACCTCTCCTCTCCTTCTCCTTCCCTCTCTCCTTCCCTCTCTCTCTCTTTCTTTGAAGTGACAGATATGTTTTGGAGAAACTGCTAGGCCAAACAATGTACCAGTAGAGTCTCTGACCTCAGGCTAGTAAGAAACTGGTAAATCATATATGTAACTGTAATGTAATGCAGGCCAAATGTAAGAAAGTTAAAAAGTGACTGGAAAACCTAAAGGAGGAATACTTATAGGCTGAATAGAATCTAGACATGTCGTGTCTTAGAAGATAATTGGTAAAAATTTAAAAATCAAACTCTAATCTCAAATAAAATTAAAATTTCCATCTAACTGTGCAAGCTCACCAGGATTACACATATTCAGGGAGACACTATACACGTAAGTGCCACATTCAATTTCTAATGCAAAAAAAAGTCTATTGCTATTAATAATCCTTTCCACTCAAGACCTAGAATACTGTCTGATGCTATAGAATGAAAAATCATCATCCTGGGTAATTTCTTCTGACTTATCTTCCAATTTACTAATTCTCTCTTTACTTTTATCTATTATTTTTAACCCATATGATGAGCTTCAATTTCAATTATGTTTTTTCTAGAAGTTCTACTTCATTCTTTTTCAAAATTATTTGTCTATTTTTTAATATTCCTTATTTTTCACATATTTTCAAGCTTATCTTTTATTTATTTAAACATAGTAAGCATGATGATTTTATATTCCTTGAATAATAATCTTTTATTTGAAGCCTTCATAGATTTGCTTCTCTTGTCTGTTTTCTATTGGGTTTTCGTTATGGTGCCAATTTATTTGTGTGTTTAGTTATTTTTTTTTTTCTGTGAACTTTTCATGGAAACTTATTTGTGGAACTTTTATGTGGCCTATTATGAAGATGCTTTCAACCAGACAGAATTTTCTGTTGCTTCTATTGAGCTGCTTGAGGCTTCTGCCAGTCCTAGACCACTTTAATTTAAATTTAGCCTTGACGGTTTTTTTTTTTTTAATAATATAAAATCTGTGCTTTAAAAAAGTGTACAAGAGAAGATTTTTGTAGCTGAAATGTGTCAGGGCCAGTCCCCCCAACACTGGCTCTGCTCAAAACCAAGGCTACTTACTTTCCTTACAGTCCACTGGAGGTGGGGATAGGAAAGATATGTTCATTTCTGGTTGACCCTTACCCTAAGGATCTAGACCTTACCCTAAGGGTCTGACCTTAATTTTGTAAGTGGTGTCTCCCTTTAGACCCCGACCTCTTTCAGGCCCTAGGCTTTATTTAACGGTCCCTTGGATTAAACAAATCCAAGTTTGCTGGGTTCATCAGTTTGGCAAATGGTTTAAGGCAAAAATTGTTTTCCTGTCAGATTTTTGCCTTTAGTAAAATTAGTCTAATAATTTTACAATAATTTTAACACTTTATGCCTTACAACTATTTTTGTGTACATATTATCAAGATTTTCTAATTGCTTTTAATGATAATATGCAAATACCTAGCCCAGTGCACACTATGAAATGGAACTTTAAATTCACAGTAACTGTAGCAACTTCTCAGACACCATATGATCATTCTATTAAAAAAATTACTTGCTTAAAACTTTCAATCTATAAATATCTCAAGTTGTTTACTATTAATTACAAACTTATTTAAAATATATCCAATTATCTCCATAATAGATGTGTGTTCTGGCAAATCTTGGAATATAAGACTTTAGATACTGATGTTTATATGCATTTATTTTTTTTCACTAACATCTAAACTTCTGGAATAAGCAGAGAAGAAAGTATCCTAAGTAGTTACACTTTGGAAGGTTACACTAGCCAAGGAAAAAATTGTCATTTGTTTTATTTTTATTATTAAAATCTTCTTAAATATATATATATAATAAAAATTAAAATCTTATTAAATATACATATATATTTAATAAGATTTTAATAATAAAATAAAACATGAAAATACTGTTTAACAACTCAGATTCTTATAATATTTCTGTTATTAAAAACTATCAAAAGTATTTAAAAATCTTTATTTACTCCAGATTATCCTCTAGAATTTGTTCAAAAATGTTTTAAGTATGCATTTAATACACAAACACTTCTAATGTTTATTTGCTATTTGTAAATTTGTCATCCAAGTCAAAAAGATGAGAGAGAGCAAATAGTGTTTGGTTAATTCAGAGTAATAAATTAAGTGCGCTTCGGTTAATTCCAATTTTTATTTCCAAACAATTTTTATTTTGAACATTGTAAAAATAGCCAATATTATCCCTCTTCCACAGAGCAGCAAACAGAATGTTACTGATTGACTCAAGTAGTAAATGATAAGTTCAATGTTTAAATGGTTGAACTGTGCTTTTATTTCCCCTGATACAGCTTTGGAGCAAAATTCAATCATTTAAAAAACCCTGAAAGAAGGGTTGAGTGGTATTTCAACTGGCAAGAAAATCCAACATATAAGCAATGGAGTAGTCACTTGGGAAATCTTCAGACTCAATGGATTCATTCAATTATTATTTACTGCACACCTACTCTGGAGACTGCACTAGACATTGCAGCCATACCATGAACAATAGAGTCTTTGCCCTCAAGGAACTCTGTCTTCTAAGACAGTCTAAGACCTTCATAGGTGGAGACAATAGCTTTTCTTCTCCACTACTTTTTCCTCCCCTTCATCTTCTGATTACTTTCTGAAATTGCCACTGTTCCACCCCAAACCAGAGTGCAGTTTTGGGGAATACAGTGGGAACTAGGAAGTCCCATTATCTCAGCATTTGCCTTACTGACCATGATCCCAGCCTGGTTTCATTTCTTCACCTCTCTCTCTAGAAGCCTTTTCTGTGCCTCATCCCAGAGCTCACACATTGAAGTCTATTATGAAATGCCAGTAGAGCCTAAATCAGGCTTCATTCTGAAATATGGGTGGTCTTATGTGACATGGTAGCACTCAAAGCAGCAGAGGTCCTCCCAAGAGAGGCAATTCCATCCCCAAATGAATTTGCAGGGGTTGATATTGGTGAGAAGGTTAAAGTAGAAGAATGTGTTTATAAGCACATGGGAGACACATCCTGAGGATTTCTAAAAATTACTGGAGGAAGCTTCAGCTGGTCTTTATCAGTCAGTGGGAGCAACAAACAAGCAAAAGGTGAGTTTCGAGGTTAATGCAATCTTGTTGATATCCAAAGCTGGTGAGAACCGAGACATTCGGAACACATGTTGCCTTCCTGGCTCCAAAATGTAAATTTAAAAAAAGTGAGAGAGGGGATTGGAGAGGACTATGGAAAATCCTCAGAGAGAGACTTTTACTCTCTAATTCCCTTTTTAAAAAGCCACATGACTGCTTCACAGTAGGTATGTGGCAAGATTGGTTAGGCTCCATCCCACAGTGGGTCTTAGAGGAAAGGACTTGGTGAGAAGAGATAGTGTTAGGAAATCAGAAGAAGCAGGCAGCCTTATGAAATCAGAAAAAGTAGGCATTAACTAGCACCAAGAAATGTGCCCAGACTTATATATGCCAGTGGAAACCTGGACTCACCCGCACCTTCCATCCTCCACAGCATCTTTTTCCACCACTACCCCTACAGGCCCATTCTCACCCATGAACCCTCCTACCACCTCCTCCCCCTTCATTTTAACCCAACAACCAATTTACAAATTTTAGTGTTGTGGCTCTCAACCTTGGCAGCATATTAGAATTAACTGGGGAGCTTTTAAAAACCCCAATGCCCAGGCCAATTAAATCAGAAGCGAAACCCAGGCATGAGTAGATTTTAAAGCTCTCCTGGTGATTCCAGTGTGCAGCCAAAGTTGAGAACTTCTGCTTTAGGAATGCAACTTATTAATAATAAATTGAATACTGCCTGGCTTTTCATCAAAAGCAGAGTGTCAAAACAGAAAACAGACTGGAGAGAATAGGGTAAGGGTGGAGTGCAGAGGGAGAATTTTGTTTCAATAACAACAGACAACGTGTGTGAGTACACACATGCATGCATGCATGTGTTCTACGAAGAGCTCACATTTAGAACAAAAACATTGAGATCTTACAAGGGAAATGCACAAAGGTCATGAACAACTCACACAGAGAACTACAAAGAATAAACAAACACGAAAAAGTCCTTTTTGCTGATAATCAAAAAAAACTGAATTAAAAGCAATCTTGAGATTGCATTTTATATCTACCAGTATAAGAGGAAAAAGCTTAAATGACACTTAATTTTGATGAGATTGCCATGAAACCAATATGCTCACAAATTCTGATGGTATTGTAAATTAGTTTTTAAAAACTTCTGGATAGCAGATGGCAATAATGAAAAAAATTATAAAGGTGTTTGGACCCATGGACTGCTAGAGGTTTAGCTTCAAGTGGTATTGAAACTGAAGCAAAAAGATGATACACTTGAAAATAATCTCCGCAATGAATTCTAAATAGCAAAAAATAAATGGAAACAACCTAAATTTCCAACATCAGGATAATGGTTTAATAATTCATGGTATACCAGCACCATAGGACATTATGTAGTCATTAAGCTGACAACTATGAAGGCTGTGAGGAAACATGGAAAAAAATCACTCCCTTGAGGGGGCTATGCCCAGGCTAGTAGAGCCCTGCCTCTCCACAGCAAACTGCCATCAGGGCTATCCAAGAAGGAAGCTGTAATTTGATCTGATTTCCCAGCTTCCCTTGAGAGACCTCTGGGAATGGCTCCTGTCAGGTCTCACATCTCTTTCCTGTCCATTGCAATGGGGAGCCCAGCCTCTCGCCACCTGGGCTCTTATCCCCAGAGCTCTGAACGTCCCCTCAACTCAAGGAGACTTCCACCCTCCCATCCCCCAAAGCCTTGCAGTCTGCCCTCTGGAACCCATGAGGTGTCATCACGAAAAATCCTATATTTCCAACGTTATCTCTGAGACTTAACTTGTCACTCTAACTCTGCCGTTAGGAAGCATTTTGGAAATTCAAAATGTTGGTCGTCAGAAAGATTGGGTGCTGCTTCTGCCAGGGCTATGGGATTTGCTACAATGAGCCTAACAGTCCTTCACAATGAAGAATTGCTCTGTATCCTGCCAGACAGTCACACGGTTTAGGAAACTATAATGATCTGAAATTGGAATTTAACTCTATTCTACATATAGATCCAAAATATAGTTCTCACCATTTTAAAATACATTGAATTTTCCAGAAATAAAACTCCCAGGTAAATGAGGGGAACATTGTACTTTGTTTTGCACATTTTCTAAAAGTTGTACAACATGTTGGAAATCTACATCCAGGAAAGCAACACACCTCTAACAGTCTTCCTGTGTCATTGTCGCATTCACAGTGTTCTCTTAATGGGTCCAAATAGTGAACAATTTCATTAGGCCTTTTAGTGTAGTCATGGCAAAATGTTTTTACGTGTCAAAATGAAATTATCTTATTATAAGTTACTTTCCTTTTATCTTTGCATTATATTACAGCTAAGGAGTTACAAAAGATTTGCTTTAAAAAGGGGAGGCATTAGGCCTAATAGGAGTGAGCACCAAGCTTCCCATCTAGCTCTTGCAAACAGAGATGAGTTTTCCTCTCACCCTCTCACATAGGGCCTCAAGCTGCTTGAGGTCCTCCATTGTTACCTCTAGACCATGTCTGTTATTGCCTCTATTAAAAATCTCAGCTCTTTCTGAAGAACAGGCCATCAGACTATAGTACTCATGACCCCTCAGAGCTCTCACCCTGACTCCCAGGTCACTCCCCCCATTTACCAATTTTTAGCAACTGGCTCAACCATCTTCCTTTCTACCAATATTTCTGTCATCATTAATGGAAACTTCAATCTTTATGAGGACAATTTACACTCACCTGGCTTTGCAGTTTCTTGATCTCCTCACTTCCAAAGACCTCTTTTTCCAGTTCACCTGAGCCACCATGTCCTCATCACCACCAATCCTCATCACCAGTAATGGGACTGTCTCTGATGACTCAGTTTAAAGCCTCCACTCTCTGACTACCATGTCATGTCCTTCCAGCTCACTTACTCCGGTATCCTCCCTCCAAGAATTCTGAGACCCCACTGGGACTTCTAATTCATTGGTCCCATCATCTTTCCACTCTTTCCCCCTGCCCCCACTTCTTCCCAATTCCATATTTTTACCTTTGCTCTCACTCTTACCACATTCTGATCCCATGATACAGAATTTTACACACACACCTATATCTATATTTATATCTATACCATAACTCCTTTGTTGCTTTCTCCCTTCATTTTATTGTCTGCCAAAGCTCCAATCCCAGTTAAACATTTCACGTCCTGCTGAATGTAGCCAAGAAAAACACACCATCTTGCAAACTGGTCTAACTTTAAATTTAAAACGTTTAAGCGGACATTCAGCTCATTCAAATTGATAATATAATCCTAAAATATGTCCCTAGGAAATTGACTTTCTCACTTTCTAAGACAACTCTTTCACATTTTCTCCTCTCCTCAAATCACCAACACCCTTCTCCTCTCCTCACACTCTGGTTTATTTGCTCTCTGTTTGGAAGTTTGGATAGCCCATGGTGGGAATGGCTCATCTCTGATCCATAGGCATCGACTAGGGACCTGGCATGGAGCTGGAGGATTGACCTCCAAAATGGCATGACTCACAGACCTGGCAAGTTGATACTGGCTATTCAACTCGAGATCATCAGCTATTGACCTCTATTCTCCTTTAAGTGGGCTTCCCCCTGAAGCTTCTTGAATTTCTTCACAGTAGAGTGAGATACAAGAAGAAGGAAATAGAAGTTGTCTGCCTTCTTAAAGGGTAGGCACAGGGTCACATCTATTGTATTGTATTGGTCAAACAGTCATAGTGCCAATCAAAATTCTAGGGGGTGGATAACAGACTCCACTGCTTAGTGAGGGACAGTGACAAATCATTTGTGGCCATCTTTAATCCACTACATCAGCCCTTTGAATTACAGTTGATTTGGTTCTTTAGAAACAGCAGTGTGTTGGTAAATATTTAAGAATGACCAGAGTAAAGTGGAGAGTGGGTGTTGATTTATAGTATTTGCCAATTTCCATGGTGTAGACTCTCCCACCATGGCTGATTTCAGGCTACCATGCAACATCACCAAATATATTGGAGAAAAAATGCACACAATTACCATTACAAGAAATTGCCATTATAAGCTTGCTCCAGAAATAATTGATCAATTGGAAAAAGAAAATCTGAATGGTAGTCCAGGTAATAGATGTTTATTGAGGGCTTACTATGTCCTAGGCATTAAGAATATAAAGATGACCAAAACGAATTCAAAATCTGTGCTCTAGGAGCTTATATTCTAATAAAGGAGTCAGATGATAAGCAACACAGTATATACAATAATGACAGGTGCTAAATAAAACAGGGCAAAGAGCAGAGAGTGATGGGCCATAGTCTTTTAAGATAGAGTAATTGAGTAAGGCCTTTCTGAGAAGGAGACATTTAAGCAGGTTAGCAACCAATAATAGTTAGTAGAAGCTAAGTCTTATATAGCATTTTTTATGTGCCAGGCACTCTTTTGATAAGATTACATATATTAATTTATGAATTAAATTCCTTAAGAACGTGTCCAAATAAGGACAAATTTAATTCAATAAAAAATAATGTTATAGCCCTCCAAATGTATGTCTAGAGCAGAAGAAAATGTGACAAGGGCAAAATATCAGAAACAGGTAATGCAGAGAGACAAAAGCAGGCAACATGGGGAGAAAAAATGTGGTTTGCATTTGACTCTCACCAAAGGCCATTAGCTGTGGTAACACCTCTGGCAGGGAAACCAGTTGTGTGAGGACAACCTCAAGAGTGTGTGGGGAAGTGGAGACAAGACTTACACCCATGTGATTAGGCAGTTTAGGAGGGGGTTTACAAACTGTCTTTAATTATAATGTTCACTGTCTTCCGAACGAGAGCCATATTTGAGAGAACCACATTAAATATGTGGTTCATTTTATGGTCCAGGTACTTTCACATTTATCCTCACAACCACTTTGCGAAGTAGCTAGGGCAAGAAATAACCCCCTTTCACAGATTAGGAATCTTGGGTTCAGGAAACGAGAGAGTCAGGACAGGTTTGCTGGCTCTAAATCAAATTAATTCAATAAATATGTGCTGAGTGTCTGCCTGCAGTGGCTCAGGCACAGCGCAGGTGCTGGTATGACTATCTCACCACCCACCCACTGCCCTGGGGGTTGTGATGCCACACTCTTACAGGTTCTCCACACATGTCCCGGGGCAGCACACCCCAACTGATGTACATTCAGGCAAAGGAGGGAGGCAGAGAGAGGTGAGACCCCTTCCGTGTGTAGAGTGAATATAGGATCTCGCACTTCCTTGCCTTAGCTTCCTTCAGCAATTAAAAAACAGAGATAATTTATCCCTAAGTTTTCTACTTCCCCATCTGGAAAGTAATCTCAAAACTAGTTTCTCTTATAACTGAAAATCTTTCTATATACCAAAATACAGATTTTATAATCACTATTTTTTAAATCTTGAGAGATTTCCTCTCTCTAAATACATGCTGTGATTGCTCTCAATTAAATGAGTAAGAGCTGGAACAGGCAAGAGGAACCATGCTCCCTGGCAGAGCCTTGGGGCTGATGAAAGCATTGACTCAGTGGGTCAGAAGAACAAGTCCCTAGAGACACCATCTGAGAACACACTGAGAAACCCGAGTTGAACCAGGTGTCAGGAGACCCACTGGGCCTTTTAAATGGTTAAAGGAAGACTGTGATCAGAAGAGTGAAGGGCTATTGGAAGATCAAAGGCACTGTAGAGCAAAGGACTACCCATATCAGCCGTGAATAATAAATTGTCTTCCTTAAGGAGCAAAACATGCTAGGGCTAAAGCCAGAACAAGTACATTCAGGCTCCATCAAATATTGCCATCAAATGTATGTGGATATGGGGGTGGGGAGGAGTGTAGTAAAAAAATTAGTTTCTATGGTCCATAAACATTCATTAAATCTCCCCTAAAACAATGAGGAAAATGATTGGTATTAGGCTCTCCATTTTACAGCCAAAAGAACTTACGTTACAAGATTAAATTGTTAAAACACTGTTAAGTAGATGAATAGAAGCAAAAAAATAGAAAATCCCAAATATTTTATTCCCCTGGCCTAACCATCAGAGAATGTAATCTTTATCTTACGTGATGGTTATCTAGTTACTTTCAGCTTAGGGAAGGATCTGAAAAGTGGCAAAATGCCTAATTTATAGACTCTCTTGGGAAAAAAAATAGGGGAGATAAGAGGTTTTCCTATCAATGGAATACCAAGATCGACTTCTACCTAGGAACCCAGCCAATCTATTACTTCTTTCCCATTGTGAATAAAGACTATAAATGGACACACTAAGCCCTAAAGAAAGGGGTTAGAGGAGAAAGAAAAATCAAAACCCAAGTGTAGAAAAGCAGACAAGTAGGATCAGTTTGTGAGATTGCTGTCCAAATCCATCCAATTATGCGTGAGGCATGGCTGGCAGCTTGATGTAAGCTAGGTGGTCCGAGCCTCCCAGCTGAGCCTGCACCCAGACCAGTAGCAGAGCACCAAATCAACCTTTGATAAGCAACTGGGTTTCTGTCCTTGTGCCCAGAGGACACGCCTCTAAAATGCTAAGTGTACTCTTCTTTTCAGAATTGCTCCTTCAGAAGAGTGTCCAAGACCCTGTTACTCTTTGTTCCAGCTCACACACAGCTTAACGCAGTCCCTCCTTCCTGCCCTGGGCCTTATCCTCTTCCTTCTCCCACTGATCCCACCCAGAAAGGATTGCATTTCACTGTCTATAAGTAACTCAGGCATGCTTTCTGCACCAAGGACATTTTAGGGGGAAAACAATTATAATACTTGGTGGCATTTATAGGACAGCTGAAACAAAATCTTGTGGATTTGTCTTGCTCTTCCCTCTAAGCAAGCAAAACCAGGGGGGACTTCCTCCACTCTGGGTGAATTTTAAGGAGATGCATCTTCCCTCTGTTTGTCCTCTCTTCCCAACTTCTATTTCACTCCCAGCCCCACCCTCTGGCAGCAGTGAAAAGGGAGCTAGCAGTCCACGCCCTCCTCCCCCATGACTGACCCTCAGAGGTGGGGGGGTGCCCCTCCACTGCTGACTGGGAGCCCAGGCACCAGCAGATTCCCAGGCTGAAGACATGCCCCTCCTCTTCCTCCATGTCAATCAGCCCCTTCTCCTCTGCCAAGCCAGCTGTCTGCACCTGGCTGTCTGTCATTCTGCTCCCTTATTCTGCCTGGCCAGAGGCCAGGTTGACATGGTCCCTGCAGGGGTCTGTGCTCCGCTGTGGGCGGCCAGCTGGAGCCGGGTGGAGGCGGGGAGGACTCTCAAGGGGCCTCTGGCCCTACCAATGCCTGAAGCAGCCAGCCGTGCTCTGGCTTTACCTAGCTTTTCACCCAGTGTAAACTAGTCTTCAGGCTTCCAGGGAGATTCAGAGTGTGTGCCCTCACAAAATGAACAGGCCTATCGCAAAGTATTTCTATCAATCAACAACATAGTTTGGCTATATAGGTGAGCCTATCTGTAGACCAAAATCAATATTGTCATTACATGTAAATAATGTCTTTTAAATGCAATTATAAACACTCAACAAAAATAGCAATTTTTTTTTAATCCACTTAAGGTTCTGAGACTTCCCAAAGTTCATTTAATCTCTCATAAGTCTTCAAAGAGCCACATTTCCAGGTACCAGATTTGCACTGTGGTATGCATTAAAGCAGGACACCCAAATCTACATGTCTGTATGTTAAGTGTTTCTGGTTAAAAGCAATAGAAAAACAAATCTACTGACTTAAGCAGAAACAGGGAACTTTATTGAAAAATACCTGCATAGCTCATAGAACCAAATGAAGGAAGAAATGAACAAAAGGATGCTGAGCCCCTGGGCTGCGGGAGGTCACCGCCCTCTCCAAATGCATTGCCCTTTCCCTGTGCATCGTTTTCCATTGCTGCCATAGCAAATTACTGCAAACATCGTGGCTTAAAGCAACATAGATTTTGTAGCTCACAGTTCTGTAAGTCAGAACTCTGACATGACTCACCTGGATTCTCTCTTCAGGATCTCCCAAAGACAAAATCAAGATATCAGCCATGCTGGGCTTTTTGAAAACTCTAGGGGAAAGTCCATTTCTAAGTTTTTTCAGGTTGTTGGCTGAATCCACTTCCTTGTGATTATAGAAGTGAGTTACCCACTTCCTGACTAGCTGTCAGCTGCTAGAGACCACTGCGGTTTCTTCACATAACCTCTTCCAGCTTCAAGTCAGCAATGGAGTGTCAAATTCCTCTCTCTTCTACTTCAAATCTCTCCAGCTTCTGCTGCTTTTCAGAGCCCAGATGATTAGATAAGGCTCACCTTGATAATCTCTGCATCTTAAGGTCAACTCCACCATATAACATAACAATCATGGGAGTGATGTCTTATCATCTCATCATATTACAGTTTGGAGGAAGGGATTGGAGATTCTGCCTGCCACACTGAGACTCATCTCCAGTAACTTTTAGTACCTATCTATCTGTATCACACTGCAAGTTCTCAGGAAAGAAACTCAGATTGACCAGTTTGGGTTAGGCATCTACCCCCATCAGTCTATTGTGACTAGGGGACCGGTTCATATAAAACAGGGATAAGCACTTAGATATCAGCGCTGCTCTGAGAGGGGAAGATTGTTGGGAGATGGGCAAAGAGCACAAGAGAAATCCTTCTTGAAGAGGGAAATAAAAGAAGTGACAAGAGAGGAGAACCCCATGCAGCACAGCCGGCAGACAAGCCCACCAAGTTATCAATCAGTCAATAAATACATGAGTATAGCCAGACCTTGTGCCAGGTACTAGAAATGCAGCTGTGAACAAGATACACACAGTTCCCACTTTCATGGGTCTTACAGTAGAGAAGGGAGAAGTTAAGTAAATAATTGCAAGTAAGGTAAGTCCTGCAAAGAGAAGTAAAGGATATTAAGTAGCATAGAAGAGACAGGCCCAGCCTGGTTGATGAACCAGGGAAACCACCCTTTCCGAAGTTACATTTCAACAGGTATATATAGGATCAGTCATTCGGTCAGTCATTGAAGAGCTTCATGGTTAGCAGTACAGATTCTGGGGCTAGATTGCTGGTCAGCATTCAAGCCCTGCTCTGAAACTTGCTAGCTGGAGGACTTTAAGTGAGTTATTTAAGTTCTCTGTAGATAATAGTTGCCATAGTTAATTAATACACATACCTGTTGCACATAGTAAGTACTCAATAGGTATTTATTATTCATTATTCACAAATATGATTGCTTAATGTATGTCAGGCACTGTGCTTGATGCTGAGCATATAATGATAAAAATAGTCACAGTTATTGCCCTCATGGTATTAGAGTCATTGGAATATGCCCGGATAAGAAATAGATCTCCAGAAAGGTTAAATTTGACTTTTTTTAAATCTAAAGTCTCTAAAATGCTTCTATTCTTTGGCTCAATAAGTAAACATCTGAAAATTTATCCTAAAGAAATAACTATGAATGTGTACAAGGTTTTAGCTATTTCTTACACTGAAGAGTTGAGGGAGCCTAAGCGCCCCAAAGGAAATTAGTTAAATTATGATACAGCACTTATGACAGGATGTCGTGCAACCATCACAATGTAGAGCAATTCTATTTGTTGACATGAGATGAGATTGAGTATCATGCATGTGAATATCTTTTGCTAATCAAATACACTAATCCATAGGAAGCAAGAATGGAAGTATTTAAACTAAGATGGTAATGTCTCTAGGTAAACATAATGAGAGGGGAAGAATTTACTGGAAAGAGCTAGAGCAACTCAGAGAAAGGAAGGAACAGCTAACGACCAGGCTTCGAGTAGGACAGGAACCAGCTGGATCTGGCATCCAGGTAATAGAAACAATAGGATAGTCTCTGCTAAGCTATGCCATTAGTAAAAGTCAACTCAATTTTGTGTGTGTGTGTGTGTGTGTGTGTGTGTGTGTGTGTGTGTGTGTGTGTTTCTGTTTTCATCCAGCTCCAATACAGATCTCTAGAGGAGAGAGTCTGATTGGCCCAGACGAGATCATGGGGCATCCTGCTTGGCAGTTGCAGCAATACTGAATGCTGTGGGAGAGCCACAGTGCCCAGAGCAAGAAGCAAGGAGAAAGGTGAAATCAATAGACGCAATGGAATTTTGGGTACAGTACTTCCCTTTTTATTTTTTATCCACATTATAAAATTATTCTGTAATAGGTAAATATTGCTTTTGTAACAAAGAAACTTTTGCATTTTTAAAATATAATTTCAGAAACCTCATAATGCAAACAACTTGCCAAGTTCCCTGTATAAGCCTTGTTTTCTTTTGTATCCTCTGGCAACATCTTCTACAAAATATCCCACCCCCAGAACCCCATATCTATCCACGTACATACTTATCCACATGAATTACTTTTATGTGATTATTTACTAATATAACAATGATACAATGAGCACATAACATCACAAATAGGCACATAACACTCCATTTCAACAATCTAATAACCAAGATATTCTGGAACTCCTTACCTAATGTTAGAGTAAAATTTTGCAAAATAATCACTAAAAACAATAGCAAGTATTTACTAAGTGCTTTCTCTGTGCCAGACACTAAACTGAGTCCTTCACTTACATTATGTCACTGTAATGTAAAATACACTATTTGACAAAGCAAAATTTCCGTTCTTTAACATAGCATTCTTACTAGATTCTCTCTTTTTCGAAAAATAGATTCTTTCTCGAGGCATTTCATTTGCAGCAAGTACTTCAGTTAAACTTCCTCACCATTCCCAAGAAGAAAACACAGGATTGGATATTACTTATTTTTCTGTAGCGTTGAGAAAGCTACAGAGATGTAATTTCCTCAACATTATACAACTATCCATAGCATCTGAACATCTCTCCATTTATTGACCTGGCACTGAGAGAACAATTCTTTTATTTAATAGACACATTTTGTGGTCTTACTTTGTATCAGGTTTTGGAACAGGAAATCAAAGACTGATTCACTCATGTACATCCATACTGTATGCCAAGGTTGTGCCAGTTACCAGGAACAAGACTGGCACAGTTCCAGTGCCCACAATGCAGAGAGGTCTTGCCTGTAATCAAGGAGTTTACAGTCAGAGAATAAACGGGGGAGCATTTGCCAGTGAGACACAGGGCTTAAGAAATAGAAGTGAGAATTATTTTTAAGGAATTGGAAGTGTGCATGAAAATACTGAAGTGAGAACAAAAATCTTGGGAGGGGGTGGAAGTAAGATACTGAGTATGAGAAAATGTGGAAGTAGAGTTTGCAGGCAAAGATAATAACCTGAGAATTGCAGGCTACTTTGAGAGGAGCCGTGCCTTCAGTGGAGGGACACGGTCACTTCAAGGCAAACTTGCAGAGAGAGAAATGAAAATAAAAACCTAACCCATTCCTCTACCTCCTTTGATCTCCTGCCAGATCTCTCACTGGCTACACCAAGGAGGGGATGGGGGGGTGTCTACTGATACAGTCTAGTTTCCCAGGCTGAGAGCGAAATGGAAGAAGGTGGACAGTGCTTCTGGAGAGCGAACTAAAGATATCCAACACTTCCTGTTATGCCGCCTGTTCTTGTTCCTTGACCAAGTCCTTTAGCCTCTTTTAATATCAATTTACCCTTCACAGAGGAGCTCTCTCAGGTCATCTCTAAAGCATGTCCCAGGGTCAGCATTATATAGAAAAAGAAGACTCACAGGTCTGAACTAGGACTATATTTATAATTAAGGGAAATTTCCTTCTACTACCTACCACGAAGCATTCTTTCCCACCACCTGGGGAATATTTGGTGTTAAACCTGCTTGATGGGAACACTCGTGACTAGTGAGTGGAGGAGTCTATGTTAAATGACAAAAATACTTGTGGACTAAAGCTCTGAGAATGTGAACCTTGGTGCATCTCTGGGGGGTGTCAGCCCCCCTCTTGTTGGAATAGACACAGAGCTAGACACAGAAAGTTATATTTCCCCTTTAAATGTAAATGCTATTTTAATACAACATAATTGAGGAGCAAGGAGATGAAAGTGGAAAGGGATATAATCATTATCACTATCGAAAATGACCTCCACCAGCTCCTCTAAAGAAGCTCTGTAGTGATTACTACTGAGAAGAGATGTAAGATGCCGGTTGGTCTGCCCGCCAATAGATGCTGCCGAGTAAAAGGATAGATGTTTAAATTAAGAAGACTGCTTCCAGGTAAAGCCCAGTGGCTATGATGAATCGGCTACTGTCCAGTACAAAGTACAGTCCATTCAGCAATACTGAGTGTTTACTGGGAATTGACACGCACATTAATTGAACAAGACTAGAACTCACTACTATAAAGAAAGAGAAGTGTTGTTCCCCACATCAAAACCAAGAAGACATCTCAGTTCATTTTATCCATGAATTCCAAGATACTTGGAGAGTTGCTCACTTTGACTTCTTGATCTGAACAGATGGAAAAGGTGACATAGTGAGGAGGTTAAGCAGTGGACACTGGAGCCAGGGTACCTCATCCTGTCCCTCACTTCGAGTGACCTTAGCAAGCTGCTTAACTTTTCTGCAGCTTAGTTCCTCATCAATAAAATGAGGAATAGCACCTTCTTGTAGGACTGTTATGAGGACTGTTATGTTTATTTAATAAAGATAATAAAGTTCATAAAGGTAGAACTGTATCTAATATATGAGAAGTGCTAGACATATTTAATAAGATAAGTATTTCAAAGGGAGAGGAAAGAATAGAATCCAGAAACCCTCTAACTTAAACCTCTGGTGGATGGCACGGATGTCTAAATAAAACAGAAAAGACAAAGGTAATTCCTATTGGATTTAAGCAAGTTCCCAAGTAAATTTGAAAGGGGATTTGCTATTTTTTAAAAATTTTACAGACGTTAAAAAGTATTTTGCCTATGGTTTCATCTATTACAATTGTTATACATTTATATTTATGTGTATGTAAATAGATATGAACACACACGGACCAAAACTCTCCAAGTGCATAATCTGAGGAGTGTTATTCATTTGTAGTGGAAAGAATAATAAATCTGAAATCACTTTAGGATTTGGGTTCTAGGCCTTTTTCAGGTAACTTCAGATAAATCTAACTTTGGGATATGTTTTACCATTTAGATATGAGGAGATATCTCAGAGTTTCACGATGATCAATGAGTTAATACAAGCAAAGCACTTAGAACAGTGCTTGGGACATGGTGAACATCCAAAAAATGTTAGCTATCTTTTGTTATTATCTCCAATGTCCCTTCCAAGGCTAAATGGTTTGAGGACATCTGTTCCTTGCTCACAAAGGAAAGGAGTGACGAGAGAAATCAGCTCAATGAGTCGTCCTTCCAGGGTTGAGAAAATACATGCAAGAAAACCTGCTGCGTATCCCTAGATCCCACCACTTGGGCCCCTCACACAGGTGCTGCAGCTCAGGGCTAGGTTGCGTACTCCTGCCCTTGCTGAGCGGAAGCTTCCTGAAGGTCTGCAAAAGAGTCGACAGGATAGCCCCATCCAAATCACATGAGGCACTCAGGTTTGCAATTCCAAAAAGAATTAAACAGAAATAGTCTCTGCCCTAGAGGCAGTCACAGTACAAAAAACCTGAAGTGTCAGAATCATTTACTTTATGAATTCTCATTTGTTGCACCCTTTATCTAAAAACTAGCTTTGTCATGTCCTCCCTTCTAAGAGCAACTTGGTTGCTCCAATAGCTGCTGGCAGCTTTCCCCACCCCAAAAATAACAAACCAAATCAAACCAAACCAAACAAAACAAAAAATTTCCTGATTATTGCTCTTGGACATTTACATATAATTGCTGCATTGCATTTTTTGTTTTCTGTGGTGTTTTGCCCTGTATCACTTTATTGCATTTAAATAAATTCCTTGTTATTAGTTTAAACTAGTTGGTGTATTCTTCTTTTTTAAGTGTTTTGGAGGATAATCTCTTCTTCCCCACCCTCACCGCCCCCCCCCTCCCCGCCCCCAGTCAACCCGTTCTTCAATTTTTGTGTCCTGGAAAGCTTTGAGAAATAGAAAATAACTTCAGTGTCGATAATTTCAGTGTTAGTCAGGCTTAACCAGAAATATACTCATCCCTCTAGCCCTAATACAGGACACTGAGAGGAAAATTACTTGTTTTAAACTTAGCACTGAGTAAAATGGGGGACTACCCCCTGAGAATTCATACTACAGTCTGATCCTCACCTAGACTTTCTAACACTAATTCACACAGGCTGAGGATTTTCAAAACTAATTAATATACTATTTAGTTAAGAATCTCAATAAAACGCAAACAGAATAAATAAAAAAGAAACATGCACCTAGAAACAAACACTGAAACTGCAGAACACCAAAACCGATTAGTTAAATATACATGTTACAGTTTCTAGGGTAAATGCTAAAATAATAGTATTTTATTTAGCTTCAAAATTCGTAGAAGGAAAAAAAAAAAGGAATGAAAAAAATCAATCCAAAAGAAGATAAAAAAGAGGAAAAAGAAACATTAAAAAAATGAGACACTATCGCATAAAATAAGATTAATAAGTCCAAGTATATCATTAATTATAATATTAGACTAAATGTTCTAATAAAAAGACAAGGGTAGTCAAACCACATTTTTAAAAATTTACTTATGTACTTCTAACAAGAGACACCTCTAAAATATAACAATATAAAAAGTTGAAAGTAAAGGAATGAAAACTGTATGATAGGCAAATACTAATCAAAAGCAAACTATGCCATTAACATCAACAAAATAATCTTTAAGGCAAAAGAATAACTAGATACAAGGAGAATCACTGTATAGGAAAAACGTTAAATTCACCTGGAAACTATAACAATTCTAAATGTACACCTAATAATATTATCTTAAAGTATACAAAAAAAATTGACAAAACTACATGGAAAAATAGACACATAGATAGTCATGGTAGGAGATTTTAATTCAATTCTCTCAGTAATCAATAGATCAAGCAAAAAAAAAACATTGAACATATATAATATTGAACAAGCAATTGGCAAATCCACATATAGAACACTGAACTTAATAGCTGGAGATATAGTTACAAAATTGAACACGTAATGGGCCATTAAAGAAGTGTCGAGAAATTTCAAAGGACTGAAACTATACACACTATATTCTCAGACCACAATTCCCTTCCTCCTGAGTGGAAGCCAGACTTAATGACTCATTTCTAAAAAACAGAAAAAAAAAAAAGCAAAAGTGATGGTGTGAGACTTTGAAGACTAGGTCACACAGGCGCAGCAGCTTCCTGTGTTCTCTTTTTCTGCATCGCTCTCTCTGGAGGAAGACAGCTGCCATGTTGTGAGGACACCTGAGAAGCCCTATGCAGCAGTACACATGGTAAAAAACGGAGGCCTCCAGCCAAGAGCCAAGCAAGTGAGCCTTCTTGGGAACAGATCCTTTAGGCGACTGCAGTCCTGGCCGACATCTTGACTGCAACCTCGTGAGAGACCCTGAACCAGAACCGCCCAGCTAAGCTGCTCCTGGATTCCTGACCTACAGAAACTGTGTGAGATGATATTTGTTTTAAGCTGCTAAATTTGGGGAACTTGTTGCATAGCAATCAATAACTAATATAATATGGGTGGAGTTCCTAGTCTACCTACAAGGGGACTCAGAAGAACATGATACAAACAAATTAGAGAATAAACCCACAGATAATAAGGTGCTATAGGAAACAAGACTGCATAATGAGGTGATAATTCTAAAGTATGAAGATCAAGCAGGAGAAGGAAGACATCAATTTTCTAAAAAGAAAGCAAAGTTGGAACTTAGTGTTTTATTCATTCAGACCACGAAAAATATTGAATACCAAATACATGCTATACGCTGAGCTAGGAAATTGAGCTACAAAGATGAATGTCTTAATTGAGCTACAAAGATGAATGTCTTAATTCCTGTCCTCAAAAAATTTACAGTTTTAATGAGAGAGTGAGACAAGTAAAAGAATTACAACATAGGTGATAAGTACTCTCTGATAGTACCCTATACTTTTTGGAGATTAGGGAAATTTTCCTAGATGAAGCAATATCTAAGCAGAAACATAAACTTTGAGATCGCATTAGCCAAGGAAAGAGGAAGAGGTGAGGCCAATGATCTAAGCCAAGGAAACAGCGAGTGAAAAGGCAGGAAGACGAGAAAGCACAGCACATTCCAGAGTTCAGGAAGTCTGGGGGTTTGGACGAGAGAGTCACGGTGGGGAGAGATAAGGTTAGAGAGGAAAGAAAGGCTGGATCCTGCTACATCAAGAGCAAGGGGGAGCCACCGAAGGGTTTTTAACAACCAGGTTTTGGCAGAATAAGCAGCACCATTTAAACGTATAGTGCTGTCTGTTCCTTGGTAATCATTACCAAGCCTTCAAAGATAATACTCCATCTACTTAATTCTAACAATTCATCCCCAAATAGGTACTATTAATGCCTTTGTAAGGAAGAGGCAACTGAGGCTCCAAGAGCTTTTGTGCCTCACACAAAGCGCCACACTAGTTGTAAGGGGCAGAGCTAGAGATTAAAACCAAAGAATAAGAGGGGAGTAAAGAAAGGGCTTAGAGGTAGGAAACCAGTTTGGTGGGATAGCACAAAAGACAGAATTACATTTTAAAAGCCAACTTCCACTGTCTATTATTGTAATAGACTTACTTTCTTTAAAAAGTGTGTTATCTTTCTATAGGGGTGTGAATGTATGAAATGTGTGTTAGACCCTCTGTAATTACAGAGAACTAAAAATAAGTGACAAGTTTCTGCTGCTTTCTTCACAATAACATGTGCCCTGTGACATTTATCAGCGTCCCTGATCTAAATTAATATAACGACAATGCACAAGTGATAAATACCACCCAGATGACATTTTGTGCCATTCATGTGTTTGATTCCACTGTAAGTGAGACCAGCAATGCTCCCCAGTGAGAAGGCACACCTGCTCAGCGGGCCCAGCCTGCCTCCAGACTGCTGCCCCCAAGGAGTGTCCTGTCTTAGCATGGAGATGAAACAAAAGCAGAAACATGCCTGCTGAGCTAAAGGACATTTTAAAAATTCTTAACTGAAAACAAACAAACCTCAGCTGAATTCCTGAGAGCACTATTGATCATTTTCTCCAGGCCTTTCATTTACATAATTTACTTAAGTATAAATTCTCAATTACTTAATAATTTCCACTGAGAGGCTTACAAAACAGCAATGCAAAATTCATTCATATCAATAACTATTGTAATAAGCAGCAGATTGTCTTGTCACCAAATCAAATGTCTGGGTGTACATTTGAAGGTTGTTTTATATATGTATAATACTGCTTTTCATCTTTCTCTAATATTTTAGTGGTAGGAGAGCAAGAAAATGAGTATCTATTATGGGAAATAGAAAAAGGCTGAAAGGATGAAAGAAAATAAAATAAAGGCAGGTACATTTTTCTAAATTTAATAGCTCTGTTAACATGTAAGCTAAAGAAGAATGCAAATAAAAAATGAGTTCATTTATAATGAAAAGATCTCTTGGATAATATCTAAACCCTATAATTGATTCCAGTCTCAGAATCACCAAAAAAAACAAAACAAAACAAAACAAAAGGGCAATCAGACCTCATGTGCCTCAAAATGTGCAATAGAAAGTACCTAGCACCACCTAAAAGTTAAAAACTTGAACATGGATCTGATCAAGCCTCTAGATCTACTTACCTATTTACAGGAAATACAGACGACAGAGGTACAAATTAAATGACACCACAGAGAAGCAATTAGTTAAATTCAGAGTACTGGACATTCTGCAGGAAAAAAATGACTTGTTTTCTCCCACAAACCAACAGTGCAAGAAGAGAAAAAGAGGAAGAGGTGAGATGATAGAGACTTAGAAGAAACTTAACAACCAAATACAATGTGTAGACCTTGTTTGCATCCTGACTCAAATGAACCAACTACAAAAAGACATCTTTGAGCAATCAGCAAATTTGAATATGGTAGAGGTAATACATACTATTAAGGAGTGGTGGTGAATTTTGTTAAGTGGGATAATGGTATTGTGGTTTTGTTTTCTAAAAACATCCCTATCATTTAGAGATGCACAGTAAAATGTGTGCTGGTAAAATAATAAGATATCTAGGCTTTACTTTTAAACTACTACAGATTTTTTTTAAAGAAGGCTAAAGAAATCAAGATGAGCAAATGTTGGTCAGTGTTGAAACTGGTTTATGAGATATGAGGCTTCATTATACTATTCTCTCTACATTTATGTGTGTTTGAAAAATTCCCATCATTAAAATTAGGGCAGGGGGAATGAACTCACTTAAGGATCAATTTTTGTAGCAGCTCATGGCCATATGGTAGTTTAATATCATTTAGGTCACTTATAAATTAAGTGACTTCGGAAATAAAGACTCTCGGAGTGAAACAAAACCTCAGAGATTATTTTTTCCCTTGAATTGCAGACAAGAGAGTTGATACCAAAAGAGTGAGTGACCCAAGATGCACAGCCAGCCTGGGGACTACCGGGAATAAAATCTGGATTCTCAATCTAGCCTTCTTCTCCATTATGTGGCAGACCAATTACTTAATTCTCCTGGAACTCAGGGTCTTTATCCCTAAAATGAGAGCAACACTACCTACTCTCCCTAATTCATTCAGAATTACCCTGGGGAGGTGAGAGATTTAGCAAGACTCTTCGCAACTGTAAGTTATTATTTTTAAATAATAAATACTCTTCAGTTTACCCAGTATAGAATGGCCAAACTCAGAGTTCACAGGAGAAGGGATTTGGGGTGGGGGAGTAATAAAGAACAACAGAGCAACAGAACCATTTTAATGCTGCCAAGACAAATTTACCATAACCTCCCCCTGAATGAAGCAAGATGACTAGAAGTAGAGCAACAAAAGCTTCAAATTCAACCTGGGAAAGAAGACACTTTACCTGAGAGGAGCTTCAGAGGGGGCTCCCACGTGACAGGCGTCGCCCTCAGGGAGACTCCCTTGTTCCTCTCTGGCAAATCCTTTGCCCAAAAGCCATATGGCTCCTCGCAGGGGGCCCAGGCACAATAGTGTGCCTGCCAACCATGAGGTGTGACTTCTCTAATTAGCAAAGTCTGTTTAAGTGTCTGGCCACCAGCTGACAGACGCCAGTGACAGTGGGGAAGAGGAACCTGAGGGGGTGCAAGGGGGAGGAGGAACGTGCGAAGTCTGAGAGGCAGAATTCTCCCATTATACTGATTCATCTTTTTCCCTCCCCCAGCTTTGGAGTTGAGGATGTCAGTAACATAATTGGCTGTTTGGGTAAAGACATTACAGTAAGAGAAATCAGATGCCCACTCAGGGACATCTGCTCTGCAGAACGCCTACAAAAATAACTTTGGGACAGTGAGGAAACAGCTGGGACTGGTGAGTCCCAGAGGAAGGGAAGAGGAAGAAAGACGGTGGAGCATTAGATACCTGCCCGACCACATCTACCACTCCGTGCTGGCAAGTGATGGACCGATAGCAAGCAGGCTGAGCCATGTTTCCAGGGGCACGAGAGGAAGCCTATCTATCTTTAAGATTTGTGCCATGATTCCAAACACTTGCAAGAGAGAAATCCTCCATTGGATGCAAAGAGCCCAAGTGTGGGAGTCTAACAGCTTTGCTTGTTTCATTCATTTTGTCATTCAACCAACATTTGTTTAGCATCTACTCCATACCAGGTGCCAGTTTAAGTGCTGGGGATCCAAAGATAACGTGAGCACTGGGAGATGCAAAGAGTTTATAGGCTATTGGCAGAAACAGAAAAGAAGAGACTTTTTACAGTACAGCTAAACCCTGGTTTCTATGGAAGCATCTAACTCAGACATTAGTATTTGAAACTAAGCTCCCCATTGACTTGCTGGGTGACCTTGTTTCAGTATCTAATCATCCTGAGATTTTGTTTCCTTACCTGTAAAACAGGAATAAGGCTGCTTTTCTATTTTATAGGAGGCTCAAGGGAGACTATCTCTGAGAGTTTTGTAGACACCCCATGTGTAAGGCACTTTGCTACGTGTTTTACACACAGAAACACATCTCATTTAAGTCCCAAACCATCCACTAAGTTGATTTTATTATCCTCATTGTACAGATGAGGAAACTGAAATCCAGAAAAGTTAAGTGACTTGCTTAAGATCCTTAAGCCAGCAAGTGGACATGCCTTGGTCAAATCCAAGCCTACCTGACACTGAGGCCCTTGCTTTTAAGCCCCAGACTGCACCATCTCAGGTATTGGTGTCAAAGGACAAAACTGTGACTCTAAGAAGCCAGCAGAGCAATGTACATCACCATGAGGTGGCAGGGCTGGAGAGGATCATCGAGATCATTTGCTCTCCCTCTCCGCCTCCAACTTATTTGCTGTAGGAGGAAAACGAGTTCTGGGAAAGGTCAATTTTTCATTTTCCAGTAATCTCGTGATCTTCCCACCATACAGCAGAACCCGGGCTGCAGGTCTCTAAGCAGAGCCTCAGGAAAACAGATTTACAAGTGGTGACTTCATAAGGACTAGAGCAGTGAAGGATCAAGAGCTGACCATTTCCCAACCTTTCTTTCTTGACTCATGTCTTCTTCTAATGTCCAGCCTTCCACCTGGCTTTTGGGAAAAAGCATACCAAGACGTTCACAAATTTTGGCAGGAATCAGAATCACTTGGAGGGCTTGTTAAACTCCAGAGTGCTGGGCTCCGCCCTGAGTTTCCAATTTAGGAGCTTTGGGAAGGGGCGATGCAAGAATTTGAATATTTATCAAATTCTCCACTGATGCTAACACTACTAAAGGGGACCACACTTTAAGAACCACTGGTGTATAGCATTGACCATGAGGATGGCTAAAGGACTATATATTTAATACAATATTTAGTCAAAAACCATTAGTTGCTCCCTAATATCTACTCTTCCTACCTGCAAGAATAAAACCTCGATTATTTAGCTGAGCATATAGCCAACGGAAAAAGAGACAATATTTTCTAGCCTGCTTGCAGTTGGGTGGTCACTTGTAGACCATGAGATTTAGTTACAGCTGATGGGACATGAGCAGTAGTGATGCATGTGGCTTCTAGGCTGTGCTTTTAAAGAGATACAGCAGACACTTCAACTTCCTCCTCCATGCTGGCTAGAATACAGACATGGAGGGAAGTCACATTGGACAACTCAGAAGGAACAGGGGTTACTGATGATAGTGTTTATAATCATCTTGGACTTTTATATGAATGAAAAATAAACTCCTATCTTTATTTAAGCCCCTGTTATTTTGGGTCTCTGTCACTTGCAGCCAAACCTATGTCCTGACAGATACAGACATACCAACAAATCTTAGCATGCCAGAAAATAAGGTAGATAAGTAGATCACCAGAGTGACTAAACAGATAGATAATTGAAGGAGATTATTATTCAATAGTCAGAGCCCAATATGTAACAAACACTTCATCTGGAGAGTTAGATAGTTACACAGACACATTACCAATCAACTCCAGTTGGTTTGGCCAAGTTTTAACTTTGCCAAAAGTCATTTAGCTGTTTCTAAAGATTTCATTTCCATTTACAATTATAGAAAATGGTCCCAGTCATTTTATTGCCCTGCCCTGCATTATACCTATAATCTTCCTAACTTGGATAGTTATCTGATACACAATTATGTTTCTAGAAAACTAGAATCTCAGCAGATGTTTTAAAATAAAAGTTAAATGGATATAATTTGTGTTTATTTTTGTCTTATTGAAACAAATAGTATAGAATTGCCAGTGTCTGTTTCACAGGGATGGTTTGAGCCAAGTA
This sequence comes from Pteropus medius, assembly GCF_902729225.1. Taxonomy (NCBI): domain Eukaryota; kingdom Metazoa; phylum Chordata; class Mammalia; order Chiroptera; family Pteropodidae; genus Pteropus; species Pteropus medius. Next base: position 29,428,647 of record NW_024340696.1, on the reverse strand, counting down.
GATATAGTTTCCCTTTAAATACTGTCTTTGAAGAAAGCATATGGGGATGACACTAAAACTGTCCAAGGAAGGAAAGAAAGGGAAAAGGTCAAGTCTCACCATGGCCAGGTTCTGTTCACGCAGATTCACTTTCACCCATACGTTACTTTCCAAAACTGCAACCCCTGTATCGATGTTTGAAAAAAATCAAATCAAGTCAGAAGAAATAGAAAAAAATGAGAGCATCTCAATGTTGATGAATAACAAACAAACAAACAAACAAACAAACAAAAACCTTATACATTTCTGTAGCATTTCGGAGTTTGCAGAGCATTTCACAGCACATTATTGTATCCTCAGATTTAAAAAGTCAGAATTTCTTTTCCTTTTTAAATGAATTTTCAATAGTGATCACTCACAAATACATTGCTGGCCAATAGTGTTACATAGAAGTTTTAGAGCAATACACTTATTCATAAGATTGGTTGCCAGGTACCTCTCAATAATATATGGCCCATCTTCGGTTGTTCCAAATTAAAGATGTCAGTTAACTGGATTTGGACTGAAAACTTCGGATAAGCTCTTTTCTGACACTTCTGCCTCTTCTTAGAACCTAGAACAGTGCTTGACATATAAATGTTGGGAAAGGAAGACAAAGAGGGAGGGAAGGAGGGAGAATGAGGAAGAGAGGAAGAATAAATGAATAGAACATACATAGAAGCAAAAAGGAATTGAGATGAACAACTTGGAATTCTAAACATCCCACAATGCAGTGTACTTTATGAGGGATTACAGAGCTGGTTGAAAAGAATCCCACCTTTCCTTTGTAAGTAAGTCTTTGGCAAAGCTGTAAGGTGATTACAGGTGACCACGTACATGGCTGGCATCCAGTTACATGGAGCAAATGTGTATTTACAAAAGCCATTGGCAATACTTATGGTAAGACAGAACATCTACGCTAATTAGAAATCATGAGCACTACAAAGGAAGATATATTCAAAGAATACACTAAGCAGTTTCAAAATAATCTTCAAATTTTAATAAGGGTGTCTCTTGTAACATCCACTGTGATTTCATCAGATTCTAACTGTAACTTTCAAATTAGACTGTGACCATGGACCTCCCATGTCTGATGCCATCAATAGCAGATAATTTCACTGCTCTGTAAATGTTTACCTAGCAAACTAAAAAAGTGTTTTTACAACTTTGGAAATTATGGTGACTAGATGCCCTCACAGAATATTAATCATTCTTACTGAATATATAAATCCATTTCTATTAAGATTTAGAGAAAATAAATTAATGAAGGAAGAGACATAATAGGGAGTTAAGGGAAAGGAAGGTGAGTTGGAGTCAGTCTCACTGGGAAGATGACCAAGCCCTCCCCCAATGCATTTCTTGTGACAGTCAGAGATGAATAGGGAGAGTTGTGGAGGCCCCTTTAAGGAGTTTATGTAATGATATTAGTGTTGAGAAAGTAAGTTCTGTAAGAAAACACTGCTGAAAGTTATTTGAAGAAGGAAACAGTCCATCATGAGGATTTTTTTAAATAAAGAAATTAAATGTTGTTAGAAGATACCACTCTTCTCATGTGTTCCTTGATAGATAAGCAACACGCACAGCAAAGCTCATCTTATTCTAAGACGATTGAAAGCAAGAGGGCTAATTATAGGATGTCTTAAAAAAATAATACTCAAGCAATTTTTTTATTTGTCAACTTGATTATAAGCCATGAAATGTGATTAAAACACTTATTGTACTATAATTTCTTTGTAATTTGGTATTTTTGGAGTCATCTAAGGTACTCTCAGAATTTAAATGCAAAATTAAAAAATACTTGTACAACAAACCTAGTACATATTAGTAGCTAGTAATTATCAACAAAAAATTAAGCAGATTTTGATTCTCATCAGGTGATAGGTAGTTAATTATCTCAGAGTGGGAAAGCTTTAGAAGTGTGGAGCTTTTAACCAGGCTTTTAAATAAGTTGGTAACTAACAGCCGCAGGAATCCCTCATCTGGCTGACCTCACGGATATTTATGAGCTGAGCAAAAAGATGCAGTTCTGAATGGGGGTCTGGTGCTGATAGGCTCTTCTAAATGCTGAATGAATGAATGAATGAATGGGTGGATGATCAACCGGATATGGCTCAGAGATCATTGACCAGGGAGTACAAGGATTTTTGAAGCTTCCTATTTGGTTGGTGATGGGTATTTCTAAACTTATTTGCAAGCTTGATTTTAATGACTAAATTTTGAAGTGACTCTTTCAAAGCTGATCCTTAAAATAGCCCCTAACCAGCTACTCCTACCCCAAATATCACAGGCTGTGAACCCAATGCATATATATCACAGATGGACTTTTTTCTCCGACCACCTTCCTCACTGAGTCAGGCAGTTGTTTCAACATAAAAGCATAAGGGAGGAATTTACAGGGTTGTTCATCTAGATTGGTGAAAGGCTGGTTATTTTACTGGTTCAATTCCCTGAGAAGATATCATAGTTCAGGACTCTTCTGCCTTCTCCTGGCATCTGACATCCCCAGACCATCCAGGAGTGGCCAGATGGAACCACTGGACTCTGGGACAGGAACAACTGTGAATAAAAGGACAGACAGATGGGGGAGAGAGGGTTTCTTTAGCTGTCCTGAGACCACCTGGTAGATTCATAGTAAGTTGAAGTGTATGGGCTTAAAACTAAGGAAATGGTCACTTTATACACTTTTAGATTCTCTCTGGGGCTGTTTATCCTCTCCTTTCCATGATAAAGGTTGAACTCCAGGATTACATTCAGTTGTCAAAAATATACAAACATTCACCCATTTTTGGTTAATTTATTTTTAAAAATCAAAATTCATTGTTTTCTGAAATAAATGTTGAAGATACTGTACTGGGAAAACAAAAATGTAATACCAGTAATGCTTTACACCTGGAGAGAATTGTACCATTTACAAAGATTTCATAATTGCATTTAATCCCATCAATCAAGCTATGAATTATCCACTCCTTGACCCACACATAGATGAGAGGACTGAAGCCCAGAGAGGTTCAGTGACTTTCCTAACCGAGATCACTCAGCCAGCAAGCAGTGGCATCCCTAACTCTGGAAATCCAGGCCTTCTCCTCTACATCATGATTAATTGCTCTGAGCTGTGCATAAATATTGATCTGTTTGTTTGTGTGGCTGATTTTTTTAAACATTTAAAAGTGCACCCACAAAAATCAAATTTGTATGGTTTTCCTGCTTTTTCAGGAAGGAAAGTGCCGGAAAATCATCTTGGACACATTAAGAGTAGCTTTCCTTCTGAGAAGTGGGAGGGATTTTCAGGAATGACTGAAGGTAGCTTTACAGCGACAGTCAGGGCCAGAGCAAGTGGCTCCATTGTCCAGAGAAAGAACATAGGGGACAGCAGCCTGACCCTTGAATGATCACAAAAAAAAAAAAAAAAAAAGACGCTCTGAGCCCTGACTGGTCAGCCAATGGATGAAATCTGACAGTGATCACAGGCAGCATTCTGCCGGATAGGAGTTTGGGCATAGGAGGTGAGAGGAGAATGACATGAGGAGGACATGGAAAGAAGGATGCTGCTTCCTCCACGTTCAAGGCCAGCTTTTGCTCAGCACCTGCATCCTTCCCCAAACAGAAAATGTACCCCAGTACCAGAGTAGGGGCTGTGCCAGCCTCTGTGCACTCAGGTCATCTTCACACGGCCAGCCCTCAGTGGGCAGAGAGCTTGGTCAGGCCAGGGCACCCATCAGCCCTCGCCAGCCCTTAGAGAGGAGGGCAGTGAAGCCAGGCATGGGGGGCCCAAGTATCCACACCAGCCTCAAACTGAGTGGGAAAGTGGAGGGCATCCCAGTTTAAAAGGATATTGCCAAATATTAGATTTCAGTCATGACTAAGCAAGTTCAGAGCATAAAACACTGACATAAAGATGGCCCCCATCTTACGATGACCCAACTTAAGGATTTTTTAACTTTATGATGTTGCGAAAGGTATACGCATTCAATGGAAATCATACTTTGAACTTAGAATTTTGGCCTTTTCTTGGACTAGCGATATGTGGTATAATACTCTCTTGTGATGCTGGGCATTAAAAAAAAGGCTCTGTGTTAGATGATTTTGTCCAACTATAGACTAATGTAAGTGTTCGGAGAATACTTAAGGTAGGCCAGGCTAAGCTAGGATGTTCAGTAGATTAGTGGTATTAAATCCTTTTCAACTTACAATAGATTCATCAGGATGTGACCCTATCATAAGTCAAGTCCCTGAAGAATTTAGCCCTTAAAAAGATATTTTTTCACAGAAGCTTGTGTGACCAGCCAATTTGGGGAAAGAGAGGTGTTAAAGGCAAGCCTGTCTTTCATGAGGACAGCTAACAGAAAGTGCTCACAATCACTTATGACACATCATTGAAGACCAACTCTGAAGTGTTTACAGTTTTTAATTATCATGCCATTCTTTTATTAAAATTAAATTATTTTTATATGTTCCAATAATTTATTAAACTATCTCTTTCTTATATTCTCTCTTTTGTCCATTTTAATCAGGGAGCTGAGTTTAATGACATCTTGCTTTGGGTACCATGACTTCACAGAAAGCAGAAGCAGCCTGGTATCCAAGACTGTCTTTCTCAATGTTCCAGTCTATGAAAGAAAGCAAAGGCCTTGAACTTGATCAATAACTCTGAAAGCATGGATTTTCAGGAGTACGTTCTTTTTTGTTTTAGTATTACGTATACATTATAATATGGATTAGAAATATAAATGCGGAAATATCTAGCACATAAACTCTGTGATTTCCCAGATATTATTGCTTAGAAGGGGGCACCGCCAGGTGTCAGTAATGCAAATGGTGAGAACACTTGCATTACAGGATAGGGCATGTCCGTAATGGGCACAAGATTCATCTTTGGCCATGATTGCTCAGAAGCACAGTTAAAGGAGGCTGTTCATTGATGACTTAGTCTTATTTTCTGAATTCCTAGCCACATGATTGTATTCTGTCAGCAATATTTCAAGCTACCACCTACAAGAGTTGACACTCAATTAGTGGAAAAAGTCTGGATCAATGAACATAATTATAACAAGAGAAGATTAATCATTTATCTTTGCTCTGTCCAACTAAATACACACTTGACTTGAATTTCTTGGTGCCGATTAGGCAGCGGCAGGTACTAGACCCTGGAGAGGGACAAGTCTCAGTCCAAAGCTAGCTTTGCCACTGACAAGCTCTGTGACCTCTGACAAGTTGCTTAATTGCTTTAAGCCTCAGTTTCTTCATCTGTAAAACATGAGAAATACTACTGAATACCTCATGAGGTCCTTGTGAAGATTAGCTCTTACATCTATGCCTAATACATAGTAAGAACTTTGTGCTTGTTAGCTTTTAAATAACTTTTTATAATGTTTTCATTGATGTAGAACCTCATTTAGTCTTACATTTAGCAGCATCAAATTACCAGTTAATCATAAATGGCCTCATTGTTTTCGCTGAGGAAACGATTTAAATATATATATTTTTATAAATAGGTTCATTATCATTTTTATAAATAAATTCACTATTCATTCACTGTTAACTTTTATGTTTTAATAACATTCTTTAGTTTTCATTAACTTATTTTTACAGTAATGCTCTGTCTTTAGCAAGTAATGCTGGTTTTCATTCGTGAAAATTATATAAACATTCATTTAAATGAAATTATTTTAGTTAAAAAAATGATAAGTCCATGGAGAGAAGATTATTGGGTAAATAATTATACAGGAGAAATGCCACTAAGTCTGAAATCATGGAGCTGCTATGAAGACAAATGTCGGAAACTCAAACTGGGTGCTTCCTAAGTCTACTGTCTCTTTTGTCTGTGTTACATGCCATTGAGTCTGTTCCAATGCCTGGCGACCCTATAAATAAGCGATGTCCACAATATCCTATCCTCAACAAGCCTATTCAGCTGCTGTAGACTCATGCTTATGGCTTCTTTTTTGGAGTCAATCCATCTCATATTTGGTCTTCCTCTTTTCCCTTCTGATATCCTATTACTTCACAGTCTGCTTATTGCCCTTTTCCTCCCAGCTTTCCTGAGGTATAATTAACAAATAAAAATTGTATGTATTTTGACTGTACACATAATTTTTTGTTGTACAACATGATGATTTAATATATGTATACATCGTGAAATGATTACCACAGTCAAGTTAATTAACACATCCATCAGCTCACATCGTTACCATTTTTTTGGTGTGTGTGGTGAAATCACTTAAGATCTACTCTGTTAACAAATTTCAAGTATACAATGCAGTATTATAAACTATAATCACCATGCTGTACATTAAATCCCCAGAATTTATTCATCTTATACCAGGAAGTTTGTACCCTTTGATCAACACCTCCCCATTTCCCCCACTTCACAGATCCTGATGATTACCATTCTACCCTCTGGTTGTATCAGATTGACTTTTGCAGATTTCACATATAAGTGAAATCATACAGTATTTTTCTTTTAATGTCTAGATTATTTCACTTAGCATAATTCCCTCAAGGTCCACCCATGTTGTCGCAAATGACAGAATTTCCTTCTTTTTTCTAGCTGAATAATATTCCTAGATAGATAGATGATAGATAGATAGATAGATGATAGATAGATAGATAGATAGATAGATAGATAGATAGATAGACAGATAGATAGACACACAGATATATATATATATGTGATATATATATATATATCACATATTCTTTATCCATTCATCCACTGATGACACTTAGAGTGTTTCCACGTCTTGATTACTTTGAGCAATGCTCCAATGAAATGGGAATATAGTTATCTATTTAAGATTCTTATTTAATTTCTTTTGGAGATATATCCAGAAGTGAAATGCTTGATTATATGGTAGTTTCATTTTTAATTTTTTTAAATCTCCATACTGTTTCCCATCATGGCTGTATAATTTATTTTCTCACCAACAGTGTATGAGTGTCTTTTTCTTCACATCCTTACCGACATTTATTATCTCTTGTCTTTTTGATAATAGTCATCCTAACAAGAGTGAGATGATATTTCATTGTGGTTTTGATTTGCATTTCCCTGATAATTAGTAATGTTGAGCATCTTTTCATATACGTGTTAGCCATGTGTATGTTTTCTTTGGTCTTTTATGTCTTTTGCACACTTTTTAGTCAAGTTATTTGTTCTTTTTGCTATTATGAGTTCCTTAAATATTTTGGTTATTAATCTCTTATTAGATATATGGTTTGCAAATGTTTTCTTCCATTCTATAGATTTCATTCTCATTTTGTTGATGGTTTTCTTTGCTGTACAGTAGCTTTTTAGTCCACTGTAGTACCACTTGTTAATTTTTGCTTTTGTTTCCTGTACTTTTCGTGTCATACCCAAAAATCATTGCCAAGACCAGTGTCAAGGAGATTTGTCCCTATGTTTTCTTCTAGGAGCTTTATGGTTTCAGATCTAACACTTAAGCTTTAATTTATTTCGCGTTAATTTTTGTATATGATATAAGATAGGGGTCCTTTTTCATTCTTTTGCATGTGGCTGTCCAAATTTCCCAACACCATTTATTCAAGAGAATATCCTTTCCCCATTGTGTATTCTTGGCACCCTTGTGAAAGATAGTTGACATATTGCCCTTTTCGAAAGATTTTTGTTAGTGTTTTACAGTATTTAATGACCTGTATTTGTGAAATGGAAAAACTTAAAAGAAAAAGAACTATTATTTCATTAACCTATAAAGCATCAGCTCTCAAACTTTAGCATGCATGTAAATTACCTGAAGATCTTAAGATGAATATTCTAATTCAGTAGATCTGCAGTGGAGCACAAGGTATTGCAATTCTAACAAGCTCCCAGGTGATGCCGATGCTGTTGGTCTAAGGATCATACTTTTAGTAGAGCAAATGCTAGAAATATATATGTAGAGAGAGAGGAGCTATGTGATGTGCCAAGATAACTGTTATACAGTTAAAACAGATATGTCCTTGACTTTAAGATTAATCACAGTCCCTTTATATTGAAAGTAGCGAAGTCCATTTTCTCAGTAAGACAGGGCAAAGAAATATGTTTTTCAAATCTTAGAGGTATTTGTAAATATTTCTGTATCCCTGGAAATTCTAGGATATTCCACTGAAAAATTCAGAACTAATAAGATAACTCACTTACATAGCCATTGATAAGAAAAAATAGATTTCCTATAACACAGTAAGAAATAGTTAGAAAACATAACTGTATATATGTATAGGGTGAAGAAGAGGAGTTTCATTCATAATAGCAAACAATACAACGTACCTAAGGCTTTGCTTAGCCAAAAATATGTAGGAACTCTAAGAATAAAATAAAATTAGGACTGAACTAAGGTATATCTACATGCAAAAGAATGAGATTGGACCCTTGCCTTATACCATATACAAAAATTAACTCAAAATATATCAAAAACCTAAACTTAAGACCTTAAACTATAAAACTGTTATAAGAAAACATAGAGGGAAACCTTCATGATGTCGGAGTTGGCAGTAATTTCTTGGATATGACACCAAAACAAAACAAAACAAAATAGACAAATTGGATTTCATTAAAATTTAAAACTTTTGTGCATCAAAGAACACTAACAACAGTGAAAAGGCAACCCATGGAATGAGGAAGTAGTTACAAATTCTAGTTTTGATAAGGAGTTAATATTCAGAATAAATAAAGAACTCTTATAACTCTATAGCAACAACAACAAAAAATCAAACAACCTGATTTAAAAATGGGCAAAGAACTTGAATAGACATTTCCCCAAAGAAGATATACAAATTGCCAATTAGCACATAAAAAGATACTCAACTTCATTAATCATTAGGGAAATGCAAATCAAAATCATAGTGAAATGCCACCTCACATCCATTAGGATTGGTACCATTTAAAGAAGAAGAAAGAAGAAGAAGAAGAAGAAGAAGAAGAAGAAGAAGAAGAAGAAGAAGAAGAAGAAGAAGAAGAAGAAGAAGAAGAAGAAGAAGAAGAAGAAGAAGAAGAAGAAGAAGAAGAAGAAGAAGAAGAAGAAGAAGAAGAAGAAGAAGAAGAAGAAAAGAAGTATTGGAAAGGATGTGGAGAAATTGGAGCTCTTGTATAATCTTGGTGGGAACATAAATGGTATGGCTGCTAATGAAAAACAATAGGGCAATTCCTTAAAAAGTTAAAAATAGAATTATTATATGATCCAGCAATTTTACTTCTGGATATATATCCAAATGAATTGAAAGCAGGAATTCAAATAGATATTTGTATGTCTGTGTTCATAGCAGCATTATTCACAATATCCAAAAGTTGGAATCCACCCAAGTGTCCATTAAGGGATGAATGGATAAACAAAATGTATATACAGACAATGGAATATTATTTAGCCTTAAAAGGGAAAGAATTTCTGACACATGCCACTACATAGACTCATCATGAGGACATTATGCTAAGTGAGATAAGCCACTCACAAAAAGACAAATACCATATGATTACACGTATATGAGGTACCTAGACTAGTAAAATCCATTGAGACAGAAAGTAGAAAGGTGGTTTCCAGGGGCTCAAGGAAGGGTAGAATGGAGGAGAATAGGAAGTTATTATTTAGAGGGTACAGAGTGTTAGTTTTGCAAGATGAAAGAATTCTAGAAATGGATGGTGGTGGTGGTTGCACAACAATGTGAATGTACTAAATGCCACTAAACTTAAAAATGATTAAGACGGCCGATTTTATGTTAAGTGAACTTTACCACAATTTAAAAATTTTAGCTAAGGAATATAGGCAAAGATTTGAATAAATGGACAGATATTAAGACTTTTTGGATGAGAAGATTGATCATAAAAAGATGCCAATTTTCCCCCAGATTGCTCTATAAATTTTAATCAAAATCTCATTAGAATTGTGTGTGTGTGTGCAGACAAGAGAAACTTGACAAACTGATTCTGAAATACATAAAAAATAATCAGTATTGTCTACGGCCATGCTATCCTGAACGAGCCCAATCCAGTCTGATCTCGGAAGCTAAGCAGAGCCAGGCCTGGTTAGTACTTGAATGGGAGACCACCTAGGAAAACCAGGTGCTGTGTAGGTGTAAAAAATAAAAATAAAAAAAATAAGAGATTGTAAGTTGACAAGGTCCTTGCAATCTGTGAGGTCAACTAAGGGTTGCCTTGCCTAAATAAATAAATAAATAATAAAATGATAATCAATAATATTTATTAAAAGAAAACTAATGAAAGACATGTCCAACTAGAAATAAAAATATTCTGTAAAATAAAAGACTGATTAACTGGACTATAGAAATTTTGTAAGTTTCTTTGTTAAAAAATAAGCATACATAAAATCGAGCTGTGAACTGGGAGAAATGGTTGCTGTAGGTATGACAAATGGCTAATACACTTAAAATATAATAACTCTTACAAATCAATATGAGAGCCACAATTGTAATGACAGAAAATGAACAAAAGGGGAAAAAGGCAACTCATGAATGGAAAAATGCAGTGGCCAATAAAGTTATGAAAAGTTTCTATTTCATTAATAATCAAAGAAATGTAAGTTAACACATTTATCAAACTGCACTAATTTTTTTTAAATTATAGTATCAGGATAGGAAAGTTGGTGAGGGAGAATTGAAGGAGACATAAACTGGTACAAATTTCTGGAGGCCAATATGACAATACAATTTTTCTCACTCTTTAATGTAGAAAATTTATTCTTAGGTATATGTAATTGTGAAGATTAGGCTAAAACTCTAACCCTAACAGTACCACTTATAATAGCAAAAACATGAAAACTTCTTAAATGTCCAGAACTTTGAGACTGATTAAATAAGGTACGTCACCCATGAAATGGAATAAAATGCATCTTTTATAAAAGATATTTAGAAAAATATGAAATAAACTGGAAACGTGTGTCCATGTAGTGAATGAGCAAAGCAGATTATAAAGAGTAGGAGCAACATACATACATCGAATAATGACTGGCAGTTTATACCAATATATTAACGTGATTATGTAAAAAAGTGAATCACAAATTATTTTTTCCCTTTTGTCATATATTTTTTCTATCTTTTTTGGGGGGAGAGGGAAGACAGGTATTACTTTTTGACAGGTATCAAAAAATAAATAACTTTAAAAAATAATAAACCAACCTCTAGATAAATCTTTAAAAAAAGACTAATCATTCATTAGCACATAGTAGGAGATGTCCACCTTAGTTTTTTTTTTTTTATGTTAAAGCAGTAAAGAAATTTAGTAATGATCTAGTCCAACTCACTTTTTTAAATTAAGAAACAAAGAGTACAGCCATTAAGTAAACTGACAAAAGTCACTTCAGATTCAGTTTGTTACTTCAGATTCAGTTTGAGAAGAAAAGAAACTCAATTAACAATAGTTGGACACACAAGATTTTATCCTCTCAAGTAAAATTTCTGGAGTTCAGCAGCTACGGCTGAAGTGATATACTAAGGTATTTCAGGGAACATATTTTTATCTTGTTACTTCACTAATCTCCTGCATTTAGCATCCATCTCATGATCCAACATTGTAGCTTTTGAAGCTTCAGCCATCGCATCTGCATTCAGAGAGCTGGAAATAGAAAGAGGAAAAAATTCTACTCCTTCCCCTTAAGGACACCTTAATTGCACATAAGTGCAAAAAAGGCTAGAAAACACACGTTCTTTACTGTATGTGACTTTGCTAAGCTAAAAATTTGGAGTTCTGTTACTAAGAAAGAAAAAGGGAAAAGTTATCAGGAAACAACTTTTTGTCTCTGCCAGAGCCACACTCCCTGCAGGAGTCGGGCAATAGATTGACTAGAGTGCTCTCTCTCCTACACATTGTCCCTGCACCGCATCCCTCTGCAGACACCCACTGACCATGGAAAGTGGAGAAATTGCTGCACTCCTGGATATAGAGCTTATTTTCAAGATCTACTTGTTAAAATTTTTAATTAAACTATATTTAGCCAACATTACAGTAAAAGCAAACACCAAGATAATTATATGTATATTAAACTAAGAAGCACCCCTTCTCCATAAATATCTTATATTTGTAAGCATCTATGACCTCTTCTGATACTTAGTTTTTACACGATTATGTTATTTAAAATATATGGACTGAACGATCATTGTGTGATGCTACATTTTATTTTTTCGGCTGTTATTTAAAATAACTTCCTCTCATGTCCATGCAGTCCACATATCTACCATTTTGATGCCAAGATATAGATTCGATATACCAATTATACTTATGATGCCAATTATAGGACATTTCCATTATTTCAAATTTGTTTTGTGGGGTTTTTTTTTATCACTACAAATAGATTAGCTATGAACATTTTAGTGCAGATAAGCATTGCTTTCTTTCAAGTATTTCTTTAGAATATATTTTCAAACATTGGATTATCAGGGCAAGGATTATGACCAATTTGATGTCTCCTTTGTGAACCATATTCTCTCCGGGAAGTTCTCTAATTTTTGAGACAGTTACACCATCCAAGGAAACTATTTTGTCCACAATCCTGGCACATTTAAATGTCTACCACATTTAATAGTTTCCAGTTTGCTGGAGATATGATAATAGCACTAAACTACTTGAATTTAAATACTTTTTAAGCTGAACATCGTCCATGTTTACATATTTATTTTTTTAATCCTCTGAGTCACATGTCCATTCATATTTTTGTAATCTAACTATAACGGGAAACTGGTGATGTAAGTTTGCATCAGTTCCTCTACTCTTCTGAATCCTAAATTTGATGACAGATGACTTTTTTCTCCTCCTGTTGCTTTTCTTTTCTTTCTTTCTTTTTCTCTTTCTTTCTTTCTTTCTTTTTCTTTCTTTCTCTTTTTTAGGGCAGCTCAAATGACAGTGAAAGGGTTAAAAAGCAATTCTTATTAGACGGCATAATGATGCACATGTTTCTGCTCTACTGGCAATCTGTCTGCTAGGGCCCAAGTCAGGAAGGTATGTTTCCTATTAGAAGGAACAGACTCAGAAATTCTCTCTGCTGCCCACAGAAAAGGCAGAACTCAGGATCCAAGACAGCAGAGTGAGAACCCAAGATGCAAGTCAAATAAAGAAAGCAAGGTACTATTCCCAGACATGCTAACTGCCTAGTGGCAAGTGTTTTCTAACCCATACAGATAGTCTTCTTGTTTTGCTCATGATACGTTCCCAAAAAGTCATTTGAATTTGAATGTCTGAAAATCACATATTAGGGCACATGATATGGATTGGAGGAGATTGGTTTATACTCAAAGAGAAAAAAAAAATAGTTAATCTCTACCTGTTGGTCTCTGTGGCACTGCCTCTGTCTGACCTGGGCCATTCAGTGGACTGAAGAGAAAATACTGAGTTGGGGTATCTTCCCCTTCTTTTCTCTCCTTCTGTGACCCCTTTACAGGGACCACAGCAGAGGGTCATGAACCCCTTAGTCTTTAAACTTGAACTCTGGGACACACTCATCATCTGAGGCAGAGGTGGTTCTTCTTTTTTAGCATGGAGACAGGCAAGACACAAACAAACCAATAAAAGCAAATAAATAGGCATGATAATTACCAACTGTGATGCATGCAATAAAGAAAACAGAATGATGTAAGAAAGAGTCTCTTGGGGTGGTGCTATCTGAGATAAGGAAGGGTGTCCCTGGGGACACAGCCTCCAGCCTGGCAGTTTTCTGCAAGCAAATGGTAGAAAAGTCACTTTTCACACTTGATTCCCATTCTCAGAAAATAAACTTCTATTTTAGGCTTTCAGTTATAGTCAGTGAGTATTTATATTGAACGCCGAGGTCAACTTTGTGCTATTTTGGGAGAGAATTGCTATGCTATTATTATCCAAATTAAATATTATGAAAGTACAGTGTGTTAGTATCAAGTGCAATATTAGGGAAGTAAATTGTGTTAACATGCCAGTGAAGAGAAAACAAACTCGGGGTTTACATTACAATTCAGGAAAATAGGTCAAGAGGGCAACTTTGGGGGCCCAGAAAAGGACGCTGAACTGTTTGACATCTTCATAACTTCTAGTGAAAATGAGCCAAATGACTAAAAGAATGCTTTACAAAGTCAACTGACTTGAAATCCTCTATATCTAGGGATATCAAAATTATATATAAAATTGCAAAGGGGATCAAAATAAATCTTTCTGAGAGACAAAAGGAATTCCTGATTTTACATCTGGTTTCCAACATGACAGCATCTTCCTACAAAATTTGATACTAAGTAAGTTTTTAAAGTAGCCTTATGAATATCAGCGAACAATTTAAGCAGACACTTTACTTTCTGGGTGTCTAATGTGCTATGAATTTAGGTGCCTAAAATACATAAATGATATTTTCTCCATTGCTGCCCACCAGATTCAGGTACTACAGCAAAGGTTGTGACCCAGCAGAATCATGAAGGAAAACAAGCTGCTCAGACTGTATTTACACATATTTTTAATGATAGTTTTGCCACTCCAAAAACTGGCTAAAATGCATGGCAGCACGACAAAAGCCCACATGATGTTTGCAGCTTACCTTTCATCTCCCGGTCTGAGCATTTCTCTCAACTGTTCATTGCTTATGTCCTAGCAGTTTCAAACTCCAACTGAAACCAGTGCTCACTTTCTTTCCCTGATTCCACCATTCCAAGGAAGGAAAATCTTAGACCTTGACTTCTTAGCACAATTTCCTTTAGCTTTGCTCAAGCCCAGTTCATTTAAAAAAATAATAATAAAGTGTAAAAGTATTTGTAAAGTTTCCTTTGAAATTTAAATTAAAAAAAAAAATAAGTTTCTGATCCAAAATTGTACATGTCAGAAAGAATACAGAATTGTAAGTCAGGGGAATTGGACCCTGTCTTGGTGCTGCAGCTAGTAGCTATTACCTTCAGCAAATCACTTAGTCCTTTGGGGACTCATATTCTCATCTGTAAAATGGTACGTTCTAACACAATTTATCATCAATGTCACTCATTCACCAGCAATTTGGGTGCCTGCTGTGTGCCACACCCTTTGCTGGGTGCTAGGAATATCACAGAAATAATGGACAAGAACCACATAGTCAAGGAATCTTCATTCCTGGCTTCACTGATCACTGACTGACCTTGAGCTCTACTGAGACATATGACGGTGCTGCCTGGGCGACCTACCAACTATATGTACAGAGAGAAAAAAAAAAAAAAGCCACATTTTAAGATAAATTTTTAACCTTTTTTCCCCAATTCAAATTAGAAATGGGGCCATAATATTAGGTCT
Source organism: Pteropus medius (assembly GCF_902729225.1). Lineage (NCBI taxonomy): Eukaryota > Metazoa > Chordata > Mammalia > Chiroptera > Pteropodidae > Pteropus > Pteropus medius. The sequence continues at coordinate 29,413,421 of NW_024340696.1, read as the reverse complement.
ATTATTGTACCATGTATATCATATGCAACAATGCAGGATTAGATCCAGGGAAGAAGGCATCCCATAATAAATTCCAAGTATTCTGTTTCACTTTCTGAAAGGCTCTTTTGATAACATTTGGGGCAGCATTTCCCAAAATGTGTTTCCTACTTCATAGTTCCTCAGGATGTTAATAGTGCTCTGGGAAAGAAGGTTCTGGCATTACAGAAGCTAGAGGAATGCTATATACATAAAAGTTAAACAGGTTTCCTTAGAACAGGTCTTCTTGGTGCCTTTATTGTGCAATATGACTCGAAAAGACCAGAGAGGAATACCTTGAAGCACTAACCAAACTTATTTGACCACAAAATTTGTTTGTCTGTTTTGCCGAGCATTTCATGAGGCCAGTCCTCTATGGGACTAGCCATTAGGACACTTGTGAAAATCATTCTTTATTTAAAAATGAACATCTTTAACACAAAAATTTGTACATGGACATTCATAGCATCTCATTAGTAATAGTCCAAAAGTGGAAACAACCCAAATGTTCATCAACTGATAAAGGGGTAAATAAAATGTGGTATAGCCATACAATTGAATATTATTCAGCTGTAAAAAGGAATAAAGGACTACTACAATATGAATGAACCTTGAAAACATGGTAAGTGGAATGATGCCAGATGCAAAAGGCCACATAGTCTATGATTCCATTTATATGAAATACAAATCCATAGAGACAGAAAGAAAATCATCATTTGTTAGGTATTGGAAGTGGGAAAAAATATGAAATGACAATTAATGGGTATAAAGTTTCTTTGGTGAGTTAATGAAAATGTTCCAAAACATTTTGGTGGCAATGCTTATACAACTCTGAATATACTAAAAACCATTGAAGTGTATACCTCAAATGAGAAAATCTTATGCATGTGAATCATATCTCAATAAAGCTGTTAAATATATACCTTTGTGGAAAAAAGAAACTGAAAGGGGTTCAGGCTTGTCTTTTGGGGGGCTATCCATTCCTAGTTATGATTTATCTAGAGTTTTGCTGCCAAAGTGGAAGGAGCCAGCCTACTTGTACCATTTACCGATTAAGCAATCATGGAAAACTCCTAACCTCTCTGTTTCCCTTTCTTATCTAAAAATAGGAATAAAAATGGAACTGTTGCAAAGATTAATACAATCAGGTATGGACTTTCTTTTGAAAAATGTAAACATTTTACAAATACTAATTATTATTTTACTATTAACAGTAAATGGACCACTTGGGTGCAAAACCTTCTGAGACTTTCAGAAGGTTCTCGAACCTTTCTAGGGCTCAGCATTCTCTTCTTAAGATAATAAAATACCCTCCTCACTGAGTTGTTTTGAGAATTTAATGAGTTAATATGTGTGACACTCTTAGAATAGTGCCTGACATTTAGTAAGCATTCAATATTTATACCTTAATTTCTTTTTTTCTTGCCAAGCTTACTTACCAACATAGTTTTTATATATTGTATTTTTTTTTCTTATTTCATTCTTCTTTTGTCTTTATTTCTTTGACCATGTCTAATATATCATTCCTCTCTTTCTTTTTAGTGGCTCTTAGTTATTTATAAATCATATTCTGTTTTCCTGCCATTCTTCTAAGTTGTTCATGCCAAATTATTTTTGTTGCTCCTTAAACATGTGCCCTTTAGCCCATATTATAGTTTTTTTGGCTGGTCTCCAGTGTGCCAGCAACTGCTTCATTCATTGGTTCAGTACTCTGGATAATGATGGTGATGGTGGTGATGACTGAAAGAAAAAAACTGCAAAAGAAAGGGAAAAGAAAAATCAAAATTCTACTTGGAAAATATTTACAGTCTGCTCTCTTTCAAGAAAGAATCATTTTAAAACAATAATGTCACCAAAGAAAAGTGGCATGCTAACTACTAGCAGGACATCTTGTGCATTTATAAATAAATATTAATGAGTTGAGACTAGCAGAGTAACAAGGATATTACTATGTATGTCCTCTCATAGCCATTATAGTAATTTCTTTGGATAACTTTGGACACTTTCTACTCAGAACTTTATAATAAAGATACCTCACTTTAATCAAATGAAAAATGTGAAAATTTAGATTTCAGAAATAATGAAAAGGAGAAAAGAAATAGGACTCATGAGATCTATGTGCTAGTTTTAGTTTCCTCCTCTGTGAACTAGATATTCAATAAGATCCCTTTTGGCATTACAACTCTATGATTCTAGCATAAGGTAAGAGATTACATTCACCACTAATTAATTCATTCAATTAACACATTCAGTATCTATAGTATACAGGAATATAATGTATGTGGTGAGTCCTATGTGAGAGGAAACCTCAGAGCAGGGTACCTCACCCAGACTTGTGGTTTAGCGAAGGCTTCCTAGTCAACACGACATTGAACAAGGTCTTTAAGGGAAAAAAAAATGGAATTAATTGAGAGGAAGAACATTCCAGGAAAAGGAGGAGCTTATTCAAGGGCACAAAGACCTGAGAGCAGCCAAAATGTTCAGGGAACATATTAGTACTTATTTATAACTGCACAGCCCAATATGGCTGGTACGGAAGTTTGTGAAGAACAGAGCATAATCTGCTATGTGTGCCTAGTATGTGGCTTAGCATGTCATGCTGCATAGTTTGGACGTTGTCCAGCAGATAACAGAGAACAGAGGTTTTTAAATGGATAAACGACACAATTACATTTGTATTTCAGAAATATTTGGGAAATATATGGAAAAGAAATAAGAAACAGGAAGACCAGTTAGGAGGCAAGAAATTTTAAGGGTTTGAATTTAGGTGGGCACATTAGGAATGGAGAGCACTGAGGACAGATTTGAGTCACGTTCAAAAAGATACAACTAACTTGGGTGGCAAGTTGGATTCACAGGCTAAAAAGGGAAGAAGGAGACAAAAAATTTCCTCTTAACTTGCTCTTGGTGACTGAGTAGATATAGTCACCAACCTCCAAGAAGGAGAGTGTTTGGGTAGGGATGGAAAGAGAAAAAATTCTGTTTTAAACATGTTTAGCTTGACGAGCTATGAGTCACACAAGTAGAAATGTCCAGCAGGCATTGGTTCTATCAGTCTAGAATTCAAAACAAAATTCTGAGTTAGACTTCTAGTTCTAGTGGTCATTAACACATATGTAAAAGTCGCTATCACTAGATTGTAAGCTCAGTGAGTCCAATATGGCTGATAGAGTTCCTACTCTGCCTTGTTTACAGTAAGACCTCAAGAGATATTTGAAAGAACAGATAAATAAAAGAATGAGATCCCAAAAAGAGTGAGAAGACTAAAGTCCAAACTTGGGATTGCTAGCATTTGAAGATGAGCTCAGTAGAAGAGCACACAAAGGAGGATGAGAAGAAACAAGAGGAGAAATAGGAGGAAACCTGGGGGAGAATAAAGTTGTGCAAGTCCAAGGAGAAAAACCTTGCAAGGAGAAAATTCCAGCAGGGTCAAGAAATACTGGAGGGTCTGATAAAATGAATTTAAAGCATGTTTATTAGATTTCACATCAAGGATGTTGCTGACTTAGGGAAGACAGTACTGATTCATTGAAAGAGAGACCATCATTTTGAAGGATCTTAGCCGTGAGGAGGAGAAGGGTGGTAGCTAGAGAAGACGCTTCTGGGCAGAGGGGGGGTGTCTTTCTTTGTTTTAAGATGAAAATGTTATAAACAAGTCTATTTAATGAGAAGGAAAAACTAATAGAATGAAAAATTCTGAGTCATATAAAAGAGAAAACTAATGAAATGAGTTCTACAAAAATATTCCTAGAGTCTTATAAACGGGGAGCTCCTTATGGGCCCATAAATGTTATATGATTGCAAAAGAAATAGATTTACATTTCTTTTAAGAACATTTCAGTTGTACACATCAAGACATACTTGTAGTATTATCTATGAGAAATATCTATCTATCTATTGAAGTTTCCTATTTTTAATTATAAAATGAGACTATGCCCATTAATTCCATCTACTATTCTTTCCTCCCTCCCTCTTATCCTCTCCCCCTTCTCAACCCTAAGCCAGGATTTGTATTCTGAGCTCCAAATGGAAGAAGATGCATCTATTTCCAGCCTTCTTCATCCCAACCCACGGCCTTTTTGGTTTCCAATTTACATACAGAAACTAAAACAGAAAAAAAGAAATCCCACTGCAATCATACATGGATTCCTAGGAGAAGAAAGCTTCAGGAACCTGGTGAAACAATGGGACTCTGGAAAGCAAGGCTCACAGCTCTTTTTGGTTGTAGGAAGGCTATATTACTAATCAAAAGCAAATGAGGAAACCTCAAAACAGAAGAAGAAAAAATCAAATACAATGCATCCGCGTTTGCAGCACTGTACTAAAGTTCAAATTCCCCTGCTTCTAGGTAGCCACCATCATATTATCCATCTTTTTTATCTGAATGGACAGGTCTGGTTCTTCATTGTTAGGTGAGGGGAGAACTCTAGAAAAAGTAATTTCCTTAATTCCTTCTGTTTACCTCTCTTTATATTTATGTTAAGTAGTAAAGAGTTCAATGAAAAAATCATATCTACTTAACTTAAAAAGTTGAATCACTATTTTTTAAAATAAAAATTACATACAGACTTTATAACAAGCTCCAACAGAACAGAGGATATCAGGTAAAAGGTAAAAATCCCTCCAGGCCTTTGTTGCCCTATGACCACACCCCAGAGGTGACCATCGACAGTAGTTATTGGGAGCAAAAATGCAATTACAATTCATTTGAAAGGGAAACGGTAGTGATGAGCACCTGGGCCCTATGCTGTCACAGCCCTGGGCTTCTGTTTCTAAATCTTTAAATAAATTGGCCTGTTTTTTTCTTTCCACCGAATTAACTGAAACGTATGAGCCAACTGCACATTGTAGTTTTGGTTCATTAATGATAGAGTCCTAAGTAGGTTTTAGAAGTGCTGAGAGGAAATTTCAACCCTCTGATCCTCCTCAGTCTCCTTCAAAGGGGAAGAACAGCTTTGAAAAGTTAAGCCCACACTAAGGTCCATCTCCAACTCCCTCTGGGGCTTCTCTCTAGAAGCTCTGTCCTTTCCCCAGCTGGAGCCCCTTCCTCCTCAGACGGGAAAAGCATCCTGCTGCTGGCTTAGCTTTAATGAGAATCGAATTAAATAGAAAACCGAAATCTTCTTTTCTAAAGACAAGACAGGATAGACCTGAGACGAAAAGAACAATGAATTAGGAAATAAATGAGGAAGAATCAGAGTTTCAGTTTAAATAATAATTTCTTTAAAATTCTTGGAATGATTTGCTATTTCCACACATGTCATTTTTCATGAACCCGCTATCTGAGAGCGCACCCTTTCATCATATTGAAGTTATAATACTGCTTAAAATGTGCAAATTTGTGCATTTGTTTGCTTATGTTGACAAAAGATAACCCTGGTATCTTTTTTGGCCTCAGATTTTCTAGTTTTCGGTGACCTGAGCGAGTAGATGAGCACAGGGGGAAAACAGCCTGGCTCATACTTTTTGGCATCGACCCAATTTTCCAATCTTCAAAATTCTCAGCCAGTTTCCCTCTCCTCATCATTGCATTGTGCTACTTGAAAGACGCAGTGGAAATAGCTGTGGGAACACAAAGAAAGAAAGAACACAGACCATGAGGTTGGTGGAGAGGAAACCCTCTTAATAAATTTCAAAAGAATAAATCCTGGAGCAATCCTGAGTCTTAGAAGATTTACCAGAAATGTAGGCAGAACTCCAAGATCATGATGCTGGAAAAAATTATAATATTGGGCGTTGTAAGATAGAAGATAAAAAGAGAAATTCCAAATGAATTAATAATTAAATTCCTGTATGGCTTCTTATTAATTAGGCTCTATCAGGAACTATAAGTTCCAACTTTATCACTCTGTTAGTTGGAGTAAATGTTAGCTGTAGTATTTGCTAAAGTAATTTGTATTATATTATTTCTCATATAACTGAATGTACTCTGGAATTTTCAGGTAACCAAATCTTGGGCAAAGTAAAAGCTTTCCAGTGATTTTTTTTTTTTAATCAAATATTTCCTATAGGTAGGTTGCCTAGCCTGTCTTAAGTTCTGACTATGCCTTCCCAAGAATGTTGAAATCTATAGCTAAACTGAACCACAGCTATGTCCTGAGTAATTACTCACTGTCTTATGAACTCATGAAGAATATATTCATAGCAAAGAAAGCACTAAAAATTGAACTATAAGAAGAATCAGCATAAAGATGTCTCAAGAAAAATAAGTTGCATTCAGAAGTATTCCAATGTGGGCTTTGGCAGCATATGAGGGCTTTTAATATATAAACTGGATTTATTGCCTTTTTTCTTTAAAAGTTGCAAAGACAGATTCATTTCATGAATGTGTGTGACCAACTTCAGGTTGTATTGAAATTTTAATAGCTCGGCTGCAAACCAAAAACACTCATCAGATATTTAGGGTTTACTTGCTTTTTTGGTGTTTGGAACTCAGGGGCAATACAAAAGACATAATAGCATTTTTTTTAAAACTAATTGGATTGGTTTTAAATAGAATAGATTTGTCTAGAATAGAGACTCAGCAATCTTTTATGCAGGATCCCTATCAGAAATACTATGGAAAGTAGGATAACAAAGCATAGATACATGCAATGAGAAACAGACAGGTGTCAGAGCAGAGAGACATCATGGGAGAGGGGAAAGTGCAGTGGCTCAGGTGTCATAGATGGAGACTCTGGCAGACTCTGTAGTTGCTTACCCAATAGACACTTGATTTTGTTCAGATATTGGGCGAAGAGCCTTTAGCCTCTGGTCTGGGGAGAGATGAAAATGTAATCCCATTCTTGCCAATGATATGGAAGGAGAAGTCTGCTGAGGGATTCTGCTCCTGGTAAAAAGCTAGAGGTGTATAAACAGAAGGTCTCTTTCTGCCTATCTGTCCCTAGATCCCCAACCACTACCTTCCATCATTTCTATTTCTAGCCTTTGAATGTTTTGAAGCTTGTGGCTATGGCAGCCATATTGCAACCATGAGTGGATGAGTCCTCAGATGAAAAGCCAAAAAGTTGAGTCTCGGGTTTTTCATGATCCTATTGAAAAAATGAACCAATGCCAACAACTGCCTATCTCTAGACTTTCTGAAAAGAGAACAATAAATCCATCTGTTTTAGCCACTATTCATCAGGTTTTCTGTTATTTTCAGCTAAAAGCATTTCTAATTACTCAAGGAATTATAACCTTGGCCCTAAAACTAAGCCATCACATGACCTTGAACAAAAATAAATGATCTCATTAAAGAAAAGAAAAGAAATGAACCCCCTCAGGTCCTTGGTTTCCTCATTTACAAAATAAGGAATGAGAATCTCCCCCCTCAAAAAAAAATCACTGTGATTTTCAAGATAAACAAACAGTCTACATTTTTATAATAATTAAAAACATATATTTGAGCTCCTACTTAACATATTATGAAGTTTTTCTTGGCTCTATACTAAGGGTTTAGTCGATATTACCTCATTTAGTCTTCCCAAGAGTTTTTTTTAAAGTGAGCGCTCTTAACCTCGTTTTATAAATAAGAGAGGCTGGATAACATGCCAAGGTCACACAGCTACTAAGTGGCAGAGCCAGGACTCACTTTCAGGTCTGTTTTCTGTGTCGGAAACCACCTGGGAAGTACAGAATAAATTCCTCCCAATACTATCTCCTGCTGTGAGTGAGGCCTAATATATAGACTCTTTGGTGATGTTTTACATTTCAAGAAACAAGACTTGATCTATGGTATAAGCAAAACCACGTAAGGGTTACCTCATATTTATGCAGAGCATGGCTGAAAATACCCACAGGGAGGGGCAAGATTCTAAGGAAATAATTTTGAATTTACGCTGATACATACAGAAACAGGTAATTGAGGCACTGAATATATGATAAACTATATCTTTAACAATTTTGGCCTGGAAGAACTTTAAAAGCAGGTATAATCAAAGCCGACCTGTGTCATATAAAGAACTCTCAGGAAAGCACCTACACATAGAATGTTTGCCTTTGATGGTCTTTCCTGGTACACAGTTAAGAAAAACTGTAAAATCCACACTAGATAACTGAGGGAATGGGCTGTTGACAGGGGATAACTACATCAGTGAGAAGGGAGGAGACCCTGACCAAAAAGATAACTGGTTTGGAATTATGATCAATTATGATTAAGGCCACTTTTTTCTCCTGGCAGAAATCAGGCCACAGGACCATTTGTCTATTAAGACATATCACAATTCATATAAGTGAAATCATATGGTATTTATCTTTGTCTGACTTATTTCACTCAGCATAATAACACCTAGGTCCATCCATATCGTTGCAAATGGTAGGATTTCATTTTTTTTAATGACCATTGTATATATGAACCATAACTTCTTTATTCAATCGTCTGTTGATGGGCATTTAGGTTGCTTCCATATCTTGGCTATTGTAAATTGTGCTGCCATGAATATTGGGGCACATAGATCTTTACAAATTATTGTTTTGGTTTTCTTTGGATAAATACCCCGAAGTGCAATTACTGGGTCAAAAGGTATATCCATTTTAAATTTTTTGAGAAACCTCTAGACTATTTCCCAGAGCGGTTGTACTAATTTGCAATCCTACCAACAATGAATGAGAGTTCCCTTTTCTCCGCATCCTCGCCAACACTCTTCATTCTTTGATTTATCAATGATAGCCATTCTGACAGGTGTCAGGTGATATATCATTGTGGTTTTAATTTGCATTTCTCTGATGATTAGTGACCTTGGGCATCTTTTCATATGTCTATTGGCCATCTGTATTTCCTCTTTGGAGAAGTATTTCTTCAGGTCTTCTTCTCATTTTTTAATTGGATTGTTTGTTTTTTTGTTGTTGAGTTGTATGAGTTCTTTATATATTTTGGATATTAACCTCTTATCATTAGTGAATATCTTCTTCCAATCAGTTGGTTGTCTTTTTGTTTTGTTGATGGTTTCCTTTGCTGTACAAAACATTTTTAGTTTGATGTAGTCCCATTTGTTTATTTTTTCTTTTGTTTCCCTTGCCCAGGGAGATATATCCAAAAAGAAATTACTGTTAGTAATATCAGAGAGTTTACTGCCTATGATTTCTTCTAGAAGTTTTATGGTTTAGGGTCTTACATTTAAGTCTTTAATCCATTTTGAGTCTATTCTTGTATACAGTATAAGAAGATTGTCCAGTTTCTTTCTTTTTTTTTTTTTGCATGTTATTTGTCCAATTTTTCCAACACCATTTATTGAAGAGACTGTCTTTATCCCATTGTATATTCTTGCCTCCTTTGTCATATATTAAATGAGCATATAGGTGTGGATTTATTTGGGGGCTCTCTATTCTGTTCCATTGATCAACGTATCTGTTTTCATGCCAGTACCATGCTGTTTTGATTACTACTGCCTTGTAGTATATTTTGATATCAGGTAGTGTACCTCCAACTTTGTTCTTCTTTCTCAAAATTGCCATGGCTATTTGGGGTCTGTTATGGTTCCATATAAATTTTAGGATTATTTGTTCTAGCTCTCTGAAAAATGCCATTGGTATTTTGATAGGAATTGCACTGAATCTATAGATTGCTTTGGGTAGTATGGCTATTTTAATGATATTGATTCTTCCTACCCATGAGCACAATATATGCTTTCATTTATTTGTATCTTCTTCAATTTCTTTTTTCAATGACTTATAATTTTCTGAGAACAGGTCTTTTACCTCCTTGGTTAAGTTGATTCCCAGGTATTTTATAGTTTTTTATGCAATTGTAAATGGGATTGTTTTCTTAATTTCTCTTTCCAAAAGTTCATCATTGGTGTATAAAAATGCCACTGAGTTCTGAATATTTATTTTGTAACCTGCTACTTTACTGAATTCATTGATCAGTTCTAACAGATTTTTGGTGGAATCTTTAGGGTTCTTTATATATAGTATCATGTCATCAGCAAAAAGAGTTTTACTTCTTCCTTTCCAATTCAGATACCTTTATTTCTCTTTCTTGTCTTCTTATTGATTTTTAAGAACTTCAGGCATTTTGTATATATTAAGTATATTAATGCTTTCTTTTTGTCTTTTGCTCTGTTTTGTTTGTGGTGTTTTGGGTCCACGATATTTTTTTTTCCTTTTTATGTACTTGATACTATTATTTCTTTCCTCTCTGATTCTATCTCAAGTATCAAGCTTAGGCTGGACTTACCCATTCTATTATAGACTTATCCATAAATGCTGACCTTCATTTTCTTCTATCTGGTACTTTAATACTTTAATTTATTTTTATTTTAATCTTAAGTACATGTGGAATTTATTCTACTGTATGACATAAAATTTAACTTGTCCAAATAATAATATTTATAATTATTCCTTTCATTTATGGCTGATTCAAAAGGCCACATGTGATATATATATTAGATGCTTATAAATATTTGGGCGTATTCCTGCAATCTTAATAATGTTCCCTTTGTTTGTCTGTCTATCCCTTCACCAACATCACTCTATTTTGTTATCTGGTAAGGCCAGTACCCTCTTATTATTTAAAGGATTTTTAAAGGTAATATTGACTACATGAAAGATTTCAAAAAAAAAACTTTCTCATTAATTTTTTTCCTTCCAGAGAAACTTAAAAGGAAAAAAAAAGCACCAGTAGAATTCTAATTAGAATTGTATTTGATTTATAGTTTAATTTGGGGAAAATTAAAAATCTTAACATTATTAAGTCTGTTGTCCCAAGAACATGGTCCATCTCTCCATTAAAACTTTTTTATTTATGATTCTCAGAAGAAATGTGCAGTTCCCAGTGACTTTTAGGTTAACACGTGGTACATACTGCCACTGTCCTACCCACCACATACCTTTGGCATTCCCATCTACTTGCCAGGGGTTACTTTTTGGGCATCTCTGTGCCTCTATAAGGGTTTTTTCCCTTGTCATAGACACATGCAAGGCCTGATGGCAGGGCCAGCTGTAAATATGGAGTTTATGACCTTACAAACAGCCTCTTGCCAATGACAACAGAGAGTTGGTGGTAAGCACCCAGCTTCCTATCCCTTTTGTCATAATAACTCTGTCATATGCTCACTTTGTCTCCCAGAGGGGCCTCATGAAGTAATACTCTCTATCTGCCTCCAGAAATAAATGGTTTGATGATGCACATTCTATTGACTTCCTTCTCTTCCCCATCTCCCAAACTCATTCTCAGACTGGGTTCCTGGGATCACTCTTCAATAAACAACTCTAACATTCATCCTTGGCTCAGGGGCAGCTTCCAGGGGAACCCAAACTAAGATACAATCCCTACTTATTCATGGGTGCTATTTAAATGGGACTTTTTAAAATTATAATTTCTAACTAGATATATAAGGAAGTTATTGATATTTTGTCTACTGTAGAGATATATCATATGTGCACATAATGACATTCAAACACAAGTTCTTGTCAGGAAAAAAATTAGTACTGTTACATTGTTTTATTTATACACTCTGCTGCAAATTATATATTGTATGTCTATGCAGATACAATGTATAGAGTTGCATACACAATTCCCACATGTACAGTATTTCATGGGCAATTTGGAGAATTTCTAAGAGTGATTTTGGCTATGCACAATTTTAACCTCCTTGTCTTTAGAACCTAACCTCATGATCTTTGGCAACAGGTTTCATTACTGATTCCATTTATTAGTTTTAACAGGGTTTCAATTTATTCTCTTGATCTTTCTAGGTCAACAATCACATCAATAGGAAATAATATGAATTTTGTTTCTTTTTCATTACATAGATAGATAGATAGATAGATAGATAGATAGATAGCTTCTTCATCTTGTTTTACAATTGTATTTCCTAGAATTTTCAGAATAATGTTCAGTATCAGTGGTGAAAGAAATGTCTTTTTCTAATTTCAGATATGCATAGAAATAGAATGTTTCTCATTCTACTGAGAGAGTGGGTGTGTGAGAGTGTTTTGTGAATACATACAGGTTTGAGACCTCCCAAGTTGACCTTGATTTATAAGCAAGAAACATTAAATCTCTAATTGTAATAGGGATCTGAGTTTCTATACCCATACTTGCCCAATTATCACATCCCAAGTAACTATTTTTGTTATTATTGGTTCTGACAGACCTACGTATTTTCATAAATATAAAAATTAGAGATAATTGTAAAATTTAGAAGTAGTATCAGCTCTCCTCTTCTAAATTTCATTTTGAACATTGCTTTACTAACTATGCCAGCATTTTGTTTCGTTTGTTTTATAACCTAGCAGTCTTCATCAAGCCAGACACTAGGAGGGCAAGAGATGATTCTACCAGGGTATATGTCAGTTGGCATCAATTTTAAATTAACATCTGTATCTCATGATAGTGTTTGAAGAGCAAAACTTTTTCCTTGAGAAATCCTAGATGTAAATTTTTTTCTTCAAAACTTTTCAAGTTTTATTCCTTATAGATAGATATAGTTTGAAAATCCCTCAGGCCACCTTCTTCTTCTCCTACCTCCTATTTTCCCAAGATTTTTAAGGCAGGTTCTGGCTCAGCTCTGCTAAAATGGAAGACAAAGGCGGAAATAAACACTTTCTATCAGATCCAAAAACTATAGTCTATTTTAAGACATAATCAACTATAAGTACTTTAATTTATTTATCTAGACACCTACTGATATATTTAGGATGTTTCAATCTCTTGTGATTACAAAAATGCTGAAATTGTTGTCCTTATACAAATACCATTTTGTACATATGTAAACATTATCTGGCTACCTTGAACATAAGAAGTTACATATTGGACAAATAATGAGATATTTTGGTGAGTCCAAGAATGAGTTGACTAACCACATTAGAGGAAAAGAGAGAGAGAGAGAGAGAGAGAGAGAGAGAGAAAGCTGAAGGAAGCCCAGCATCATGATTTTGTAGATAATCTCCCCAGAGTATTACTCAAGTTTTACCATCTCCCAATGTAGCACATTGCTATATACTCACTGCTAAATACCCAGCTCCTTTGCATATATGTGTGGCTATGCGACTATTTCTTGGCAATAGAATTTGAGCAGAAATTATATATTTCACTTTTAGGTCTAACCCCTAAAATCTGCCATGTAATTTTCTCTCTTCCTTTGTTTCCTAGAGGTATGAAAAGAATCCAGCAAAATCCTGGATTTGGGGAGCTTGTCCCTTAATCATTTTGTAAAAAGTTGCCCAATAAAAACCCAATTCGACTGTGACTTGAGAGAGAAATAAATCTTTGTTATGTAAAGCCACCGATATTTAGGGATTGTTTGTTATAGCAGCTGTTTTTTTCCTAACTAATAAACCCAGTTCTGCATATCTCTGATCCAATTTTCAAATTCTCAGTTAATAATACTTGGTTCATTCTGGAATAAGAATCTACTAAGCTTGATTATTTGGCTATAGCTAGGTTAGAGTGTTACTGGGTCACTCTACAAAGATGTGGCCTCCAGATGCCCACTCATGGGTATTAGGAGCTATTTCAAAAGCAGGAATCACTGTGAACTGGGAAGCCACTTTGAGAGTGTCTTCTACATGAAAGATGATAACAAACAGGAAGAGGCCAAGAATGACAGAGACTTTTACTCTGGCTCTCAGGGTAGGGAGGAATAAGAATAAAAATTCCATCAAACTTATTCTTCAGGAGCTTTAGATCTCTATTAGGCTGTCATAAATCCTTCACTCTCAGAGACAATGGACATGATAAATGTAGAATAAATGAAAATTAAAAGGTCATTCATGTGAGACATTATGTTCAAGGAGATATTGTATACCTTGCTGAGGGAATAGAAGTGTGGGATCTAGCTTGTCATCCTCAAGGAACAGAATCATGACTGGAAAGGAAAAAATCCCTGTTAAATGAGTAGTGACAATCATGAAACATCAAGTTTCAGAGAGATAGAGATGAACAATTGCTGGAGGCACTTATCATTTTTAAAATTCTGGCCCAGAATCTCATCTCCCCTCTCCTATTATCTGAGTTGGTTGTGAGCAAGGACTCACAATTTCCCAAAGAAACTGAAGAAAGCTCAGTACCTATTCCTCTCCCCTTGCCTCCAGCCCACAACCCCCACCAATAGCTAATGTAAATGAGAAGAGGAAGAAGAGACAGCTTAGACTCCACCTCCAGTAGTGGCAGATGTCCCTAGCAGTGTGAGGTCTCCAAAAGAACATTCTAACCACTCCTCAGATTCCTGATTCCTGCTTATTTTCTGAGCCTTGTTCTCAAGTTTTCTCATGGATTCTATAAGCCACCTAATATCCTTCTAATAAATTCCTTTCCTACTTAAATTAGATGTAGTTAGTTTCTAAAGCTTGCAACAGAGAACCTTGACTGATATAATTTTCTCTTCCTCCTGTTCATTTTTTCCCTTGACAACCTGACAGATAGAATATTTGGATTCTTAAAAGTAGCATGATAAATGTTATAAAATCCACATCTCATACAGATGTAGATCCCTAAAATAATTAGAAAGCTGAGACATTATTATTTTTACTTTAGGACTACAACAGGCTATGACTGGAAAATACCTGAATCATTAAGAGCATACTCTTGTAGGAGCTCCACCAGCTCACTCACATGCACTCATATACCACATCTGCTGGCCTCACTGTGTGCCTCTTGAGTGTCTCCCCAGGAGTGGCAAGTTAGGCTCATCTCTTCCAAAGATCGGGCCTAGCCAACCTATGCCTTACGGACAGGGGAGTCTGAAAGCTTCTGATCCAGTTATCTGCACCAGAGTTTGGGCTTGCTAGTGTCTCAGCCACACAGGAGGAGGCTCAAGCACCATAACTGCATAGAGTGGAGCTAAGAAATAGATAAGAGTGACTGTAATCAAGAAAGGGCCAGAGTGGGAGGTATGGCTAGTGAGAACATAAATGAAAAGTACAGGCCATTTTATGACAAGAGAGCCTCCCTGTTCGACTTCCACAAAGGTTCTGGTAGAAGATTTGTTGGAAGAGAACTACTATATGAAATTAAAAATGTTTCTTAGGTTGACTAAGTCTCATTTCCTAACATTTGAATCACATCAGGTAATAACCCAAGGAGTCTCTCCTGGATACTACCCCTTGGGAGTCAGACAAAGAATCAAAGAAGACCATCTTCAGTCACCACCACCCTTCTTACCTTTTTTGTGGTCTAGTTGGGATACAGGCCTCTTCCTTTGTAGGTCTAATCCTTTCTAACAGACAGAGCTTGCCCAGTACAGATGCTGACATGTTGAGAGCACCTGGCAGCAGTACAGTAGACCTGGGCTCTAAAACCATGTTAATAATAACTCTATTATATCTATTGAGCCTAGTCTCTATCTTTTTAAGATGGAAGGAAGCTGGAGAGCCACGTACCAAGGGCTCTCCTGTGGCCTTGCCAGGAGAAACAACTGTTCAGTTTGGACAAAATTTAACAAGAGAGAACTTGTATAGAGGTAGTACCAGAATCACAGCTTCAGAGCTCAGCTGGTCTTCTTCCAAAGGCAGTTTTGACACCTCCTACCCTATGCCCTCCAAAGCTAAAGCTGAGTGGTGGATAAAGGGTCTTTCCTTTCCCATATGAGATTTTACCCAGGATCATCTTCTCCTGGCTTGAGGCAAGTGGCAGACCCAATATACCCTAAATCTATTGGTTGTCTTCTGAACTTCTTGGGTTTTAAAATATTTAGCTTTTTCTGAAAGAACTTGATAATATGAGATGTCAGAAGTAAAAGTTTCGTAGTAAACCAGATATGCCCAGTACAGAAAGGTTAGCCCAAGCACCGGTTTTCCAGTGAAAACTCTGAGAATGGAGTTTTTTGAGAGTCATTCTTACAAGTCCCAGGACATCCACTAGAAGCTGGAAGGATGGTTGCTGGCGGATGGAAACAAAAGACATCTTACCTGGTGGGGAGCCTCTCCTGGATACCACCCCTGTGGCTAGTCTCATTCTAAGAGAGAAGACAAACAGCAGCCAATAGGAGGAGAAAGAGAAAAGAAAAAACTAAAGTAGCAAAGAAAGGAAAAAGTTTAAAAACAGTTTTACTGTTACTCCTGTTAACTAATAAATGCCCAATGTAAAAATTTTGGAAAATTAAGAAAAAGATAAAAAATAAAGATGACCTATAATCTGACAACTTGGAAAGAATCACTTAAACAATTTTTGTGGTATGTATTTGCATACTTTTCTATGAAAAAATATATATAGATAGGTTTAAAAACAATAGAATATATAATATATAAACATGCATATATATATTCACATACACACACATACTAATTTGTTGTTCACTTTTTCTCTTAATTTATTATGAAAATATTCCATATAAATAAATAAATAGCATCATCATTTTAATAGCTATATAGTGTTCTATTATAGATATAACATACACACCAAATCCCTTATTAATGAAGTTTTTCCAATTTTTCAGTATTACAGTGTTCTAATTACTCACATCATAGGTATATCTTTGGAAAGTTGTTTCATTCTTTCCCAGAAATAAAAATGCTGGGTCAAGGTATATACTTTTTAAAAAGCTTTTCATAAATGTTATTATATATTCTTCCAGAAATGATATACCAATGAACATTCCCATTAGTAGGATGTGGGTATCTATTTCCCTACCTTTTTTTATGTCTTTGGTCAACTAGGTAGTTGAAAACTATATCTTTGTATTGCTTTGATTACAAGAGAAGTAGAATCTCTTCACATGTTTATTGGCCATTTGGGGATGCAATTCCTTTCACATGTTTTTCAAATGGAGTATTCATCTGTATTTTCCTGTTATCTGTAAGAACTCTACATTAAGAATTCTTATCCTTGCTGTATGCATCGCTACTGAGTTGACACTTAACAGATGAAAAATAAAATGAATAATAAGGCAAGAGAATAATTAAACTAATAAAATTAAAAATAAGGAAAATGTTACTTTAAAGGCAAGAGAATAAGAAAATCAATTGAGAAAAATAAAGAAAGCCTGGATAGTAATAGGAAACTTTAAGGTGAAAGAAATAGAATAATACAAATAACCAGCACCAGTCAAATCAAAGAGAAAATCTAGAACAATGCCTACATTCTAATATTTATTATATAAACTGTCCATAAGAAAACAAAACAAAACTGGAGACTGTAGATAACAATAGAATTTATCTCAGGTTGGCCAAGGACAGTGTCATGGATCTTTAGTCAAGGTCTCTGTAGCAACATGCACAGATCAAAACCGAAAAGAGTATCAGAATCTTTCACAGTACTCTATAGCAAATCCTCCCAAGGAGGCCAAATTCATTTAAAGCTACATTTAAAAAGGGCAACAGATAAACAGGTAGACAAGGAAAGAATTACAAAAACAGGATGAAGTCTTGATGGGAGGAGGTTAATATGTCATTTTAATTGCATTGTCTCTTCTTTTTGTCCACTAATTAGATTAAGAAGCTTTTAGAATTACAGACGCTAAAAAGAGACTCCTCTTGAAGAAACCATAAACAAAGAGATGCCTCACCCCACCTACTCCAGATTTCATGTAAGGAAAATTGATTCTCACTTGGAATTCCAAGGAGGTGTATATCTTGAGTGTTTTTCTGAGAGAACATGACAGTTTTATCTTTTAAAAGGAGGAAAATATGCATAAACTGCTTCCAAGTCCACTTAATCTTTACAAAAGTAGTATGAGATCCATTTTATTATTTTCCCATTTTATGTATGAGAACACTCAAGTCCAGAAAGGGTAGTGACCTGCTTCATCAAGGTGCTCTCAACAATGTGCTCTGAGGAGCAGGAATCAAAACAACTTTAGATCAGTGCAATAAAAACATAATGTGAGCCACGTATACTAATTTAAATTCTCTAGTAACTACATTAAAAAATTAAAAGAAATTAATGAATTAACTTTAATAATACATTTTATTTAGCACAATATATTCAGACTATTATCTTCCTAACATATAATAAACATAAAAATTAATTAGATGTTTTATATATTTTTTTCATACTAAGTCTCTGAAGTATAATATGTCTGTTACATTTACAGCACATCTCGATTTGCACTTGCCCCATTTCAATATAAAGTACATCCGGTGACAGGCAGAGGGGAGGGGGAGGAGGAAGCTAAAAGAAAAGTATGAAGGGTTAAAGAAGTACAAAATAGTAGTTGATAGATGATTATGTCGATGGGGAGGGGAAGTACAGCTTAGGGAATGCAGTCAGCATCAGTGTAATGGCTAGGTGTAGAGCCAGAGGAGAGAAAGAGCAACCAAGTGGATCGTTTCATAAACTATATAAAAGTCTAACCAATATACTGCATACTTGAAACTAATAGTAAAATTAAATTTAAAAAAAATACTCAAGTACACTTCAAGTACTTGATAGCCACATGTGCCTAGTGGCTACTACCTTGAACAGCCAGGTTCTAGACCAGTGGTTCATCAAGGTGTGGTACGCAGACCAGCAGCATCAGCATCACCTGGGAACTGTTAGAAGCGCAAATTCTTGGGTCCCATTCCAAACCTACTGAATCAGACCTTCTGTGCTTTAATAAGGTCCTTCTGATAATTCTGATACACACAAAGTTTTGAGAACCATTACTCTAGTCAATTGCTTTAAATAAACCTAAGATAGCATGGCAGGCTAGTATTGAGGGAGAGGAGTCACTTCTCTTGAGATAAACAATTCTCCTCTATGCAAATTTTCTAGTCCTAGTTTTGGTTCCATTTCTTGGGCTATAGAATGAATTGTCAGACACATAATTTACACATGGTTTCACTTATTTTGTTTAAGGAGGGAAAATCCCCACAGTAACTGCCTTAGTTTATCGCCTTGAGTTTAGTTACTAACTTCTCTTGTTCTCAGTTTCCTCATCCATAAAATGAGAATCGTTTTACAAATGTCAGCAACTTTTTTTAAAAGTTCTGTGTACAAAAATGAAAAAATGCAGCAAAAGTGACTGGTATTTTTAAAATACAGTTAAAAAATTAGTGGGCAGGAAATATAATATTATAGATTTTGAGCACAGAAGCAGAAGCCAATTCACTTATATTTCTCAGAACATTAGATTTGCTGAGGGGGCAGGCTAGGGTTCTTGCCAAAATCATTAAGGAGAATGAATCTGAGCATGCCTTCAAGCAGAACTTTCAGTAAACAGGAATTACCTATGAAGAAAATCAGGAAGTCAAAGTGTTTCTTTTTATGAAGTTACATCCTGCCATAGAAAAGCTGGATCGGAAATAAAGACTGATGCACTCCCAACTGTATACTAAACCGGCTATTATTTCATCAAGGAAAATCTGAGGAAAAGCTCAGATTCAGTGAAGGGGAAACAAAAACATAAGAAGGCTGAATGTCATGAAAAACCAAAGACAACCAGTGGCTACAATTAAACATGATTTTGGGAAAAAAAAAAAACAGAAATTTCTCTGGATTTAGATTCCTTAATCATGGCAACCTGCCTTCTCCACCCTCCCCTCCCACTTCAGTAATACTTTCTCTAGACTTTGGCTCGAAAATAAATATATAAGTGTGTGTGTGCACGAAAATAGGAGACTAATAAGTTGGTCCTAAGTTCCTCCTTCCCCTCTTCCTTACTATTAATAATATTAATTGCGCGTTTCCAGCGTTTTCTCTTCGCTTTTCCAGGGTTCTGTGATGAGCTTCTACCTTGCTCCTTACTCTTTAGTTTGATCAGAGAAAATGCTTTCACGCACCGAACACTTTACCAATATTTTATCCTTCTACCTTCAAATGAAAAGAAATCAGAAAGGCAAGGTAGCCCTTTCTTAAGGCAGGTTCCCACAGTTTGGGAAGAATGGCAGATATCTTTCTGCAGTGGCAGCTGCAATCTTCCGCAAAGCAAACTGCAACTCCTTCTCTCCCCTCCTTTCCCCGCCCTAACCCACTACCTCACAAGTCCACACAATTCTAAAAAACACACACACAACTCCTCCAACCTCGCATCCCCTCTCAACGCACTCAGCACGCTAGGATGCCCGCTGCCACAGTAACGCTCAACCCATTCGGTGGCCCCACCCATTTCAGTCCCACCCCCGCCCCGACACCAATGGTCGCCGCTCGCAGCTCCCGAGGAGCCCGTTGATAGGGTAGTGGGGCCTGCTACTCTCAAGGTGTCCCTCCCACTTTTCACTCGGGGCTGGAGCTTGAGGGGCCGGAGCATCAGCGCGAGTAGCTGCTAGCAGCCGCGGCAGCGGCGGCGCGTCGTTGCATTTGCACCATCTGTCAAGAGCGGAGCCGGCGGGGAGGGGGCTGCCGCGGGAGAGGAGGAGGGGTCGTCGTGAGCGGAAGGCCGCCGAGACCCGCCCGCCGGCTGGCCGCGGGAACAGAGGCGAGGCTGCCCTCGGAGCAGCGCGTCCTCCGCCGTCCGGGCGCGCGGCGCTTCACCCCGCGCACGGAGGACTCCCCGGGCGCACACAAAGCCGCCGCCTGTGCCGCACCGCCCGGCGGCCGCCGCCCGCTGCAAGAAGGGGATCCGGCCGCCGGGCCGGGGACACCCGGCGCCGCCCCCTCGACGCTCTCGGAAGGCCCACCGGCCCCTGGGTCTGCCGGAGCCACCCGAGCTGCCTCGGCCGCGCTGGACCATGTGCATGGGTTCCCGAGCCTGAACGCAGAACAGGTAAGCTGCCGGGGATGCGCTGCGGGAGGCCGCGCGGATGCTGCGGAAACACCGGCTGCGGGCACTCCAGCGCGGCGCTGCCCTCGCTGTGGGGCCCCGCTCTGCAGTCGCTTGGCCTCGGTCGCTGCCTCCGGGGTGCCCCGCGGGGCTCCGGGAAGTTGGCCCAGCTCAGAGTCTTCCCGCGACCGAGCCAGAGGCACCTTTGCGGGGTGCGGCCCATTTTCTCGCCCGCAAGCGGGCGCGGGGTGAGAATAGGAATTGGCTTGCAGGCAAGGCTGGCCCAGACTCCGCCCCCGCCCTCCTTTCGGGGCCCCCAGCGGGGACCCGGGCTGTGTGTGTTGTTTTAATGTCAGGGATGATGTAATCACTTAATAATTGATGCCCCGTGCTGCTTCCCTCTCCACCCTACCCCACCCCACCCCTGCCCCACTCCTCCACCTCTCGGCCTCCTCCTTCTACGGCCGTCTCCTTCGCCATCGCATCCTCCTGACTATTTCTGGCACCTCCCTTGCACTTCCCCCATCCTCCCCTTCACTCTTCCTGTGCCACCACCCACCCTCTCTCTGTCCCCAGTGCTGGAGCCTTCACTCCTCTTCCTCTGCTCCCCACCCTTTCTCCCCCAAGCTCCTTTCTCCTCCCTTCCCTGCTCGCTGGATTTCCTCTCTACTTCCCTAGATCGATGACTGTTTTTGTTTGGTCGCCTCCCTCTCTTATCTCTGCGGCCACAGGCGGAGGGGACTGGGCCAGAAAGAGGCTACCGAGCTTGGGCCCCGGCGGAGATTTGCTGGGACTCAGTGAGAAGGATAATAAAATCACCCTTCTTGCCCCTCCTCCCCCAATAAATCACACAGACTCGCCGTGTGTGTGTGTGTGTGTGTGTGATATTGTGTGTGTGTGTGTGTGTTGTGTACACAAAGAGCTCTTTCAGTGCATGGAGAGGAGACGCACAAAGTACCCAAGGATGGGTGCAATGCTTCTTGTTTCTCTTCCCTGGGGCTTCCCTTTCTCTCAGATAAAGCACTTGATCTCTCTGAGAGTCTTTCCTGCCACATTTACCAAAAAAATAAATGGCCCCAGATGCAGGGTGGCAGGTGCTAGAATTTGCTGTATTCATGGACCGGTAGTGTTGACTGGCAGCTGCAGTATTTCTTAGATTTAAGGGGAAATGATTCTAGCCATCTTAAGAGTTGCTTTACTTTCAAGGTAGCCCCCTGCCTTGTTTTAAGCCTCTCTTTGGGGGGGGCATATGTACTAAGAACTGGGGTAGGATAAATTGATGTGAGAGCGGAAAATTTTGTTTCTGAATCAGAGAGTTAAATGTTTGACATGCATGAAGCAGCCTGACTTGCTTCTTCTCTCAAGTCTAAGGAGTGCTCAAGTCTTTTGAAATGAAATCTTGTTTGCCCAATGGTTTTGCTTTGCCCTTCTATTTAAACAGGTTCCTGGAGCATTGATAACATAGCATTAAATTGTTATTTGGAAGACCACTGGAGCCTGTCTCTTCCCTACTTTAAAGTAGCCTTCAGATGCCCACATCTTTCCTCTCACCACCTAAGTGACTGCAATACTTTCCACCCTTTGTACTCTCTTTCTCCTGAGTTCCTGCCCCTTGAGTGACAAAGGGACTCAGACTTCTGGAGGAAGTGGTTTATTGACTATCTCAGGTTTTGGAGGCACTTGGTTATGAGCAAAGGATGTAGAGAATCTTTTGACTTAACTCTAAACAATCTTCTTGATGTTCCTCTTAAAGAGAAAATGTTAATGTAAATCTTGGGGCTTAATGTTCCATTTTGTAAGGCAGTGTCTATTACATACTTAATCAATAATGCCATAATGTAGGTTGAAACCATTGATTCCTAAGAGCATGGCTCTTTGACTGTATAATAGAACTATCTCAAGTTTGTTCTTTAAGAATTTTATTAGAAAAGAGTTGTTATGATTCATTAAACATTTACATCTGCACTTTCTAAGGACATTTATCATGGAACTTTTTATTTTAAAAAAAGCAATAGAACTAATGGATATACTGTAAAAACAGTCTTGTTTGATGCCATCCTCAGGAAAGAAAGTCAGTGCACAGTAAATTCGCACCCTCTTGACCAAGTTAAAGACTTAACGATAGGGCTGAATGTGAACAAATGCACACTTGGCTTTCTGTGCCTTTACTCTGTGCTTTCTTCTGGGTCTGGAATCTCCAATTCCATCTGATTGACTTGAGTCCTATTTAACCTTTGAGCCCAGCTCAAATGTCATCTCCTCTGTAAAGCTTTCTCCATCCTTTCTCCTCCAATTTTGTTTTCAAACTTCAGCAGCAGACATTATGTTTGGCATGTGTCTGTTTCCATCACTAGTTGATCAGCACATTGAGAGAAAGAATCTTATTTATCTTGTTTCAATGAATGTGAGTTAGGTCTTTGGTATGCGCTGGGCACCTGGATTAATTAGGCTAATGTTAGCAGCTATAACAAATAGGCCTGTAAAACTATAGTGGCTCAAAAGTGATAGACATCTGTTATTCCTCATATAATAGTCCAAAATGGGTATTTGTTGTCAGTGGGTGGCTTTCTTCCATGCAGTGATTCTAGGCCCCAGGATCCACCATCCCACAGTGCTCCATTGTAACCTGCTTTCAGCTGGCTGAAGGACAAAAGAAGGAGTGGAAGGGTGCACCTCCTTTTTAAATGCCTTGGCCTAGAAATGACACCCATCACTTCCACTTATATCTTTTACAGAAGGGCTAGTTATATGTGGCTATACTGACTGCAGAGGAGCCTGAGAAATATAGGTTGGCCATGTGGCCAGATGAAAGATCAAGAAGAAATGTATTTTGGGCCAGGAGCTTTGCCATATGCTGCCACTCAACAAAGCAGTCATTGCTCTCAAGGAGTTTGTAGGCTGATGAGAATTAAATTAAATGGAAACCAAGAGCCTATACCCATCATTGCTTTTGTTCTTTCGATTTGATAAGTTCGTTTTAAACATGTTTCAAAACACTTTGTTTTTTTTGTCAGTTCAGTTGACCAGTTCCCCCTCAGCAAATCCAGTGATGTGATGCTTCCAGTGTTGCCTTTGATTTTTTTTTTACTCCAGTAGCACCTTTGACCTAGTTTTTTATCTGTTGATTTTAGACTCCCAAAGTGTCTAGTAGGGTCCTTAGAAATCACCAGAACTACCTTCTCTTAATTGGAAGAGGAAATTAAGCAGATTCCAGAGGAGAAACTTCTTGCCCCGGTCACGCTAATGGAAAGGGAGCCTCAGCTAGCCCTGATCTTCAGTCTCGCCTGAGTCCCCTCCATCACATAGCTGCCCTGACTTGGTGATTGTGAGCCTTGCATATTCCAAAGAACTTAAGGGAGCTTCCAGACCTCCCAGAGTAGGGTGAACTGCTAATGTTCTGAATAGTCCCTGTTCTCTACAGGCCTCCAACTTGTTGGGGCAATTCTGTCTGTACTATTCATCATCCTTAATAATGCACATATTTTTGCTATAAACAGTTCATTATATTTATTGGTTCTGCAAACATTAGCCCAGTATGTTATTGTGTGCCAGGCACTGGGAGATAAGGTTGTGAAAATGAATACATCTGCTGTCCTTGTTCTTCAGGAGCTCACAGTCTACTAGAGGAGATAAGAATGATAAATAATAGCTAACTTTTATTGAGCATTTACTATTTGTCAAACACTGTTAAAACTCTAATCTTAACAATAATGATACAAAGTGTCATTATTAAGTTAAGTAACTTAGCAAGAGGTAGATTCAGGATTCAGGCCCAATCAGTTTGGTTTCAAAGTCCTTGCTCTTAGCAACTAGGCAATATGCAAAATATTGCATACAGATATAATGATATTAGTTAAGATGTTACATGCCTAAGGGGAGGGGGTCTACATTCTTTGGAAATTGTTACTTTGTTGTTGGGAAATAGAACTTTATATTTAAATAAAAATAAAATGTTAATTCCTACCTTCATTCCTTCCATTTATACCCCCATCTGTTGCTCATCTAGATAATAAAAAATACAATTTAATTTTAAAATGAGAAACCAAAACATGTTGATACTAGAAATCTATTTGCTCTGTGTGATTCTTTAAGTTAGGTTCTTCTAGTGATCTACAGATAGGTCTGTATGAGATTGTGAATTGTCATACATAATTTACTCATTCAGCAGCATTCTTTAATTTGCCAGATATTGAATTAGAAGCTTCAAGGGCAAAAAGGTACGATCCTGCCCCAAGAATTTACCTGCAGGAGGAAGTCTCTGGCCACTGTGATAAATGCTGTGATGCTCCTATTTTCACAGAAGCAAGGGAGCATATGGAAAGGAGCATGGCCTCCACAAACAGGTGGGAAAGTGAGGTGGCCAGGCAGAGAAGGCTGGAGGACGAGGTGTCTTCGAGATGAAGAGTAGGAGTCACCTAGTTGAGTGCTTTGGGGTGGCCATTGCCCCAGAAGGAGCAGGCAGAAGGCCAGTGTACAGACCTTTTCAGAAACTGCAAGTAGTACGTAGTGGGTAGGGGTGGAAGAGAGATGAACAGAGGGAGAAGATGGGGCTAGATGAAAATCTGAGAATGTTCTTATAAAAATGTGGTCAGGAATGCCATTTAAGAGTTGTAAGTGGAGATGCTGCTTTGTTCTGATTTTAATTTATAAAGATCATCTGGCCACAGTAGGCCATTATCCAGAGGCTGTCAGGATGCAAGGAAGGTAGTTATGGAAACTCAGATGAGCAATAGATTAGGGTCTGAATTGTGTATAAGAGACAGAATAAGAGAGGGAGAGACAGTATTATTGGAAGGAGTGCAAAAGAAGGGGCCTCGGGGAATTAGATGGAGAGCGACATGCTGACCAACAATTCAGTAAGAAGAGCAGGGGGTGGGCTGTGTAAAGTGATGACTCTGTCATGGACACTTTGGACTTTCAGGTTTAGGTGTCTTATAAGCAATCGAATAGATGGGCCTGGAATGAGGAGTAGGACTCAAATATAAATCTATTAGCAGCAAATTGCAAACTACTTGGAGCTGTGGGTGTGGGCAATATCACTCAGGGAGCATGTGGAGAGTACATAGAGCAGGCAGGGCTGAGAGGGCGTCTGGGAACGGAGAAGGAGGAGCAGCCCAGGCCCTGGATGGAAGAGGGGCAACCAGAGTACTGGGCAAACCCTGGGGAGAGAGGTGTCCCTGATTTCCAGGGAGAGAGGGTTATGTTCCGGAGGTTAAGCAAGATTAAGAATGACAGGTATAGTTGGATTTAGCACCAAAGATCTGTGAACACAGGCAGAGCAGCGTCAGAGGAATAGAGGGTAGAAGTCTAAAACTCTGCTGCTCTCCAGACAAGGTAGAAACATGTATCAAAACCCGCAGAACATACAACCCTGAGGGACTTAGTGATCATGTAGATAGAGATCAACACGTTTATTTGACTTATGAGAACAAATGAGGCCCGGAGAGCCAAGAGCTTGACCAAGGTCACAAAGTTACCACTTAGAGCCAAATTTCAAGCCTTTTGGCCTGGGACCGTACTTGGACTATGATCCTGGGTCAGCCCCTCCCAAATGTGGGAGCTGGGCCAACTTACCTAATATCTCTGTGCCCCACTTTCTTCACCTTTAAAATGGGGATAATAGTTCCTACCTCAAAGGTTTGCTGTGAGGAGTCACTGAGTTAATAAATATAAAGCATTCAGAATAGTACTCCTCACCTGGGAAAAGCTGTGTTTGCTGCTGTTGTTAAAGTGTATGTGTATTTATGTGTAACACACATACACACACAAATATACACAAAACACATACACATAATGCATACACATACATATAACATATATGTCCTTTAGGGAAGGGAGGATGAAAATGTATTATGTGCATAAAAGGAAATTTAGAATATTTTAGAGTTTGGGGTGATTGCCAGTTCTGAACCAAGATTTACTGGAAAATTAGTTTCTATAGTATGATGGAAAACAGCAGTTTTAGCAAGTCTTCTAAAGAAATGCACAGCCTTTTTTTTATTCTTGAGAATAAAAAACAAAAGCCCTTTGAAGTTAGCCCTATAAAAAAGGTTTCTTTGTTTTAGTCAGATAACCAGAATTTTAACCTATTTGCAATGTAAATTCCTTGAGTCGGACTTCGGAATGTTGTCATGACTTTTTGAAGGTGGAATGAACTACGGGGTAGGAAAAAAAACCTTCACAAGTTATGACTTGGTTCCTATGAAAAAGGGGTGATTGGGGTTATTTAGGAGAATACATCTTTTTGTGTGTGTTTCTAGTTGAACAAATCTAATTTCTAGCTACTAAAACACATAAGTAGCCTGAACAGTATTATCCAAATGGACTCGGGTGACATGCAGTACAGGCAACTTAGGAATAAGTGGCACTCTGGACTTGATTAGAACACAATAATCCTAGAAGGATATAAATTGAACTAGATTTATAGCCTAATAAAAACATGGGAAGGAAAGATAATGCTTACTGACTCATGAAACTTTAACAATGTTTATAAGGCTCTGAGTTGTAATATTTGGATGAGAGCATTTTCTCATTCATCTCATCCTGCTTCCGGAGTAGCCTGTGCCTCACTCTGGATGCGAAGCAGACTTGGGTCTCCTTCCTGGGTATTCTCAGGAAGCAGAGGTCATCACATATTCTGCCCTTGTAGACCCGTGACCTCAAGCAGCACCCAGTTGGTTTGGGCAAATATGTATTGAGCACCTATTAACTGTAAGTTTCGGGAGAGAAAAATATAGTATGGGAAAGACTTAGCCCATTGGTTATTTCAATTCAGAGGGCTTTTTCTGAGTGCTTGCGTTCCCCTCTGTGCAATAATGTAATAAAGCACATAGTATACCACAGCTATGTAGGCCTCCCTGAATACACCATAAAAATAATAATACCTACCATTTTTATTGAACACCAGAGGCCTAGTTAAGTGCTTTACATATAGTAATTTACTTAATTATAATAACTCTGAGGCAGGTATTATTATTCACATTGGTCAGATGGGAAGACTGGGGCTCAGAAAGGTAAGGTAACCCACCCATCGTTACACAGCTAATTATTAGAGAAGCCAGATCTGTCTGCTCCTAAACTCATGGCTGCTTTTGCTCCAGCACTGTGGTTCCTTACTCCTTGCCCATTTTCAAGCCTCCTCGCCTTTGCTTTGCAGTTACTTCTGTGTTAAATGTTGGCGATACAAAGCCACCTTTATTTCTTCTGATGGCTCCACTCTAGATTTACCTTCTGGTAGCCCCCACTTTGGTCCTGTCTCTGGGCTCCCATGGCACTTGATTATTTCCTCATCATTACCCTGACTTATAAAGCAAAGTGAAGTCAGTTAGATAGGAAAGTAGACAGATACTGGTCTTTTCTACTGATTTGTGAGTTCTTTGGAAGTCAGGGACTGTATCTTTTTTGTGGTTGTATTTCCCAACACAACACCCAGCACTATTCCATGAGGTATTGTCATTAATATTCCTATGTAACATGTGGGGAAACTGAGTCATAGAGGTTAAGTGATTTAGGGTTACTGAACCAGTAAGCAGCAGAGTTGGGATCTGAACCTAGGCAGTCAGCTGGGCTCCAGAGTCTATCCTCTTAACACCAAATCTGTTTCATCTCTCAAACGAGATTATAAACTTTGAGGGTGGAGACAGTGCCCACCATTTCCTAGCCCAGTTGGTACCTTATAGACCATGTACAGTAAACAGCAGCCCTTGTTCTTCCATCCACCCTGGCAGAATGACTAACAGAATATATTGAATCAGGTCTTAGCTCATGATAAAGAAAAAGCTTTAGGGCCACAGTTATATGAATATCCTCTGAGGATCTTATAGAATGCATATTCCCTTGTCCTCATTCAGTAGGTATGGGGCAGGCAGGGTTGAACACTGAAGTCTTTTCTGTATATGAGAATGGCAGTGAGCATGGGACCATCATCAGGGAGGCAGCTTCAGAGAGGTGAGGAAAGAAGCAAACGTAGTGAGTCTCAGCCACAGTGATGAGAGCAGGCCATGAAGTGTTAGAAAACCATCAATCAGCCTGAGCCAGAGGGAGCAGCAGCCCAGAGGAGGCTGGGGATCAGAAATCCATCACAGAAAGACCTCTTACCTTGTATTTTTAAGATTTCTAAGTACCTGTTTCTTTTGAACGTGCTGGTGGGATTTTTATCTGATGAATTTAAACACTTTCATTTTCTTCAGAGCTTCCATCTTTGAGGTACCCAAAAATAGTAGGCTTTTCATGGAGTTGTATAAGGATTCCATCTGCTTTATACTGAAAAGTAGGGCTTTAATGGAAAATTAAAAATGAGCCAGATCGCCTTTCCCACAACAAAGCCCAGGGCACTTTTCCCAATTCTTTCTTCTCTAATCCCCAGAAAAAGTTTCTGAATCCGTAGTTCTGTGAAATCCTGCCCAATTTAAATTCTGAAAAGGCAAATAAACAACTAGTTTTTTCATTTCCACATATTGTAGTACCTTTTTAGAAGCAATAACAATTTCAAATATTGTCACTTGTAAAATTTTATTTTTATTTCCATTTTAATTTTATTCCAGAAGTTGTGTGATATGTTGCCTACAGCTAGGCACATGCATACAAGGATATTTTAAAAGCACTGATTTCTGTTAATAATTTCTCTTGTTTGCTTTCAGGGTTTCACCTTTTTGTTGTCTAGTTTATTATCTAACCTCCTAGAAATACAAACAGAGTACCTCATTGTTTTCAGATACAGGAGCTGAATTATCGATGAACTCTAACGTTTTGTCATTTTGTATCTTTTACCATTGTCTCCTACTTGAAAATGTCAATTCTCTGAATACTTCTCTGTATTCTCTCAGTTTGTTATGTCCTTCAGGCTCTCCTGTGGTTTGCAAATAACGTTTCAGTTGCTTCACTCCTATACTTTGTAGATTGAGTGAGGAGGTGTTGATCCATGTCAAAATGAATGTCAGCTGATGTAGATACTGCTTCTTTGGCCTTGTTCCTTTATTAACAGCCTAATGAAGAGAAGAAAGGCCAAATTTCATTCAATGCCTTCCACTGTCTTCACATTCTTAGCCATACCTGGCTCGCCTCATTCACCACTACATTAACCAGATGTCAATCTACTATATCATTAATATGGAATATATGTTCAACCTTTGTTTTCATTTTCTAGAATCCCCTAACCCCTCCTTCCCTCAGAATTCTATCCATTTTTCAAGGCCCAGTTGGAATACCAACTCTGGAAAGTTTCCCCTGCTCTCATTCTCTTGCATTGAACATTTATGTCTCTTGATTGCCTCCTAATAAATGATGCCTTATGTTGTTAGTTAAATCCTGATATGAGGAGTTCAAGGTGCAGAGAATTTTTGTGACTTGCCCAAGGTTATACATCCAGTTATTAATTTGGTTTAGATTCGAATCCAGGTCTCCTAGCTACCTATATTCATGGGAACTGTTTTCTAAAGAGACTGTTTGCCCCATACATATAAAAATACTGTTTGCTGCCACCCTCCCCCATTGTTTGGCTTTCCATAGCATGTAATGCAATGCCATAGTGTAAATATTCAGCAGATCTTTATTCAGACAGGCCTTGGGGCAGGGCACTGGAATGTATAGTGGGTTTCCTGGCCATCGTGGGGCTAGGCTGGCATCTCCTTGGAGGATGAGCTCCTGTAGTTTCTGATGACACCAGATTCACTCTCTACTGACCTGCATGGTTTAAGTTCAGTGAATGTCCCAGATTGTTTTAGGACATTTGCAGAATATGTGTTTAAAGATCTTTTTTTTCTTAATCTTGAGTTTTTTGTTAAAAATTGAGGGTGGTCAAGGAAATAGTTATTTCCTTGCCCTCTGACATCAGGTTTTCATCAAGAAGATTTTCATTAAAAACAATAGGAAGTCACCAGTAGTGCACAGTGATGTCCAAGACCAGGGTAAATGTAGACTGTTCCAAAATCTGGAGGAAACTGAAAGAATACAGTAGTAAATGATGGAAGATGGAAGAATAACAGAATGGACTGCCAGTGTTGTGCTTGGGGAACGAGAGAAAGCAGATGCTCACCTGTTATGCACTGCCCATTTCTGGACCTCTCAAAGTAGCATTTAACTGCATCCCTCAGCCATACAAAACCTAGCTTTGAGTGTGGGAGTGCCTTTCTCTCTATACATTAGTTTTGTTCATTTGGTAGTGGCACCATCTGAAGAATCTCCTTGGCAGGGGAAGGGAGGGTTCCATCCTATACTTAAGGTCCTACAAAGTAACAGTTTCACACTGTATCCTAGTCACAGCTTCTGTTTATGTATCCTTCAAAAGAATGATTGAAAATAAACCTCATAAAATGTCTTCCACGGTTGTGGAGGAGGGGACTATTCAAGTAATTTCTGTAACTAAAGACACAGCAACACAACAGGCAATGTTTGTCAGCCATTCATTAAGAGTCTTCTCAGCTACCTGTGAGTAGCTCTCTGTGGTTCCTCATTAATGGCTTCCCCTGCCTAGCCCTCACCTGGATGCCAGGTTTAATGTATCTGAGGGATGGAGACCAAGAAGAACACTCTCTGTGGATTCAGACCAACTGCAGCAGCCAAGATGGGGAAAGGGGGTACTTGTGTTTCAGTGTGGTTTGAAATGCCATTATGGTCTTTGGCAAGTGGTAGTGAATTGTTTTTCCTTCCTTAACCGTGCACTGTCTGATTGCACTGATTTTCCTGCCCTCTTCCCCACCGCCACAACCTCTACCTTAAATGTAGCCAATTACATACCACTGACAAAATGCACTTTGCCCTTGGCTAGCATATAATGTCACTACTTCATGTATTTATCCAGTTTATTCATGTTCACTCACTCTCATATGTGTTAGTGTCAATATTGTCCATTTTCAGAAGCTATTAGAAGGCTAAAGGCCCACCTTGTTTAATTTGCTTTGTGTTGAGTATGTAACACTGCCCTGAACTGTGTATTTATTAAATGCTGATTAATTATGATTCTAAGCTTCCAAATTTGGAGGTCTTACAAGTGTTTTCAGTACTTCTAGAAGTAAGATGCCTCTTGAATAAATTTTCTTCTTGTAGCTAAATATATTAGGTCTTCTGCATTGGCAGATCCTCAGAGTCATGGTTTGGAATTCAGATTTTAGCTGTACATAATGTTTTAGGTTCTACCTTGTGTTCCATCTCCTTAGGTGAAAGTGCAGTGATCCCAACTCCTAGTCCTGTCTGCAAATTAGGGCCAAAGCATAGATAATGTGCTGTACCACACTCTTCATATAAGTGTGACTGACCATATAATTCTCACTGTCTTGTAGTCTTACTCAACAGATTCTTGATTTCACACTACCAAGAGTTGATGGTAGTTCTCTCAGAGGCCAAGAATTGATTATAGAAGGCCAATGAGGTGTGGCTGGAAAGAACCTATAAGGACTATAGCATAAGGAGCAGAACCGGATGTCTCTGTGGGTTCCAGTAACTTCTGGGAAGTTCTAGTTGGTTTGTAGCTAAGTGTGATGCGAGGAAAATTGGCACTTGGAAAACTGCAGCCCCAAACATTCTCGGATTATATCTTGGCCCAAACATGCCATATGGAAAGAGTCCAGTGAAGAAAAATGTTGAGAGTCCACGATCTGGGGGTCCAAGGCAAGCCCTGCTGCCTTCTCTGATTTCACATGCCTAGCTGTGACAGAGGTCCTATTTCTGGGGGTGGAAACATCCTGGCCTCCACCCCCACAACAGTTTTCTGTGCACTTGAGATTCAGAATGGCTACTATGCGAAAAGCCTTGTTCTGTGCCTCCTGTCAGGACACTCAGCTGTACTCTCCCTCAATGCCTCCTGAATGAACTAGAACATGCAGAAACATCCACTACAGAGAGTGATGTTGGTAAGGTTGGTAATGGATGGAAGGGGATCTACAAAGAGTTGGTAGGGGCGAGATCATAGTACTTATAGAAGGACCCCTTGTATTTGTTTCCTGTGGCTGACATAAAAAATTACCCCAAACAACAAAAGCATCTCTCACAGTTTTGGAGACCAGAAGTCTTGAAATTAAGGTGTTAGCAGGGTTCGTTCTTTCTGCAGACTCTGAGGGGAGACTCTGTTCCATGCCTCTTGCCCGGCTTCTGGTGACTGCTGGCAGTCCTGGGCTTTTCTTGGCTTATAGACCCATCCCTATAATTTCTGCCTCCATCTTCACATGGCATTCTTCTCTCTTACAAAGACGCTTGTCACTCACTGGATTTAGGGCCCACCCTAACCTAAGATGATCTCATCTCGAGGTACTTAATTACATCTGCAAAGACCCTTTTTCCAAATAAGGTCACATTTACAGGTTCCAGATGGACATATTTTAGGGGGGGGGGCCACCATTTAATCAATGATAGCCCCGAAAGGGATAAAAATTAGCAGTGGCTCAGAGGGAGAAGGAACAAATGACAAAGATATTTACAAATTTGAATGCCTACTAAAGGGCAGGCACAGTACTTTACATGTGTGATTTTTAACTATCTCTGTAAGATGGATGAACAGTGAAATTTTTATGTGAGAAGAAAGAAGGTTGAAGGTATGGAGTGTCCTGAAACTTTTCAATAAAATTGGAAGCTAAGCCATCATTGAGAGTGGAAGATTTTGAGATGAGAGAGGGGCTTGGAGAATCTAGAAAAAATCCAAACAGCCACAAAAATACAGGATAATGTGGTAATAGATGAATAGAAAGTATTACAGAGAAACCGTGAGGCCCCATTGGAATCTGTAGGTATTTTTGATGGTTCCCTTTAGTCTAGTTTTGTGACTTTGCCTAATAATACTTATCACTTTGGCATGGAAAATCTGACCTAGAGTTGAGAACTGGTTTGAATAATCAAGTGAGAGGGATGTTTTAATGAGACTAAAGAAAATAGCAATTGAATTGGCTGAAAGTAGGGTTCAGACAAGATGGGGAGTGAGCTGGAATTGGGGTGATGGCTAAATGAAGGAAGGCTCTGAGATTTTAGGGATGTGATGAGTGAACACGGTAGGTGTGGAGGTGGAGAGATAAAGGCGATAAGGCCCCAGGAAGAGGAAACCCAGGGAAGTGGAAAGTTCTAAAACGATACTGAACAAGGGCGGCTTTGATTTCAGTGGATCTCCACTTAACCGTAGGATAGAGATTCAGGACATTAGATGTAGAGAAGTCAAGAAATGGAAAGGCATAGGCTTCTTTTCCCCTTGGTTCAAATATGTATAAATGGTGTCTTCTAGAAGAATGACATGTCTGTACATTGTACTTGTGTTAAAATCCTGGATGAGTATTCTGAGACTTCTGAGATCTTGCATTTTGACCAGCTGATTTAGTGGAGATAATATTTTGAACTGATATTCAATTTACTCTCTCTTCCTCCTAATTCTTGTTGCCCTGGGAGTCTCCCCGTTGAGGCTAAGGATTCCATTACTTTAGGGGGAGGACAGACTATAGTCTGAGACAAAGAAGACATTGTTCAGCTTTTGACTTCCACAACAGGCCTTGAAGCATGTTTCAGAGACCAGCGTTAGCCCAGGCCTTTATTTAAAAGAGGCAGGCTTTGTTAGAAGAGAAACGATTTGTGGGTTCCAAGGAGCCAGATCTCAGAAGGTCCAGCATATATTGTACAGTAAGCTATGCAGGAGGGAGGCTGCAGGAAGGAGGAAGTACCTTTCTGGGTTAGAGAGATTCGGAGGAGACTAGAAATAAGAAAATGATGGGGTGGCTGGCATCCTCCATTCCAAGTGAGTGAAAGAGAATCTGCACCAAGAGACTTGTACCCTGAGTCCTGCTGGAACTTGGAACAAAAACACCTTGGAATGCACCCTGCAGTGGGGCACATTTAGACAGAAACAAGCCCTGAGCTGGTGTCCCCTCTGAGTTCCATGTGGCAGAGGAGAAACCCTGCCGGTCCTGCAAGCAGGCCCCTTCAGGCAAACATGGAGGTGCTGAGGGAGCCAGGTGGGAGAGGCCTGGAGTCTGAATAAAGAGAGCACAAGATGAACTGTGCTGATCTCCCCTGCTAGAGGCAGGCTGGGCTCGTGACTGCAGATATACACTAGTCACATCAACAGAATCAGGCCAACCCCATAAGACAAAGGGATGTGACATCCCGAGGAAGCCTATGAGCTCTTGAAGGGCAGAGCCTGGATCAGGTCCTCTCCCCATCCTGTGGTGGTCTATAATCTTCCCTGAGGGAAGAAGGGGAAAGGAAAGTAGCACAGCCCTGAGAGGCAGTTTGAGATGAATTAAATTCGACTAATTGCCCTGAAGCAACTACAATTTTAAATCTGAAGAAATTAAGTTATCTGGAAGCAGCAAAATTGTTCTTTCTACCATGAGCAGGAATGCAATGGTCATGATCAAGTTGAATTCAACTACGGAGAAATGAAGTAACATCTTTTGTATATAGCTGAGTAGTAAGTGTAAATTTCAAATCTGCCACACTGTATTTGAGCTGTGTTAAACATGCTGCTGCTACTACTGCTGTGGCAAATTTACTTACTTGTATTCTTATAGTATGTTTTTTCCTTTGAGTAAATTATTGGTTAGCATACCTGTACTAGGTTTATCTTGAGCAAGACATGGGAAGATCTGTCTTCTCAAGGAGCACAGTTATCCACCAGATATCACGAAGTGTAGTAGGGATTTGGGCTTTCTGTCGTTTAGCTGGCAGCAGTTCTTCCTAATGCCCTGGGAGGATGGACCTTAAGTTGCCATGGAGCCTCAAGTCAGTGGAAAGCATTAGAATTTCAGGCCTTTCTCAGACAAATACCATATGATTTCACTTACATGTGGAATCTAAAAAGCAAAATAATTG
The DNA here is from genome assembly GCF_902729225.1 of Pteropus medius. Classification (NCBI taxonomy): domain Eukaryota; kingdom Metazoa; phylum Chordata; class Mammalia; order Chiroptera; family Pteropodidae; genus Pteropus; species Pteropus medius. The sequence continues at coordinate 29,378,079 of NW_024340696.1, read as the reverse complement.
AATGAACAAAACAGATAGGTACAGAAAACATTTTGAAGGTCGCCAGTTGGGAGGGGGCTTGGGGAAATAAGTGAAAAAGAGAAAAAAGGATTAAGATGTATAAATTGCCAGTTATAAAAACAGTCACAACGATATAAAGTACAACATAGGGAATATAGTCAATAACATTGTAATAACTATGTGTGGTTTCGGATGGGTACCAGACTTATCAGGGTGATCACTTTGTAAGTTACGTAAGTGTCTGATTGCTATGTTGTACACCTGAAACTAACATAATATTGTATATCAACTATAATTGAAAAATAACAAAATTATTGAAAACAAAAGAATTTCAGGCCTTTCTCTAATGAACTTACTGCGATGCTGGAGATAGACAAGAAGAGAATTTTTACTGGGCGTGATCTTACCGTTCTATATTTTAAAGATATCAGAGTAAATACTAGAAATTATAGTCTCTGACGGACACTAAGGAGAGAAACTCTTCATTTTTTATTCTATCCTCATGGACTAAATAAAACATAAGTTTATAGAAGGATTCATTTCCAGATATAATTCATGAGTAGTTACCAGAACACTCAAATGAGAGAGGGGGAAAAAAAACAACAACTAGTGAGCTCTTTTTAATTACATTTCATTTCTCTTTGACATTCATGCAAGGGTGATGCCGTATTTAAGAAGATGTTTTAAAACCTGCTGTTTCTTGAAATACCTAGTAATTTTGGAAGGGAACTCTTTAGTGTTTCTTTAAAAGTGTGCATTTGGTGGGGTGGAGTGAGGTGGGAAGTTGTTTGTTGGGATACTGCTTATGTATTTTCATACCAGAAAATTACTGTGATGCTATGAGCACATCTTCTCAGAATATAAATACATCTCATATTTTCCCTCATCTGTCAATAGCGGGGAGCCAAGAGAGCCAGAGATGAGGGACCACATCATTTATTGAAAGGAGTCACTAAAATAACTAAAATTATAGAATTTTTAAAATATCGATTTATTAACTGATGGATCATTTTTATAATATTTTGGACCTACGAAATAGTTTTATTCAAAAAATCTCAAAATTTCTAAAATTTAAAAACATGTTTATATATATATTAGAGCAAAAAAACTTTTTATAAAGATTATCTAAAATTTTTTATAAAGAATATAAGACAATAATTATTCTTGGTACATATTCACTCACCTTAGCTTTTTAGCCATATGTCTCTAATATCCATGTCACTGATTTTTTTTTATGAAGAATGAATTGTTCTTAATTTTCTCATGGACTTGTCTGTAGTCTCCTTTAAAGTTCTGTTTTATAGTTAGTATTTGAAATTGTTACTGTCTTCAATTGGTATTTATGTATACATCATAATATTATTAACTGAGAAGATAGGTCTCTCTACAGATACACGTGAACAGAGAAAATTCTGCTAAATGGAGGCTTCTTTCAGACTATTTTTTTTTCATATTGCAATTTGTAAATATTTTAGCCCGAATATTATCACAGGTCTTTTACCTCCATTCACGATTCTTATCTTCAGCAAATATTTTTACAAGACAAAACTGATGAAAATAAATTCATCTATGGTCTTTTTGAATGTTTTATTAAATTTAGATGACACTAAATCATAGATCTTCATAATTTCACTTCATTCTACTATGGAATATAAATGTAGTCAATTAAAACTAGGATCGCCATCAAAAGATTTCTACAAGTCAAGATACTCCAAAATAAAATAAAATTTCAGAATTAAATCTTGGACCCTACTTGAGTTCTCATAATTTGATGTATTCCGTCCCTCCTTTCCTTTTGTTGGGATAAATTTCAACATCATCCAATTTGCAAGCTTTGTTTTCAATAAAACTGCTATTGGCTAGAGGCTTTAAAAGCTGAAGTGTCACTGCTTTGATCAAAGAGTTTCGACTGTTTGGAAACAGAATGCACCCGAACTTACAGGATTCATCTATTATACTATTATGGCACACCTACGTGGACTCAGAGAGTCATTTCTCAAGCATTTATTTCTAAAACCTGGTTGATGATGACAGGTGGCAAAATAGAAGACATGTACTACCATGCCGAAGTGTTTTTTGTATTCACGAAACATTCTGTCACAAAAATTTTGTGGTTCAGTTTTTCTAATTTTTTTTGTAAATTGCTCCATCTGTAGTTTCTTTTTGCATTTGGTAGGATATAGCCACTTTTTTGAATGCAGTTATGAATTATGTGTAAACCATACCCAATTTCAAGTAACTTTCTGCTCCATCAGTTTCTCGATTTAGGAAAGACAATTGTTTTTAGCATCACAAAAGTTGTATTTGTATTATACTGCAAAAGCAAATAATTTCATCTCTTATGTTAAACTCTTCACAATTTCCAGTAGTGTTCACAATAACGTGAGATGTTTCACTTGTGACAGAATGAACTTCTACAAGCTTTATTTTGATCCCAGGAAATAGATGGAAAAGAAATTTAACCATTAGTGGAATTAATTGATTTTTCTGCTTAAAATACCTGTTAATACTAACATAAAGCTGGAATCATTTAACTGTTTGTGACTTTTTTTCTTCTGCTAATGAAACCAACAAATTAAAACTATCACTTTACTTTTTCAGATGGGCACAAAAAAACTTGAACTCAAAAATGAGCAGAGTCCACTTAGAAAAGCAGCTATTTGATCTAAAAGAAAGTCCGTGCTTCCTAGAGTACTGTGTCAGTGAACCTTCCATTACTGCAGGTGTTAAGTTGCCATCCTCAGGCACAGTCTTATTACAATAACTAGTAACATTTGAAGTAGTTGCTGATGTTTCTTTAACAGATTTATGTAGTGAATGATATCACTACGGCTTCTATGGGAGATAATAAACACCAACAAACGTTTTGTGTCAGTTAACATTCATCATCACCTTTCTTGAAAAACAGAAATTTGGTAATCGTTTTCTCATTAAATTTATATTTTTTCTTTTGTAACTCATTGCTGCTAAAGGGATATGGCAAAGTAAAACAGCATAACTATCAATAAATGACAAAAACACTGTAATGAGAGCATTCACACCATTCTTGAGAAGACCTATTTCCCACAAATATTTCATGTATACCTAACCTGTAACTTTCAATGATTCCTATTGACCCTTCTGCCCAGTGTTCTCTACATCTCAGGCTGCAGTATAGGTCACAGCACAACTGGCCAGTGCATCCAGTGTCTAGTAGAATTGAGACTGAGAGAAGTTAGCTGTCCTTAGCTGCTCATGTCCAAGTGCCCTTTGTTTTACTGGTCAGCATCCTGCATTGGAGGTGTTTACGCCAAGATCGGAAAGGACAGGAAAAGAGATGGCTTGTCATCGGTCACCTTTCATCTAATCACATGTTAAGGTGAAATATCTCTTCTCTGTGCAGTTGTCTCACCTCCTGGTAGGCAAGACTATGGCAGAAGCTGGACGTGCAAAGTGGAGGTTACTAGACTCAATCTTGGCGCATTTTAATGCAACTATTAATAATTGCACATCTGGACAAATGCTTAAGCCGATGGGCTGCTGGAACAATAGGTGTAATCTAACACTTTCACAAACAAGCCAAGGTGTAAGGTCATCCTATTTAGAGATCACATTTCTCCATCTGCTTTGCACCATCCCCTACATCTGGATGATTCTGATAACACTACAGCTCTGCCATCCTTTGCTGTTGACTACCAATCCTACTTCCCACAACAGCTGAGTGAGCTTTCAAAAATCTATGTGAGATCACATTGCTGGGCAAAACCCCTCACTGTCTTCCTATTACAGTTGGCATAAAGTCCACTTCTTCACCATGGCCCAGGAGGCCTTTCATGCTGCTACACTCTTCCAGCTGGCTCCACTAGATTTCAAGCTTCTAGGGGACCCACACCTTGCCTGTCTGTTTTCTTTGCCAGTCTGCTTAATATATTTTCTCAAAGGAACAAACATGAGTTGCCGAAAGAAAAAAAAAGGAGTATCTTGCTAATCCATAACAATAAGGAAAGTCAAGTTCAAATTTCTACATCCTAAATATTATTTCTATCACTAACAACAAAATTAAACAGCAGAATGTATCACAGGACTGAATGAATCCTCCCCATTAGCAGAGGTGTTGTGATGCCTGTAAACCATTCTGATGCTACAAGTCTCCTATCTCCAACCCCTCCCACTGGGGGAGGTAAGTGTGAATTATAGGGAGTCTATTGTTCTCACTAACATTAGGTCAGAGATTTTGTTTTAGATACACTTGGCATACGTGAAGAGGAAAAATGCTTCTCTGGCTGATTTGGGGGAAACTGGGACATATTATGTTAGTGGTATAAGACTATTTACTTTGAAGTCATGATTTGGAGATCTTGTGTTCTTACACAACTGCTTTCTGTTGGATCTCTTTTTAAAACATACTACTGTTCAATTTCATCATGAATGCCTTTCCAAGGACAGTAAATGGTTTCACACACTATGACATCGTTTCCATGGCAACTAATGTATTTTAGCAAAGAGAGACTGTGCTAGAAGTAGGCTAAAAAGGACAAATACGGAAATGGCACAGTATAAAATGTGGGGCAATGTGTGTTGTAGTAAAGATTTTTTTTCTTTTCTTCCTTACTTCTTGTTTAGGAAAACCTGTATAACTAGATCTTGGGTTCTTAACCTTTACTAATAAAATTTTTATTGCACCCAACACTGTCTCGTATTTCACTGACACGATTCCTTTAGTTGGTACTCACATTTTTTTGTTTGTTTGCTTTAACGTGATGCATTCCACCAACGTACAAACACTTGTGATTTCATCCATTTTTAAAATACGTTAGATTTTCCTTTGTTGCCTTCTCTTCTGGCAACCACCCACTTCTCTGCGGCCCTCTCTTGCAGTGCTTCTTGGAAGGTAGTGTCTACACTAGCTCTCTCCACACAGCGTTTGTTTGAAAATCAAAGCCATTCCAGCCAGGCTTTCACCCCACTGCTTGATCCAGTTGGTCACGCCCTCGCCCTCTGAGGCTATTACAATTTACCTCTTTTGTTTATTTAGAAGCTAACATGCCTAAGTGTACATTTCAAATAATTCTAACAAACATCAAGCCCATGTATGAGCATTTGTGTAAACCTCGTTTTTTTTTTTTTTTAAAGGAGTAGTGTTATTCTACTTTGTGCATCTGAATGTGCTTGGATTATTTTGTTACATGATAATAAAAACCCCCTTCTGTGCTCTTCAGTAAACCCTGAGTGGAGGGCAGATAGCAGTCAACTTCCTATTTAATAGAAAGAGAGACCACAGAATAGATCTTATGAATTATAAAGATAGCAAATCAGTCTATGGCCTGGATAATACAGTCACTTATGTTTTGTTGAACCACATGGTACATTTAAAAAATTGAACAAACACTTAAATGGTGCAGTCTTGTATAAAAACTGAGATTTCCAGTTTCTTTCGAAAAAAAATAGGAAGTTCTGGCAAACCTAAGCCTGCGTTCTCTCCTGAATAAGCCTGCCCAAGCAGGGTTGCAGCTGTCCTCGTGGGGTGGGGAAGAGCTCTTCAGCTCACCCCAGCTCCATCTCACTTGTTTTATTCATTTATTCAACCTGCTGGCCTGGCCCTTGTGGGTTTTTTGACATGTGACTCTTGCTGCAGTCCCTTTCCTCCACCCATTCACAGAGCAGATAAATAAAGAGCAGAGCTAGGAGTGTAACTGGTTTCCAAGCCGACTGCTTCCTCCCTGGCTGTGGACTAAAATTCTGTGTTCTAAAACACAGAATTTATAGGTCAGTGGTGAGAATTTATAGGTCAGTGGTGAGAAGCACCATTAGGTGGTAGAGCCTACATTTTGCACTTTACTAATTGAAATAGACCCTGTAGTTAATTGCACTCGGTTCGTTGTTCACATTTGGGGTGCCTCCTTCTTATGTTTGTGTCTTTCAAAAGTAAGTGGTATGTGCTGTTGGTTGTGATGTGCAAGGTGGAGGTGCTGTAGGACAGTGTTAAGATTTTTATATGTGCATAGAAAAACTGGCTGGAGGGAAAAGCTCCAGCATTATAAGAGGAGGTCTAGATTTTCAGTGAGCATGTATTACCTTTACGGTGAGATAAATGGATAATTATGTAAAAGAAGTAAGATTGAGGTGGTAGGATAAAGTATATACGACATTGGTCAAGTCCCATGATATCCTCCCAGTGCGTGAGACTCGAGAGTGTTCCCAGCTACCTTTGCTGTCCTCCCCCAGACTAGACCCTTTCCTTTGAATTCCTTCAAGGGTGCCCTCGACGTCAGTGTTCAAAAGGTTCTCATCGGGGGCATCGACATATTACGAATTTTGTCACTGCCCTGTGAACCTGCACTTATCCATATACCTTTACTAAGGGTGGAGTGAGATGGGAGAAGAGGTGCTGCCATCTCCAACCTTGTTAGAAGGTTTGTGTGTACAGGACACAAGATAATGAGCTAGTCTAGGGCCAGAATGAATGGCTAGAGGAAAATACTTTTTTCAGGACAGTGAGGGATACCCACAACAAGTGGCCTTGTCTGAGCTGGGTCCTGTCTCTGGAGCCTGCCCCAGCTGTGGGGCGCACAGGAGATTGTGGTGCCCTGAGTGTGGATGGTCCCCAAACACTGCACTGCGTGTCTGTGCAGCTGTGGAGGCCTCTGGGAACCCACTGTGAGAGTGGGCCTGTTCCTGGGCTTCAGGCAGGGAGCCAGGGGCCACCCCTTTGCCAGAGAACATTGAGGAGTTTCTGTGTCTGCTCTGTGTGTGTCTCAGCTTTCTTTGGAGTTGTGGCAGAGTCTGGCCCTGCCTGGTCTTTTTTGTGCCTTGGACCCTAAGTTAAGAATAACTGAAGGGACACTGCTTCTGTTGACATGCTTGATATGGAAGTTGCTATCAAATGGCTGTTTTATCCTCAGTTGCCCTGACATCACACCATGTACAGTCTGAGATTCTCAGTTTAGTTTTGATTGAATAGAGCTATGATCACTGGAGCAGAAAGAAGCCATTCAGATGTGAATATGTGAAGACGTGTCTGGTAATGTGCAGATGTTTTTCGGCAGGTCAATGAATATTTTAAACCTTTTGCAAGTAATAAAAAGGGTTGACTTGGGAATAGAGAAGAGTCTGTGGCAAGAGCGAAGCATACCTGATTTATCTCTCAATCTTCCTTTTCTTAAAATAATGAAACCAAAATCTAAACCAGGATTGAAACCTTGGCTTCATCATGGCCCGTAAATCTTCATCGCATATGAGACATGATTGTGACTCTAATGTATTAAATCTCAGTTTCTCAGTCACATTTTGAACTAAAAGGGAAAACACTGGGTAATATTAAAAACAACAGCAGAATCTCCAGATTAGGTCATTATTGTTTATTTATAACTAAAGACACAAGACAAAATTTAAAGGAAAGGATATCTTCTGGTTGTGTATACGTTGTGTTTGATGTGTGGGGACACCCTCTCTCCCAAACACATACTGCTACTGATCCATACAGAAGGGAGCAGGGTCAGCTTGATTTAGTGCAGTTTCATTCCTTCCTTTCTGTCAGTCATTTCTTCATTAGCTACTCTGTCACCACCCCTCTTCACCCTTCGCCCCTCCATCAGCAGAGATGACACTAGTCCCCATTGTGGTAGGCACTGTGCTCAGTGTGTCCTGGCCACAGATGAGCTGGCATTCGAGCAGAGGAGACAGTGGAATAGGTACTGCATAAAGTACTATAAGAACACAGAGGAGAGGAAAATCTAGTTCTGCATAGAAGTGGAACCAAAGGAAACAAGAGTGAAAAAGTGATTTTTATCCTGGGCCCTGAAGACCAATTAGGAGAAAATTATACTTATCTAGCAGGGCTGGTAAGATTGGAATGATGATCCTTAGCCCAGGAATATGCTGGGGGCTGCGTCTCTTTTTCTGCCTTTTCCTGGGACAGAGGCAGGTTGAAAATGCACTGGTTAGTGCAGAAGTGTGCCCCTAACTGGTTGACTTCTTAGCTGCATGTGCCATCTCTCACAACCTGGCCTCTGCCTTACTTTCCCACATTTCACCCACCAGCCTCCACCATCCTCTACTCCCTTCTCTACCCTGTAGCACTACCAAGCCTCTTTGCCATTCTCTAAACATGTGGCCTACGCCCCTATGACCGTCTGGTTATCCTTCTGCCTGCCCTGTCAGTTGGAAGATGCCTTTGGTAGGTGCCTATCAGAGACGTCCCCTAGGTATTTGGAAATACAAGAGCGGTGGGGGCTGGAGGGATGGCTATATCAGAGAGCTCAAAGTTGAGGGCTTCTCACTTTTATTTCGAGTTTTCTCTAAAAGTAAAAATCTTGATGTAATCCTCCAAAGATGGAAGATTTGATCTGATCTAAATAGTTGGGACTACAGTAGTCCCACTTTATCTTCAGGGGATATGTTCCAAGAGCCCCAATGGATGCCTGAAATCATGGCCTAGTACCAAACCCTATATATACGATGTTTTTTCCTATGCATGCGTATAATTTATATCTTCTTTTTAGCATATCCAAATTGCTGGCACCACTACTCTTACAGTATGGGGCCAGTATTAAGTAAAATAAGGACTACTTGAACACAAGCACTGTGGATCTGATGACCGAGATGGCTACTAACTGACTAATGGGCAGGGAATGTATACAGCATGGATACGCTGGCAGCGGGATGATTCACATCCTAGGCTGAACAGAGCAAGATTTCATATGCTACTCAGAATGGCGTGCAATGTAAAACTTATGAATTTTTTTTTCTGTAACTTTCCATCTAATATTTTAGAACCAAAGGTAACCCAAACCATGGAAAGCGAAATCGTGGATAAGAGGCGGGGACTGCTGTAGTTCCTTTTTGGTCAGGGCCTTGGCCTTTGGCTTCTATTCCTGCAGAGGATCACACATTTGCAACATTTGTGGATTAGCCTTTTACACTGGGGAATCTGGGTCACTTCAGTCATGTTACTCAAACAAAACATCAGCACTACTTCAGCAGAAAGAATAAAAGCATGGAAAATGTTCTAATGCCCACAAGCCCACAGTTGAATACATAGTCAACTATTTAAAATGTCTGTATAATTACATATGCAATTTTGTGTCTACACACACACATACACACACACACACACACACACACACACACACATATGAAGAACGGAGGGATCTGTCTTGCCTTAAGCTTTGGAAACTTAAAACTCGAATATTCCAAAAATCTAGATTTCAAATAAAGATAAAGTAGGAAATAATTGGTCAGGTTTTTAAAAAATGATTTTTAAAAAAATATATAGGAATCATTTAAATTAAATGTATCTCTATTTCACTTGAAACATTTGATGAGCAAAATTTATTTATTCTCAACTTTTCAGAAATAAAGCCTTAATTTAAGAAAGATATATCTGGCTTTAAAAACGAATGCCAGTCTTCATTCTAGACAGGGTTGCCATGTGAATTTTACTTTTAGGCAATTCTGTTTCAACCATCCGTATCCTCTTTGAAACAATGGAGCTGGTGCCTAAAAATATCTGAGGTCACGTGTGCTTGCTGGGAGTCTTTGAAGTTAAAGCTGTGACATCCTTCTGGTTCATGGCTGTAGGATGATGTAGATATGTATTGTCTTTGTCAATTAACTCCATCTGTTTAGTGAGCCTGAAAAAGGAATCAGATAATGCTCTCTCTATATATATGGATAAGATTCCTTGTGCGGTAGTGAGCCAGCAGCTCCAAAGAGGTTTTCAGTTTTTCCTTTGGTAATGGTTGCTAAAGTGCCATGGAGTGAAGGCTCATTCTTACAAAGCCTGTTGTTGAATTGGGCATCTTGTGTGACTGCATTGTACAGTATGCATAAGAGATTCAGTTTCCTCATTACTTTGGTACAGAGTAATGATTCTCCAAGTGCTCTTTCTGGGGCAGATGAAGAAATTTTTCAGCTTGCAAATAAAAATTCCATTCGATAAATCAGAATGACAACCTTCTTAAACCTCTGTGGAAATGTGCAAGAATGGAAGTCAGACTTTCACTGTCTATATGTTCCCTTTGGCGAAAAGTTCTCATACTATCAAATTACTCTATTTGGTTATAGGGCAACCAGTGTGTTCCCACTGTGAGCCTCCCCAGGGAAAACCCCAATAGAATCTGGGTGAGGCTGTTTGACAGGTGAGCCACCACATTCAGGTAAGAAAGTGGGGCACATACACACTACTAATTTAGAGGAGGGAGATTTAAGCCAAAAGGTGGCTTGAACAAACAGGAAAGGCTCACTTTTATGTGGAATGTTGTAAATACTCTGAGGAAGGGTGTATTTGTGTGTGTGTGTGTGTGTGTGTGTGTGTACTCATCCAAGACTTCCATTCTTACCTTTCCTGGCTCCTAAAAGTTAAAATCCGATACTGATTTCCTTTGGTGGTACAGGGCTAGGTCTTTGCAATTTTAGGCAGGTGTTTCTGGCAACTGTGACTTAGCAACAATTGTGCAAATGAGAAAAAAATTTGTGGGCAAGTCAATTGTCTGTAGCAAATGGAAATTCTATGGTGGTTTTTTGTGGGTGGTTTGCAGGCAGAGTGCTCAGTTCCCTTTTGATGCCTTTTTTTTTTCTTCTACAGTTTTCTGAAGAAGCAGGATGCTGATCTAGACGTGGAAATAGTAAGTTGACAAGTTTCGCACTGAGAGCACATTCCTTATAAATTAAAAAGAGTTTCCTATTGGGCTCCAGGACTTGGTCTACCTTGAACTTAGTTTTCTAAGAGACGGATAGAGTTAGAGATGGAGATGGTATATGAAATAGAAAGTCTTAGCTCACTTGGGTGAACCTGCTGTTTTTCCCTTTCCCTTACTTGTAACACTAAACTTTGGTAAGTATGAGAACATATGTTTTAGCTATAGGATATATCTGCCCACCCCAGAAATGGAATGGAACAGCTGTTCTGTGGCTATGAGCCATCAGGGGCTGGTGAG
>NW_024340696.1:29180200-29367152 GCF_902729225.1 Pteropus medius | reverse complement strand
AGAGGCAGGTTGAAAATGCACTGGTTAGTGCAGAAGTGTGCCCCTAACTGGTTGACTTCTTAGCTGCATGTGCCATCTCTCACAACCTGGCCTCTGCCTTACTTTCCCACATTTCACCCACCAGCCTCCACCATCCTCTACTCCCTTCTCTACCCTGTAGCACTACCAAGCCTCTTTGCCATTCTCTAAACATGTGGCCTACGCCCCTATGACCGTCTGGTTATCCTTCTGCCTGCCCTGTCAGTTGGAAGATGCCTTTGGTAGGTGCCTATCAGAGACGTCCCCTAGGTATTTGGAAATACAAGAGCGGTGGGGGCTGGAGGGATGGCTATATCAGAGAGCTCAAAGTTGAGGGCTTCTCACTTTTATTTCGAGTTTTCTCTAAAAGTAAAAATCTTGATGTAATCCTCCAAAGATGGAAGATTTGATCTGATCTAAATAGTTGGGACTACAGTAGTCCCACTTTATCTTCAGGGGATATGTTCCAAGAGCCCCAATGGATGCCTGAAATCATGGCCTAGTACCAAACCCTATATATACGATGTTTTTTCCTATGCATGCGTATAATTTATATCTTCTTTTTAGCATATCCAAATTGCTGGCACCACTACTCTTACAGTATGGGGCCAGTATTAAGTAAAATAAGGACTACTTGAACACAAGCACTGTGGATCTGATGACCGAGATGGCTACTAACTGACTAATGGGCAGGGAATGTATACAGCATGGATACGCTGGCAGCGGGATGATTCACATCCTAGGCTGAACAGAGCAAGATTTCATATGCTACTCAGAATGGCGTGCAATGTAAAACTTATGAATTTTTTTTTCTGTAACTTTCCATCTAATATTTTAGAACCAAAGGTAACCCAAACCATGGAAAGCGAAATCGTGGATAAGAGGCGGGGACTGCTGTAGTTCCTTTTTGGTCAGGGCCTTGGCCTTTGGCTTCTATTCCTGCAGAGGATCACACATTTGCAACATTTGTGGATTAGCCTTTTACACTGGGGAATCTGGGTCACTTCAGTCATGTTACTCAAACAAAACATCAGCACTACTTCAGCAGAAAGAATAAAAGCATGGAAAATGTTCTAATGCCCACAAGCCCACAGTTGAATACATAGTCAACTATTTAAAATGTCTGTATAATTACATATGCAATTTTGTGTCTACACACACACATACACACACACACACACACACACACACACACACACACACACACACACACATATGAAGAATCCGGATCTGTCTTGCCTTAAGCTTTGGAAACTTAAAACTCGAATATTCCAAAAATCTAGATTTCAAATAAAGATAAAGTAGGAAATAATTGGTCAGGTTTTTAAAAAATGATTTTTAAAAAAATATATAGGAATCATTTAAATTAAATGTATCTCTATTTCACTTGAAACATTTGATGAGCAAAATTTATTTATTCTCAACTTTTCAGAAATAAAGCCTTAATTTAAGAAAGATATATCTGGCTTTAAAAACGAATGCCAGTCTTCATTCTAGACAGGGTTGCCATGTGAATTTTACTTTTAGGCAATTCTGTTTCAACCATCCGTATCCTCTTTGAAACAATGGAGCTGGTGCCTAAAAATATCTGAGGTCACGTGTGCTTGCTGGGAGTCTTTGAAGTTAAAGCTGTGACATCCTTCTGGTTCATGGCTGTAGGATGATGTAGATATGTATTGTCTTTGTCAATTAACTCCATCTGTTTAGTGAGCCTGAAAAAGGAATCAGATAATGCTCTCTCTATATATATGGATAAGATTCCTTGTGCGGTAGTGAGCCAGCAGCTCCAAAGAGGTTTTCAGTTTTTCCTTTGGTAATGGTTGCTAAAGTGCCATGGAGTGAAGGCTCATTCTTACAAAGCCTGTTGTTGAATTGGGCATCTTGTGTGACTGCATTGTACAGTATGCATAAGAGATTCAGTTTCCTCATTACTTTGGTACAGAGTAATGATTCTCCAAGTGCTCTTTCTGGGGCAGATGAAGAAATTTTTCAGCTTGCAAATAAAAATTCCATTCGATAAATCAGAATGACAACCTTCTTAAACCTCTGTGGAAATGTGCAAGAATGGAAGTCAGACTTTCACTGTCTATATGTTCCCTTTGGCGAAAAGTTCTCATACTATCAAATTACTCTATTTGGTTATAGGGCAACCAGTTAAAATTTCTGGTTAGAAGGAATTTCTCTTTTTAACAGCTCAACAGTGTCTAGATCCCAGCTAGAAGAAAAGGCATAAATTGTCTAGTGGCATCTTCTTGGTTAAGACAAAACAGCATGTCTCAGAACCAAGAAAGAGATGGGATGACACGGGTTGCTACAGTATAGGCTCTCATAGCACACTCATTAGCACATTCTCTTCCTCCCATGAAGATGCTGGGTCTCTCGCATGTCTGCAGTGAGTTCATGATTTGAATGCCCATCTGCAGAAGACAATATATGAGTTTCTAATTCTCTTACCCGTGCTCATTTTTTTCTTTCCTTCATTCTGAGTCATCTTTGATTAAAGAAAACAAAGATGTTACTGTTAATTATGTTTCCTTTCAAACTACATAGAAATTCTCTTTTGTGTGTGTGGGGGGGGCGGGGGAATGATTTTCTTGGGAATAGTAATTTATGATGGGGGTGTTTAAATCATGGACCAGGAGGAAAAATGCTAAGAATCATATTGAAAAAAGTCTGAGTCTCTACTAGGATAGGAAAATTTGCTTCTGCTTTTTATTTCAGATTCCTCAAACCTTTCACTTTCTGCCCTAAACATATTGTTGTCAACATAATTCCATTCAAACATTTCTATTGTTCTCTTTAGACACCTTATTACAACAGTTTTTGTTCAAACAGCTAAAACTGCAAATAAAAGGTAATCTTGAGGCCAGAGTTCCACTGGTACAGGCTGTTGGGTTGGCCTCCCAGAGAGGAAAACCCCAGCTAATGGGAATCACGGGTCATCCCAGAAGGCTGTTTGACAGTGAGGCCCACCCACATTCAGACAGAAAGTGGGGCACATACATACTAGGGGTTAGGAGGAGATTTAAGCCAAAAGGTAAACTGAACAAAACCTTGGAAGACTCACTTTTAGTGTGTCCCAGATATGGATGACTTACTCTGGAGGGAAGGGTGTGTGTGTGTGTGTGTGTGTGTGTGTGTGTGTGTGTACTCATCCAAGACTTCCATTCTTACCTTTCCTGGCTCCTAAAAGTTAAAATCCGATACTGATTTCCTTTGGTGGTACAGGGCTAGGTCTTTGCAATTTTAGGCAGGTGTTTCTGGCAACTGTGACTTAGCAACAATTGTGCAAATGAGAAAAAAATTTGTGGGCAAGTCAATTGTCTGTAGCAAATGGAAATTCTATGGTGGTTTTTTGTGGGTGGTTTGCAGGCAGAGTGCTCAGTTCCCTTTTGATGCCTTTTTTTTTTCTTCTACAGTTTTCTGAAGAAGCAGGATGCTGATCTAGACGTGGAAATAGTAAGTTGACAAGTTTCGCACTGAGAGCACATTCCTTATAAATTAAAAAGAGTTTCCTATTGGGCTCCAGGACTTGGTCTACCTTGAACTTAGTTTTCTAAGAGACGGATAGAGTTAGAGATGGAGATGGTATATGAAATAGAAAGTCTTAGCTCACTTGGGTGAACCTGCTGTTTTTCCCTTTCCCTTACTTGTAACACTAAACTTTGGTAAGTATGAGAACATATGTTTTAGCTATAGGATATATCTGCCCACCCCAGAAATGGAATGGAACAGCTGTTCTGTGGCTATGAGCCATCAGGGGCTGGTGAGGGATGGGTAGCACTCCATCTTTGGACTAGGTAAGGAAAGTCCCCTTCAGTCCATTCAGTATTTTCTCCACTTTCAGATGTCTACTGCTTACCTCTGCCCCAGTTGTACCTTCAGATTCCAGTTACTGTGTAACAGACCATTCTTTCATTCACTTAACACTTTTTGGTGCCCACTGGGTGTTAGACAACATGCTGGACTCTACTGAGACAAGAATGAATGTGAGAGACAAGTGCACAGGTAATTATTGTGTAATGCGATAGAGCTGTACAGAATGGGCTCTGAAAGCTCAGACTGAGGGCTGTTCCATCCAGGAAAGCTCCTTGGTGGAGAGGGTGTGTGAAAGAACCCTTTCTGCAAACGTTTGCTGAGTCTTCTCTGCTTGTACTTCTCTCTCATCTCCCAGGTACCTTGGGTTCCCATGAAAGGCCGGACTAGCCACCCATGGGATCCTTTTCTGCCCCAGGCTCCACTGTTCAATCCCATTGCCTTAGGTATAATTTGTCAGCAGCTCTGAGTTACATTCCTTGATTCCCTGGCCACTCGGGGACTGTACTTCATCATCTAAGAATAACTTGGGTTATTTCTCATTTTGAATTTGAGTGTAAGAGAGGTTCTTCTCCCTGAACTAGAGCCATTCTGTATGCAGACAATGTACCTCCAACTTGAGGAAGTATACTATCTGAAACATTGTTCTAGAGCAGTTACGAACAATCCCTGACCTTTGACCCACGCACACCCTTAGCTTCTGCAGAATAGCCTGTGATCTACTGTCAGTCATGTATCTCATACAAACCAAGGGGATTTGGGGAAATAAAAAAGCCGTAGTCCAGGCCAGGCAGAGGGGAGCCTTTTGGAATCCCTATGCACTTAGGTTCCGGCCATGGAAACCAGGGTTGGCAAAGGCACTCCCTCTTGGTAGGGGTCGGGGGATGGGGGTCCGCACTGTGACCCTCCTGGGCCAGGACAGACTCACAGCAGACTGCAGCCACCTCAGGATGATGTAGCACAGAATAGCCGAACCCCTGAGGGAGCAGGCCAGGAAATGCCTGCTGCTGCTCCAGCAGGCAGGGTGTGCCCTGCCTTGTGTAGCTCAGGCTGAGGTGAATCCTGCAACCATGAGAGGGGGAGTTCCAGTTTATGGGAGAGCTGAGTCCGTTAACTTCTATTCCCAGAACAACCCAATGCCCGGCAGACAGGAAGACTCAGTGAGTGGGATGGGAAGCCCTGAGTGGAACAAAATTCTTGCCTCTGCTCTGCTGTTCACGTGCTCTACAACTTTAGGCAAATCCTTTTTCCTCTCCGAACCTCATTTTTCTCATGAGAAAAATGATCTCTTTTGCAGGACCAAGTAAAATTCTTCATTTTTTAACCTAAAAACATAAACCACACTTTTTCTTTTTTTTTTTTTTTTCTGGTTTTCTGATTTGGGCTTTGTACCAAAAAGGATAGAGCTGTTGTTGGTCACCATTCTGAAGAATGCTTAGTAAGGCCCACCATAGGTTGGGAGCTCCTTGAAGGCAGAGCCTTGTGTTTTGTACCTGGAGGTACAGTGAGTGTCTAATGAAGGAATGAACAGTGCAATCAGCCCTGTCGTGTGGGTTGGGTATATGTAAGTAGTGAGGGAAATCAGAATAAGAAAAGCTATAAGTGGGGTGGAAAATGTTTCTTGGGCTGTGTGAATGTGAGCTGCCTCTGAAAGGCTCTGCCTTGCACCTTCTCAGTCAAATGCTAGGACCTGAAATACACTTAACCGCCCTACGGGAGTTTACTCTTTTAAAAGCACTAATTCAGAAGCTCTAATTCCAGAGTTATTTTTTTCTAATGCTGATAGGACTGTTGAGCACAAGATGTATCAGCTTTTCTTTTTACCTGTGTTTGTATATCTGCCGTTGTTTAAGTAAATGATATGTATTGGTCATTCCAAATGAAGAAACCTCACAGAAATAAATGGGTTTTGGAGTTTTCTCTTTCAGTTGAACATTTTTGTGAAGACAAAACCACAAATGGAAAATTAGCTTTGTTTTGAAATGCCAAAGCTCAAAGATGAATTAGCATAAATTTTGGAGTTATTAATTATTATCCATAGTTTATTGGACTTCCACTACATACTGAGTGTCGCGCTTGACCATTGCAACAATCTTGTGAGGGAACTATGTCCCTTACCACGAATTGCTCAAGGCACCACAGTATTGAGACAGTATATTTTTGTATGATCAATTGTGTGACCTCTTTTTTAAAAATTTTTTAAGTAATTTTTTTTAAGAAAGTAACGTTACTTTCTACAGAGGTCTTCCTTGACACTCTCCCTCCCAAACTAGATGCGGTCACCTTCCCTCCTTGCACTTCCTCGGCGCTATCATTGTTGTACAGTTATTTGTACTACAATAACTGTAATATCTGTGTTCTCTGTAACATCTATAAGCTTTTTGAGGTCTGAATCCATACAAGCGCTAAGCCCAGTGCCTGGTTTCTAGTATGCCTTCTTAAAATGTTGACTGCAGGCATGAATGAATGGCACACGACCAAATTAAGGAGTAATGAGAGCCAATGAAAGCCACTTTGGTAGATGGCGAAGTAAAAAATATTGTGTACTCAGAAATGATGTTTCTCTTCTCTATCTGTGGAGTTTATCTGTGGAAACCATGCTTGTTAATAGCATTGTATGGAGATAAGACAATCCTTTCTGGCTTTCTCTCCAAAGGTACGAAGTTTTAAGCAAACACATGAATAGGTAATTATTAAGAATGAAGTAACCTAGGCAGTATGAAGATAAAAGACGGAGGAGCAGTAAGAGTATAAGAAAAACATTAAAACTTTTTTTTTTTGGCACAGAATCTTCTAGAATTATTGAGGGTTACACTTCTGAGTATGGTTTCTAAAAATAAGATTTAAATATATAAAGTATATCTTCTAAAAATGAAATACATACTTAACTGAATTTTAAAGAATATGTAATCAGGTTATGTCAGAAGAACAAAAATGCATTTTTTAAAATAAAACCGATTCCACTGAATCATCCTACTTATTTGATTAGCATCTACTTTGGTCATGAATACTCTCAAAGGGATGAAGAGAAAGGTTTGGTTTTCATGTTTCCTACGTGGCCTTTGTCTAGCATGATTAAAAGTATTTTGGCACCTGCCTGTCATTTCTGTAGTTTCAGTAAAACCAAGAATTCCTGTGTTGCTATTCCAGTTATTTGCAGGATCTAGAGAACTGCCTTTAGGCCACAAATAATGGCCACAAATACTACTGTCTATTTGATGGACACAGAGACCTGCCCAAATAAAAATCGTCATTCAAAAAGAAAAGTAAATAGAAAAATCACCTCCCGCATTAGAGTGGTTTCCTTTTTCTCAGTGATTTCCTCGAAGTGTGTTAGTCTGTAAATGTAAAGTGTGCATAGAAGTTGCTCCATTTTTCAGTGTTTCTTCTGTTTTGGTAAGTCCCAAGAGAAACAATAAAAAAAAATATCCTGGATTCCAATTGTGGGGCTAATAGTCTCATGAAAACAAAATCTGGTTCTAAACAGTTGGGGGGTTCAAAATTTGAAACTGTGTCTGGAACCAAGCTTTAAAGCCATGTGTATGTGATTCCTTTACAGCTGGTTAAGAGGTAGAAAAATTAATTCATACAAGATTTTTCTTTAGTGGGCGGGAGTAGAGTTTCCAGGTGTTAGAAGGTCGGCAGTGCTTACATAAGGTGTCCGAAAGCTTGAGAGTGCTGGTTGCTGGGGAGATGTGAGGCTGTGTTTCCAGTGGGAATGTCGGAGCTTGGTGTTGGGGTGCACCATCTGACAGGGTGTGCTGGTGCTATAAGGAAGTAGAAGAGAGAGTAAAAGGAGAAAGAGAAGAACTGCATAAGCAGTTCTGTAGAAGTGCTTGTAGAAGCCATTGCTTCCTGAATAGAGGGGAGGGCTTCCCAGGTACTTGTGGGGACTGGAGAGGGCAACTGTGCAGGTGAGAGTCGTTCCTTAGGCTGTCTCTGACACACATGCTCGGGGCTATCATTCCCAGAGCCCATGGGATGCCAAGTTAGCTTCCATTCTCCATGCCCCCTGCTCCAACCTCACACACAGATTGACCCATTCTAATGGTGATCAGGCAACGGGGAAGATCAGCCGTAATATCACTGAGTAATCTCCAAGTAAAGACCAGGCTTCACACAGCTTGCTTTCGTGGTGACTGGGAATCTGGAAATGGGAAACAGGATTGGCTTTGGAGGGTAGGGTGTTTAGCAGGGAGGAGCTTGCTTAGAGTTCTGTTTTAGACTGAAGAGCAAACATATTTAGTCCTGGACCAAAAATAGTTGTTATGTGTCACTCATAATAACTGACCAACTTTCTTTTACATAAATTGTAAAACTAGGTGCTGCTGTCCAAGAAGAAAAAAAGGCATCTTCTGCCAATTTGAATTTCTAAGCTAGTAAAAGATCCCTCTACCCAGACATTATAAACTCAGGCATATTTATGACCATTGGGAAAACTACAGACAACAGTATTTACATTGTGATTCAAAGAAAGAGTTGAAAATGTGGGGGTAGATTGTCTAGCCTAAGATGCAGAATAGTTCATTCATTCATTCCTTGAACATTAATGAATACCTGCGGGCCAACCACTGTTCTAGCCACATGCTATCGCATTCAGTTGCCCTGTTTTACAAGTGAGGAAAATGAAGCTCAACAGACGTGAAATGATTGGCCCATGGACTTACATCTAGGAAGTGGTAAGATCCGAAAGCAGGTCTGGGGCTTGGAGCGCCCTTCTCTCTCTGTGCCACAGTGGATGCTTCCCTGTGCTGAAGCTCAGTAGCACAGAAGACAGATGAATCATCATCAGCCTCATGTATTTAACTGGTAATTTCATTTGCATCTTTTATTTTCTCTTCACAGAATTTAAAAGGACTTTCTTCCTTATTTGTGGTTTTAAAAATAGTAATGATGGAAAAATTAGAAAACTTAAAAGGGGAACCATCTTTTTAAACCTGACTCGATTCTACCAGGTGGACCCCTAGGTGACAGCATGAGAGTGATTTCTAGAGGTAGCATTATGTGGGAGTCCAGGAAGGCCTGTGGGACACTCATTCTCTTTCCATGGTCTGTTCCTAGGCTTGGGAATCATTTTATTGTATTCCTCATCTCAATAGCATTCATCATTCTACAGGATGAAAGCTAGATGCTGCCAGGAAAGCTTGGGGGAGAAATGCTGCCCACATTATAATAGAGAATCAAGACCAGCTCCCACCTACTCCATAGGCTTTCTCCTGTATCTGTGAGATGCTGCATAATTTGTTTCACTGCAGCCAAGCCTGCTGGGTAGAGATTGGAATCATTTGGTTGTCCGCCTTGCATAGACTTATTGTCTGCTGAAATTGCATATGAAGGAGAGATTATTAGTAAAATGTGTATGCAGAATGGCTTAAAAGATGCATTTGTCCTTGCCTCTAAACACTTTGAAAAGCAGAGCTGGACTTATTTTGAGCCTGGTATGGAATAGGCCAGAAAAATACGTTAAAATTCAAACTTTTCCCTTAAAAAGGGTTATTACTTCCCACAACAAAATTTTACTTGAGAAGAATACCTTCTGGATTAGTTTACTGTAGCTGCCATAACAAATGACCACAAACTTGATGGCTTAAAACACCAGAGATTTGTTCTCTCGTGGCTTTGGCGGTCAGTGTCCAAGATCAAGATGTCCATAGGATTGTTCTCTCTCAAGAGGCTTTGGAGGAAAATCTGTCACTTGTCCCTTACAGCTCCTGGTGGCTGCAGGCATTCCTTGACCTATGGCCACATTACACCAATGTCTGCCTTCACGTGGCCACCACCTCTATGCGTCTCTATCACATCTCCCTCTGCGTCCCTCTTATCAGGCTTTTAGAGCCCACTGGGTAATCCAGGATAAGCTCCTCCTCTAGAGACCTTTAACCTTATCATATCATATCCTATCATGCCATATAAGGTGACTTGCACAGATTGCAGGGACTAAGAAGTGAGTATCTTGGGGAGGAGGTGAGCATTTTTCTGCCTCCCACAACTTCTCTTTGAGAATTTCTGTATATTTCATTTCCTGAAACATAAAGCTTGTGACCATTTGTTTCACACATTACTTTAGTGAATTTGATTTTTCTGGAAGGGGCCACTCGGAAGACCTAAGACCCACCCTTCCTTCCTAGGCCTCAGAACAGGGGAGGCCATGCCTGTGTCATCTTTCTCAGATTGAGGTTTATGTAAGGATGAAGGATTCTGGGCTCTGAGTGCAGAGAGTGGCCTTCGAAATCAGATCCTCCCAGTCTTAGGGGGAAACTGAGGCTGGAGAGGCTGGGTCACCCCAGGCAGGAGTGGAGATGAGACCAGCAGCTATTACTTCAGCTCACCCCTTCCTGCAGACCCCCAAGCTGTCTCTCATAGCGTAAGCCTCCAGGTCCTCCGTCATGTGAGAGCTCTTCAGCACCCGAAGCCCCTTTCCTAAAAATCCTCCTTTCCTAGACCAACAGCCCTGATTCTTACAAATATTCTTAGATTACCTAATGTCAGGGATTCTGTCATTCTGGTTACTTGTTCCTGAATGTGTTCCCTTTATCTCATTGTCTCTTTAGAAACACGGCTCTCAGACAAGAACCGTTCTTCAGAGATAGCTTGAACAGGGTAGAGTAAGGACTCTACACCTAAGACTATTCAGTCCTAGGAGATGCACTTGTTTTCTGCATCATTATATGTTATGCTAATGCAGACCAAGATTACGTCTCTCATTTAGCTACTGTCACACCTTCAGATTACATTGAGCTTGTGTTCAATAAAAATCTTTAAGACTTTAAAATATGATTGGAGGTTCCTCAAAAAATTAAAAATAGAGCTACTTTATGACCCAGCAATTCCACTTCTGGGTACTTATCCAAAAGAATCAAAACACTAATTTGAAAAGATATATGCAACTCTATGTTCACTGCAGTGCTATTTACAATAGCCAAGATAAGGAAGCAACCTAAGTGCCCATCAATGATGATTGGACAAAGAAGTTGTGGTGCATATATACAATGGAATATACTTAGCCATAAAAAATGAAATATCACGATTTGCAACAACATAAATGGACCTAGATGGTATTATGTTAAGTGAAATAAGTCAGACAGAAAAAGACAAACACCATACGATCGCACTTATATGCAGAATGTAAGAAGCAAAATAGATGAACAAACAAAATGGAAACAGACTCATTGATACAGAGAACAAACTGGCGATTGCCAGATGAGGGGTTTGGGGGCTGGGTGAAAAAGATGAAGGGATTAAGAAGTACAAATTGGTAATTACAAAATAGTCATGGGGATGTGAAGTACAGCATAGGGAATATAGTATTATAATTACTACGTATAATGCCAGGTAGGTACTAGACTAATCAGAGAGATCACTTTGTAAACTATATAAATATCTAACCACTGTGCTGTACAACTGAAACTAATACAAAATAATATTAAAGGTCAAGTCTAATTGAAAAATAAAAATTAAAAATGTTTTTAAAATATGAATTGCTTTAAATCTCTCCCTTTTGCCGCTGCCATGTAGAAGAGCTGGATTTCTGTCAGTAGCAAGATGGGATCAGCTTTGGGTCTGGAATATAGTCCAGACAGGGATCCAGAGAACAGCTAGATCCATGGGCTGGAGTATGCTCCTGGGGATGGTACCAGCAGCAGGTAGTAAACAGGAGGTACTTAGGACAATTTGGTAAGGCATAGCACTGGGGGAATACTTCTGTAGATGGCAGTCGAGAAGGACAGATGTCGGTTCAGCATCATCTGGCTGAGCAAGTCAAGGGGCCAGGTAAGAGGAATACTGGTGTATGGGGACAAGACTCCAGCCAGGAAGCTGATGAAAAGAGTTGGATCAGCTGCTGAAATGGAGTGGGGCTCAAGAAAGGAACTTGAGCCCAAAGAGGAAAAGGAAGCCCAGGTCTGAAGCCAGAGTCATAACGTTAGTGTGAGTCTGAGTGTCGGTGGCCTAGAGCCTCACCCACTCAGCGTGTGGGGCTCGGGTCACTGGCAGAACTTGTGAACAGGGGTGAGTTGTCCCAGCTGAGCAGATTGGAGGGCGTAAATCAGTTATGACTCCGTTATACACATATGCAATAGATTTTTTATAATTAGAAGCAGGATTTTGTTTCTGTCAATTTTGGGGTGCTTTTTTTGTTGTTTTGGTCAGTTCTGGTAGCCACTTCAGCCTGTTGAAATCTTTTACAATTTCTATCCTTTCTTCCAATTAATTAACTATCCCCTTTCAGTTCTGAATTATTTGTGATCTCCATAAGCACATCTTGATGAAAACATTAACCAAGGATGGACCTACAAAGTCCTGCTGTGCAGGGACCACTCTCCAGGTCAGTGTTGCTCCTGTCATGTAGGTGTCCTTGGGTGTGGTCACTCAGTGAACTCTGAGTCTACCAAACTGAGTTGGCCCAGAGTTTCCCATCCTGCTCAGCTGTGCTTTGAGTGGCTATCTGTTGCTCCGTTGACATCCACGTGCTCTGTGTCCATAACCTATCACTCTGATGAAAATGCCCTGCAATGGGGGCAGTGCTGTGGGAAAGATGAGTTGGGGGAGTGCTTGGTTATTTGCTGCTCTGAGGGCAGAGGCACCCAGTCGTTCTCACTGAGGTCAGTGGGTTTCAGTCCTGAGACCCACTCTCTGTATCGCACCTGTGGGTGTTAGCCTGTGGGTGATTTTAAGGAGGGGCTAGATCCCCATATTTAGATGGGTAATCCTAATCTTTGTTCTAAGGGTTCACCTCTACAAAAGACTGATCCTTCTTTGTGGCTGATGTGTGGTCTGTGAAGAGCAGCCCCACTATTGGGTGAATATGGCCCCTTCTCAGAAAATGGAGGGGTGTTCATTAAGTTGTGAAATGTGTCACTACTGAATATAGTCAGAGCGTAAGTGAAAGAAAGGAAGTGAGATGCCTGGTGGATCATTTATGTTAACAGAAGAACTGATGAAACAACAATGCATTCATTTGCATTGTACTTCCAAATAAGATGACCAAGAGAATGTGAGATGGTTTCAAGGTTGCTCGCAGGCAGTATGATGCAGTGGAGAGTATGTGGGCTCCACAGGCTGGAGTAAGTCCTGACTGTGCCACTGAAGAGCCACGTGATGTTGGCGGTGGGGGAAGCATAGCGTCATCAAGTGTAAACTTTAACTTTGGGAAGTATCTGAAGCGGAGGGTGGGGGCGGGTGTACAAGGTGCTCTGAAATCCGTACAAGAGGATCCCAAACAGGAGTTAGATGAAGAGATGCTAATGAAGGGAGGAAATAATAAAAATTTAACAACTTCTATTTGTTGTTCCCCCTTTTTTTGGTCAGTGCTGGCCAAGGATAGGATAACTTTCAAATATGATGTGGAGGTGATTCATACTTAGGATAGAAGAATGGGTCGGGGGAAGGTTCCATTCCATATTATTTTTTCTGTTGCTCTTCCTCAAGTCTTAATGCTACAGTAATTTAAAACAAACAAACCAAACCTTTGTGTTTGGGGAAGATTTTGTCCATCTTTAGGGGAATATTCTGAAAAGTAGTGCTCCCAGACTGCAGGTTGGAGAAATAGGCAAAATAACTGCCACTTTGCCTATTATACTGTTATCAAATGAGGAAAAACGGTTTATGACCCATGCATCAAAGTGATGCTTATTGAAGAAAAGTAAATTTGATAATGGAAAACGTTTGAAAAGCCTTTAGATATTAAAAATGAAGTAACTTATAAAACCTGCACATGAAGTTTAAAAGTTGTCACAGTGATCCATAGTGAGGTTTCGGGTATGGGAGAGACCTCATTGGCAAATGTCAGGAGCGCTTTTTTAACGTAACTCGTGAACTGGTAGAACAAAAAACTTTTGATGGTTAAGTACTTTATTTTATTGCATTTGTGTTAATAAATATTGGCTACTCGCCAATTAAATAACTTTTTCATTATTCAATGTTTACAGTGGCCGAGAGGAAAATATAATTAGGCTTCTGTGTTTTCTAGATGGTAAATATAACAACAGTAACAACATGACATGATACAATGTAGTTTGAAAAAAAGTTAAAAGCTTCAGAAATGATCATTTCACAGACAACAGAACAAGACGTGTCAGGGCAGGAAAAAGTAATTATCTAGTTTTTGTTTTCAGGTCTTATTTTTTAATCAACTTTATTTTTTAGAGCGGTTTTAAGTTCACAGCAAAATTGAGGAGACGGTACAGAGTTCCCCAAAACCCCCTTCCCCCACACTTGCATAGCTTTCTCCTTTATCAACATCCCCCACCAGAGTGGTACATTTGTTACAACTGATGTTCCTACATTGACACAAAGTCTATAGTTTACAGTAGGGTTCACTGTTGGTGTTGAGAACTCTATGGGTTTGATAAATGTATAATGACATGTATCTACCATTACAGTATCATACAGAGTAGTTTCACTGCCCTAAAAATCCTCTGTGCTCTGCCTGTTCAACCATCTCTCACCTCTAATCTCTGGCAACCACCGATCTTTTTACTGTCTCTATAGTTTTGTCTTTTCCAGGATGCCATATATTTAGAATCATATAGTATGTAGGCTTTTCAGATTGGCTTCTTTCACTTGCTAATATGTATTTAAGGTTCTATAATTTTTCATGGCTTGATAGCTCATTTCTTTTTAGCACTGAGTAATATTTCATTGTTTGGATGTCCCACAGTTTATTTATCCATTCACCTCCATTCACCTAAGAACATCCTTTGGTTGCTTCCAAGTTTTGGCAACTATGAATAAATACACTATCAACATCTTTGTGCCGGTTTTTGTGTGGACCTAAGTTTTCAACTCCTTTGGTTAAATACCAAGAAGTACAATTAAAGTACTTTCTTTTTGTTGGAAATATGGGAATTGTTTTTTATGTCCTTTTTGGGAGTAGAGCCCAAATCAGTGCATGCCTTAGGCCTATTTGTATGTTAATTTTAGGCAGCCATCATTTCACCTGATACTTTAACCTATGAATATCCATTGTTGTATCATGTTCAAATTTGAGATGGTAAGGGACAGATTTTTGCATCTTCTCTTATATCACCATATCCCTTGACCCCACGAGTATCAAGAGCTCGCTTCACCCAACTTGAAGGAATCGACCAACATGCTTTTTTCCAATAGCCTACCTTCCCACCCCCACCCCCCACCTTTTCCCACAACTAGGTCCTTGAGTCAGGTTCTTGTTACCTCTCACTTTAGAATCACCTTCGCTGGCCTGATATTTCAGACTTGTCTTTCAGTAAAGATGGTATGAAACATTTTTGAAGAAAATCAAATTACCTAGACTCACATCTCTTGGACTATGTTTATAATTTATGTGGTTCCCCCCACCCCCCCCCCAATAAGTAGTCTACTAAACAAGGGAGAAACCTGAAGTAAAAAACAAAAAACTATTTGCCAAATTCATTTGCTTTTGAAATAATTTCATCAGTTTTAATTTTTGAGTAGGAAATAAGAGAAGATTTAGAATAAACATTCCTGAAATAGAATAAATCCAATAAGAACTCTTATTTCATCTAAATTGAGGCCATGGTACCAAGATCAGGGACTCCTGAGTGAGTCCAACTGAAGTTAGAGCTGAGAACTAATCTCAGAGCTTACTCTTAAAAGAGGAGATAAGGATGGTGATAAAGATAAGGTTGGGAGCCTGAGTGTCTGAGAGATGGGTAGTCCTGAGACTATTTATAAGAATGAAGAAGGGATGGTTTGGGGAAGTCAAGCTGGGTAGCAGTAATGTAATGGAGCAAACTTGACAAGCTTCATGAGTGTAGCAGGAGACCTTGCAGTTTGGTGTGTGTGAGAGATCCAGGCCAGCATTGCCGCCTACAGCTCCTTGGTATAATTTAGCAAATATCTGTTGCACTCTGAGTGGCATTTCAGGTCCCCTTGTAATGTAGTTGGCACCACCTTCTGAGCGAGAGGTTACACAGAGTTTATCTTCCCATCGATGACCGCCTATATAAATGCTTCAGGTAAGTCCGTGTACAGCAGCGGTTCCCAACCTTTTTGGTGCTGGAGACTGATGCTTCTATGAGAATCTACTGTCCGATGATCTGACGTGGAGCTGAGACAGTGATGCTAGCCCTGGGGAGCAGCTGCAAATATAGATGAAGCTTCGCTCACTCTCCCACCACTCACCTCCTACTGTGTGGCCCGGTTCCTAAAGGGCCATGGACTGGTACTGGTCTGTGGCCCAGGGGCTGGGGACCCCTGGTGTAGAGAACAAAGGATATCGTGTTGGGTCTTCGCTGGTCGTCATGTCTGATTGGATCGGGAGTCAGCTAGAGCAAGCACTCAGTCTAAGACAAGGCTTCCTGATGAGGGCTCTGCAGAGGGTCAGAGTGCAGGAAGAAAGCACTTAGGGAGGTGGGTTCAGGGCCCAGGGTAACATGAAAAACTATTTTTTGATGCTATATACAAAGGAATATATATGCATACAAAGGAGAGAGAGAGATACATACATATATTCATACGCGAAGAGGGGATTGGAGGGAAAGAAATACAACCTCCTCCTGTGCCCATTCTGCAGCTTAAGAACTAGAATCTCACCAGTACTTTGGAAGATCCCATGTGTTCCTCCCTGGCTGCACTGCTCTCCCTCAAAGGAACCACTGTTCCGAATTTTGTGTTTGTCATTTCCTGGCTTTTCTGTGTGTTTCCCTAAGCAATCTATTATTAAGTTTTGTTTGTCTCAGGGCTATATATAAATAGTGTTCTTGTGTCATTTGCTTTTTTCTATCAACATTTGTTTTGTAAGATTCATCCCTACTGATGCATGAAGTGACATGAATGAAATTCATTTGTCTTTTGAAATTCATATGATTTTGCATTGTATGAATATACCACAACTTATTTATCCAGTCTTCTCTTGACAGACATTTGGGTCATTTCCAATTTTGTGTGCTATTTAAACAGTGCTACAATGAACATTCTTGTAGGTGCATCCTGCTGCAAACAGTTTCTCTAAGATAGGTGCCTAAGAGAAGAGTTTTTAAGTCTTAGAGTATGTGCATCATCAACTTTACTGGATAATACCAAATAGTTTTCCAAAGTGATTATATTTGAACATTCCATTTAACATTCCCATGGGGAAACAGATTAAATTTTAAGAGAAGGGAATATCTGAAGGAAAGATGAAATGCAGGATTAGCTAAAAGTTGGAGAGGAAAAGGATGTCATTAGGGTCTGATGAAGTACAACTCCCCATCAAAATGTCGGGGAAAGAGAGCTGGGGATATGCAGAGAAAGGTGAAGGTTTTAAACAACCATTGTGGGAAGGGTACAAGGTTATCTTGTATGGACTGTAGTCACATTTTCATTAGCAGATTTCATCTTGGTCGAAATGAATACCCAGTTCTTTCCATTTTCACTCAGTTTTCTTCAATCAGTAATAGTATCATTATGTAATTATATAATAATAACTAAAGATTATTATTAATCTGGGGAGATAGAAGCTGCCAGGCATTTAAGTGTGCTGTTTTCACATCAAACTCATGGTAGCATGGATTCTAATAAAGCTTTCAAAACATACCCACCCAGAGGCACACACATATTTCAAAGATTATTTTCCTACAAACACAAGAGATTTTTCTGACAGCTAAGCTTTATGTTTTATAAATTCAGTAAACTTACACAGAGTTTGTCATTGCTGTCTCTTTTATTTCATAGAGTTACTTGATGAGAACTCAGAGCTGCTCTGTGAATTGCTCATTCACTTGACTTGAGAAAAATGAGACTATAGCATTTTGAATAGCAAATTAACTATGAAATATGACACAGTCCTGAGGGAGTATTTAGCTTTATTTGTGAGTTCTGACCACTATGATACATAAAGCTAATAGGATTTGTTTTCTTTTCAAAGAATTTCCATTCTTCTAAGTCTAGATTTTAGTAAGGATAATTTCTTTTGTTGGCATTCCTATGAAACTACAAGTAGAGCATTAAACCATTAAAAGCATGTGTTCTCTGGCATCTCAGAAGTGCCTCTTTTTAAAACTTTTTATTTTGGGGTCACTCTTCATTAATAGCATTCATCAGATTTATCTGATTCCAGGCCAGAGAGCTCAGTGATGGTGGCATTCCCAAAATATTTTAATCATAGTTTTTCATCATCTGTTGATTGACATTGTGTATTTGAAACTTTTGATGGTGGCATATATAATGGAAATAGCATTTCTCCTTTGTCAAAAAAACTTAAAAGAACCTCAGTGTTCCACCACTTAGATGTCTTATGTAAACTATAATATGTGTACTAAATGTCAACTCAATAGAATATTATATATTAGTTAAAATGATTATTATAAAAATTATTAAATAAGTTAGATGTTTAAGTTATAAAGTAGAAAAAAGCAGGATACCAAAATGTCTGTGGAATATGATCTTAATTTTGAAAGCAAAATGCATGTGTGGGAAAAGCCTACAAAAATTACACCAAAATGCTAACAGTTGTCTTTGAGTTATGAGATTATAGGATTTTCTTCTCAATGTTTGTTAATGTGGTCTTATTACTTTTATAATAAAATTAATAAGAGAGATCAGTCTAGGTTCAAATTGCCACTCTGCCATTAACCAGCTGTTTGACCTTGGGCAAGCTACTTACCTGGCTTCCTGGGGAACTAAAGATGTTATACCAACACCAATGGGGTTATTGCCAAGTCAAATGAGCTAATATTCCTAAGCAACCCCTGTGCAAGTAGGTGGTGTGGTAGTTCCCATCCTCCCCAGCTTCCCTTTTTCTGGTGAAACAGTCTTCGCCTAGCACATACCCAGTAGCCATGAGTGGTACTCTTTTAATTTCTGGTTTCTATTTTGTCCAGTTGGGAACTCTCCCTAATTTCAGTAAACACTTTTGACCTCTTGGAACGTCTATGTTAGCAATGACAGCTGACGGTTGTTTTAGAGAAGTGATCGATGAGTAAGAATGCTTGGCTTTATCTGACTATCAGGGAAGGTTGAAGGGCTAAACCTCCTAAAGGTCCTAGAATTTCAGCTGTTCAAATGTATGTATTTTATTGACAGAAATATGCTCGCTAATTTGAGGACATCCTTGTTAACTTGCCCTGGCTAGTGAGGAGGGAACATGGTATATCCTTGCTAAACAGGTTGGTGATTTTCTTGGCTCTGCCAAGTTCTTCTAAGAGATAGGTACAAATACAGTTCACCCTTGAACAACACAGCGGTTAAGGAAACTGATCCCCTGTGCAGTCAAAAATCTGTATATAACTTTTGACTCCCCCAAAACATAAACACTGATAGTCTACTATTAACTAGTAGCTTTACCAATAACATAAACAGTTAATTAACACATATTTTTGTTATATGTATTGTATACTATGTTCTTACAATAAAGCTAGAGAAAAGAAAATATTATTAAGAAAAGCATAAAGAAGAAAAAATACATTTGTAGTATTTATTGAAAAAATTTACGTAGAAGTACAGTTCAAACTCATTTTGTGCAAGGGTCAAGTGTAAGCGTTCAGCCAGGATCCCCAGGAACTGCGTGTGAGCCTAAGATGTTAAACTGAGCTTTTAAGACTTTGATAATATGAGATGATCATGTTCAGCAGTTGGTATAAACTGAGCCAGAACTGTTCTATGAAATCCTAACTTATTTCAGGGTAGTTTACTCAGAGTGGAGAGAGGAAAATTCATTCCTTAATAGTAATAGCCAGCTACAGATTGGCCAGGCATTGGAAAATGTAATCTTGCCCCACATTTAGGGAACACTCTTAGCAAAGGTTCAAAGAAAGATGCTCATATTCACATGGGCCCAAGTTATCCCATCTACTTGGACCAGGACCCAGAGTATCTGAGGTCTCCCCTAGACTTTTAGACTTACAGTCTAAGGCAGGAATACATTTCCGACCCAATGAAGGCTGGAATCCAGGTCTCTGAACTCTCAGTTCATGTCCTGTCCAGAATAGCAGGCTCTGTTTCTGCCTCTAGCTGGCCTTGTCCAAGTCACTGGATGTACTGAGCTTCACTTTTGTTATGAGAGGTTAGGGACCCTTCTAGCTCAAAAGTCTAACAATTCAATAACTCCTTTGGGTATTTCTTTTTTTCTAATGTGTCAGCACCTTAAATACAAGTAAATAAACCATAGGAAATCAACTATAACTTCTTGTCCCTTAAAAGTTTGAGGCTCTGAATCAGGCCTCTGGTCTTCTGCAGACGACGTGGTGGGATCAGAATCTTTCTGCTCAAAGCCACAGTTCCACATGGCCCAATCCTCATGGCCCTACAAGGGCCACATATGGCATAAGGCAAAGTGGCGTACAGTGGCAGGAACTTTTTTGCCAGTGAAACAGGCTGTTGTAGCTGTTTAAGAAAGGAAAGAGAGCAAGGACAAGAAGAAAAAAAGCATAAAGACTTCACAGGAAGAAGTAAAGTTGTCTTTATTTGCAGGAGATGTGACAGTTTATATATAGACAAATTCTAAGTATAAAACACTACTAGAAAGAACTAATAAAGGAACTTAGTAAAGTCATAGGTTGCAAGGTCAATATACAAAAATCAATTGTATTTCTATATATTAGCAGCTAATAGGTGGGAACTGAGGCTAAAGAAACAATTCTTTGTATAATATTAATAGAAAAACATAAAACACTTCGTAATAAATTTAACAAAAACCAGTCAGTTGGTACTATCTCTGGGGGCACTTGGGGGTAATAGGTGCTAACAGTCTCAATTCCCAAAAGTAGACTATTTTTAAAGCCCTTATCATTTCTCAAGGGAAAAGGCTATAGCAACTTGTATAATTATTGTTTAGCATCATCAAGACATGGATTGTTATGTCAGTTTATATTCGACAAGCCAGAAACACTCCTAGGACCATTTCATAATTTATCTGATACCAAGCACACATTCTTCCCACTTTGGGTATAGGGAAAAGCTCTCACTGACTTATGGGGCCAGATTAAGTCTCAGGCATAAGATGTTCACTCCAAAAGTTGTGATTTTTCTTTATTCTTTGTTCCTACTTCTCCTTATGGTGTGATGAGGCATTTAATCCATCAGACAGCAAGAGGATATATGTAATGAATTTTTATATGCCCCGGTCATTTTAATGGAATCTTCCTTCTTTTAAAAGGCTTCATTAAGTCTATTGTTAGGATTGTAAACCTACCCGAGAGAGATAGGAGGGCCTTTCCCATTTTCAGAATTCAACAGACAGTGTCTTAATTGCATGGCTTTAGGTGAACAGTAATTAAATGGGTTAGGAGAATGTGTAATATTTATTTATAGTAATATAGGCATGTAATGTATTTATAGTCACGACTGCAGTCTACTCGGTAACATCCTTTTGGGGAAAAAATGCGATGATTTTTAAAAGGAGCTTCTGTTTTTGGCAGGACTTTGAATCCAGCTGTGAATATTAACAGATCTGGGTACCCTGTATTAAAGTACCATACAGTAAGCCTTTTGCAAGGAACCTACCTACCCGTATTTGCAAAGTTCTAAATATGCTTTTAACACTTTTAATTTAAAATGTTTGCGTTAAATATATTTACCAATGGCAATGGCCTTTGGAGTGTTAATAATATATCTTAATTTTCACCAGATGATAAGAGAATAATTATTTCATGGTTCCTAAATTTGGTAATAAATACAATTTTAGTACCTTATTCTTAATGTGCTCTGACATGGCAGATTTGTCAAGAAGGTAGGAGAGAAATTTTTCATCAAATATTGTGGAACTTAATACCAACTAAGCCACTGTTTAGGGGTCATTTTGGGGAGCAGATGAAAGCTAGGAATCTTCATCCAGAAAAATGTATAGACAAACAGGTACAGTATACTATTTCAAGAGGTCTCTGGAGCCTCGAATGCCTCTTCCTGGATCCAGAGATGTGAACCTTTCATATAAATGCAGTCTGTACAAACAGCCTTGTCTGTCACCACCCCCATGCCTAGTCTCTTCCATGCCCATGTCTACATGTCTACAAAATTATTTTTGTTTACACTTTTTCTCCATAGGGCATTTTTACTCAATATCTTTATTACCAATTCAGTCTAAACATGACAGAAACTGATATCCCATTTCTACCACCACTGATTTCCAGCTCATCTCATTATTCCTTAGCCATTATAGGGAGTCATCAACTGCTCCTCTGCCCTGTCTCCCCCAAATCTAAGAACACACATGCTCTCTTGCTCCATGCATCTAATAGATTGATAACTTCTTATCATGTGTTCTTTGCCCAGAACTACTCCTTTCATCTCTTCTGTTTAACAACACCACTGTAGTGCAAATCTTAAACATCCATCCTTTATTTAAATTGTCCCAACTTCCTCTCCCCTGCAGTCCCTTCCCTCCAGCACCATCTTGCCACTCCTATGGGACTCAGAGTCTTCCCTGTATTCAGTCTGCCTCACACAGACACAGTTTTATCTTGCCCACTACATCCTTGACTAACCGGTGGTTCTCTGTCACTATAGACAGTAAATCCAAAGTCGCTCACTCCTTCACTATAGGGGCTGGCTCTCTTATTCCCATTTCCCCCAGAGACTGTTTATTTTCCCAATTTCCTCGAATGTCTCTTTCCAGCCACTCTTCACCCATCTTCTGAACCACTCACGCTCTACCCCTCCATGAGAGTGCCTGGGACATGTTGTCAGTCTGCTGACAAGCAGAGACTGGGCATCTTATATTTTCCATTAAAGTCATTGAACTTGCAGAAAAATGGGTCCCCAGGACTTGGCAGTTTTGTTTCTGTGCAAATCTATACTTCTGTTCACTTACCAACTTTTTCCCACCATCTACCTAGCTCAGTTGAGTCAGTAGTTCAATAAAGATACTTGGGAAACATCTTTTTAAAAAGTGTGGGGTGAGGGACTAGGAGAATAACATGAAAGAAGTAAATCCCTGACATCCCCCGTGTGCACAGTCTCATCTTTGGATGCTGGTCTGGAGCCCAGCGGCTCCTTCTTTGTCCCCCAGGGAACACAGACAGTGATCTGCTCACTCTGCATCCTAGCATGGCGCAAAGCACAGGGCGGGCCTTTAAGGGTCTGACGGAGAAGTTGTGCGAGGTACTGCGGCAGATCTGTTTCAGTATTTCATAGACTCAGCTGGAAGTGACCTTTGAGATGATCTCTTTCAACTACTTTATTTGACAGCTGAGCAAACTGAGAGTCAGGGAGGTTAAATGACTTGTCCAAGGTTAGCAATAAAATCAGCTTTTGAGCCTATGTTTTCTGACTCTCAGTCTCCTGGTCTCTTTTTGCTATACTGCAAGTAATCAGTCTATGCTTCTTTTTCCCTTTTCTTTCGTCTCTATGTTTATTAGTGCCTATTTGGTGCCCAGGAGGTATTTGGAGCTCTTGACACTGCCTTAGATTGTCTGCTGTACCTTAATAAGCATAAGTAGGTAACAATTATTTTGACTAGCACTTGGTATTTTGCAAGTTCTTTCCCATATGTTTTAGCATTAGATTTCACCACAAACAGGAGATAGGTTGAGCAAGTATTATTCTCATATATCAGAGGAGAAAAAATAATGACATGTTTGAGACCATGCAGCTATTAAGTGATACAGATGAAGATAGAATTCAGTTCTCTTCTGAATGATAGTAACTTAAAGCTTCAGGCTCTGGAATCTTGCCTTCCTTTATGTAAATATTAAAAAAAAAATTCCTATTTTCTAACAGTTTTCAGTTTAGTAGCTCATTTCTAAAGTGTCTTCTGAAGCACACGAGTCTCATGAGATGCTCTGTGAAAAATGATCATGTGGTAAGATAAGCTGGGAAAGCTGCTTGCTGTAACCCCCTCTTGGGGATTCTCAGTGCACATCAGCATTTAAAGGCTCTGAGAAATCCTACTGTAAAGAAGACTGTTGAATGTATTTTTTTTAATTGTGGTAAAATATGCATAACATAAAAGTTACCATCTTAACCATTTTTAAGTTCATAGTTCAGTAGTGCTAAGTATAGTCACATTATTGCTCAATCCCTGGAACTCTTTTCACTTGCAAAACCGAAATTCTGTACCCCTTCAACAACAGTCCCCCAATTTCCCCTCCTCCAGCCCCTAGAGGCCACCATTCTTTCTGTCTACAATTATGACTACTCTAGGTACTTCAAATATCACATGGTATTTGTCTTTTTGTGACTGGCTTATTTCACGTAGTATAGTTCTTAAGACTCATCCACATAGTAGCATGTCTCAGAATTTTTCTCCTTTTTAAGGCTGAATAACATTCCATTATATGGCTATACCATATTTGTTTATTCATTCAGCCCAAGTTGACATTTGAGTTGCTTCCACCTTCTGGCTATTGGGAATCGTGTTGCTACAAACACAGGTATAGAAACGCCTCTTCAAGACCCTGATTTCACTTCTTTTGGTCATTTACCTAGAAGTGGATTTACTAGATTATTTGGTATTTCCATTTTTAACATTTTGAGGAATGGCCATTGTTTAATGTATTTTTCTACCCAAGTTTCACAAACTTACTTTATCACAGAATTCTTTTTTCACATTTTACCTTTTAATATCCCAGGGAGCACAGGCCTGTCAGAAAACGCTTTGGGAAATCCTGAGTACAATAAGGATTTCTGCTCGTTCAAAGGGGCAGGCAAGCCTTAGGATGCTGAGCAGCAAGCAGTTCAGCCACAAAGCTCCCAGCCCAAGGGCAAGGTTGGCCGTATGGTTCCGGAAACTGCAGAAGCAGCGGAAGCACACAGGGTACACAGCAAATGGTTACAAGAGTTCTTCTGCTTGAGGCTGAGGCCGGAAACTTGGCACTGGTGAAGAGGCTGCTGTGCAGCTGATGTCATTTAGTCTGCAGTGGTTAGACTGGCATCTTTGTTTGACAAGAGCATAAAGGAGAGCAGGCCATCCTGTCTCTGTATAATAAGGGACCCGGGGAAAGCTTTATGGTGAGAATTATTAGACAGAAATCACTGTTTTCTTCATCTCCCCAAAGTGGAAAGAATGCCACCTGGTCAAAATCTAAATGAGCTCCTCCTCAGGGCTTGTTGTGTTGACTCAATCTAATTGGCCCTTAATGTGGTTCCTCAGTAGTGGAGGGGTAACTGTAAACACTGTAATTGTGTGGGTAGGTAAAAATTCCAGCAGAGTCGATTTACCTTCCACAGATGAAAAGGGTGTGTAGGGCAAGGGCAGTAAACTGAGAAAAGAAAAGAATTCCCTCCCCCAAAGGCTGCTGTGTACCTCAGATGTTGTGGCTGGCCTTTCTCTGGGATGAGCTCAGGAAGTCCCAGCCATTGGTGCCCTGGAAAGAGGCACTACATGGTTGAACATCCCCCAAATGCCTAATGTCATTTCTCTAAACTCTGGCTTAAAAATTGGCATAGGCTTGAATGGGTCCTAGGGGTGCCTAGAAGAGAACAAATTGAGGAGCTTACCATAGCTGTTGTAACTTTATCAAGCTGTTTTTGATATGTTGATAAGGATGAGGACACAGAGGAGCATAAAACTATGGAGTAGATACGTAGTGTCAAAGAGCTTTGAACCAGCCCACAATAGGCCATAGAACACCCAGCCTCTTAGCTTTCTTGACCGAGAGTAGATAATGATACCTCTCATTGTGGGATGAGAATTTCATAAACTCTCTGAGATCCTTAGATGAAAGCAGCTACTGATGCACAAACTATTATTATTATAGGAGGCTTTACTCTTCTGTAAATAAATGCTATAGCTTATTCTCTCTGACTCTCTCGCTTTAATGGGTTCAGATTGGCCACCTCCCACCCAAGCTATTTCCCCAGGATCGCAGTTCTGTGTGGAAGCACTGAGGTGAAGTGGAAAGAGCACTAATGAGGGCTTGGGAGACTCTGTATAACCTTGGACAAGCCACCTCCCCTCAGTTTTCTCATCTTTGAAGATCCCTTTCTAAGATTCTTTCCAGCTCTATAGATTTGTGACTTTATCGAAGATTAAAGAAAAAAAGAATTCAGCTTCAAATTATAAATGTTTATCGAGTTCCTGGTGTGAGCTAGGTACTATGCTAGGTACTTGAAATAAATTGATGGACAAGGTAGCTTAATCTAGTTGGGTGAAAAGAAGAGACAATAGCAGTATACGTTAATATGTAAGTTAATTGTATAATTGTTAAAAGGTGATATGTTCTATGCAAAATCAAAATAGTGTAGTAAGCCAAATTGGGAGTATAGACTGGAGTGCAGTTTTTAAAATATAGCAAAGATGAACTTTTCCATCATGAGAGTTGTTAGAAAATCAAGTACATCATTAATGGAAGGCTGTTCATGAGAGGTACTTCATGTGGAGATTTTTAGGAAAAGTTTAGTCATCTTTTTAGATTCAAGGATATTCTTATTTGAATGTAGAGAAATTAACCAGATGATGCTTTTGAAGGCTTTCTTTTTAAATGATTTTGTGGTTTGTGCAGGGGTAGCTCCAGAATTTGTGTGAGTGTGCGTGCGTTCATACGTATACACACACATATAGGTCTGTGTGTGTGTGCATGTGCACACATACTTCTACTGCTTAAGGAGCAATACAAGCCAGAGTCGATAGGACCCAGCTCCTGGAGTACCTCCCAACTAACTTTTAAAAGGCCAACTGATGCGCCATAATAATATAGCCCTCCCATCCTGCCATTTCACAAGGGAAGAACTGAAACACGGAAATGCTAATGATTCACTGGAATTAGAGTGAATTGAGATGGGTAATGTGACCTGGCCATGGGCCTTCTGACCATCAGTCACCCGCCTCCCAATGCCCTTCTGCATTCCTTTTACAATGAAGTAGGCCATGTGGTTTTTCACTGCCCCCCTCCCTCTTGCTGGTGGACCACCTCCACCCTCAAGTTTGTAAAATTAAATAATAATAAAACTGATATAACACTCATTGTAACCCTTATACAGCCAGACTCACACAACCCAGTTTCAGAATGATGTTGGAGTCAAATAGAGTCCAGTGACCATAATTTCCAAATAACAAATTCTTTACTTGTATTTTCTCAGTAAAACAGTGGGGACGTAGACTCCACAGCAGTACTTCAAATCCCATTTTCTCCAGCCAGCTTTCCTCATACCCTACAGCGCTTACAAACTTACAGACATTTCCCAACCGTGACCCACTTGCTCTTCCACATTTCTTCCTGATTTTGCGTCATAAAATATCCCCTAAACAGGCCAGGATCAAGACTTTCCCAGAAGGGTGGGCAAGGGGAAGAACTAGGAAGGCAAAGCCAGAATCCACCTCAGCAGCTGGGGGAAAAGAGAGCCTGGGAGCATGTGTTCTTAATTTCCGTTCCCTCACACCACTGTTTACTGCTGTGCTGTGCTAGTCATTCTTCTGTATTACCTCATATAACTTAATCCTCACAGAAATCCTATGTGGTAGGTATTGATATCTTCATTTTACTGGTTAAACGCTGAAGTCGGAGAAGTCAACTAACTTGCCCGGCATCACGCTATATAGAGAGAATGTTAGGATCCGAGCCCAGGTCTATCTAGTTATGAAACTGTGTTCTTTCTCCAGTATGATGCTGCCTCTAAGTAATACACGTCCCAGAGGCTCCATGTTGTTTCAGCTGTCAAATTTGTTTGGGCGGGAAGCTCAATTATAAATAACTCTTTGGTGTTTGAGGCAGTTAAATCTGTTTTCAGCAAAGATCTTGAAAGCATGGTAGCTCAATGGAAAAGAATTCATTCTGCCAAAGGCTTGTGGAGTGGAAGCACAGAGATCAGTCTGGGTCTTTTCGCCCAGAGAGATCCCAGGAAGTCCTGTGGACCAGTTCCCACCCCTCGGAGGCAATGGCTTACTGACTCTCAGTCTTTTAGCAGGTTTTACGATCAGTGGGGTGTTCACGTCTGCCCTGGCAATCTGAGGGAATGCCTGCAATATCTGGAGATAGGAACTGGGAAGAGCTTTCAAACATACAGGAAACTTTAAGCAGTTCCTTTTTCACGAATATAAAATAAAGATTCTTTCCGACAAACACGTTGGCTCGGTGTGTTTGATACAAACAAGAACCTTAGGGGTAAGGGAAAATAAGAATGCATTTTGTGGACACCTAATTTTGGCAGAGGGGAGAGAGAAGGGACAAGAGACCAGAGAAGTAAAATAGCTAAATCCGAGTGAGTACAAAGAGAAATCCAGAGTAATGAATGAGAGCAAGTAAGGCAAAATAGATGAGACTGAGTGAACAGAGAAGGACAAGCAAGAACACAACTACAGAGTTGCTGAAGATAAGGGACGCAAGACAGAGAAACGTACTATAGTTAGAAAGAAAAAGGGCAAGAACCTCACCCAATGTTAACAAGATGCTATACAGGGTTCTGTTCTAACCAATGCCAGGGTCAAGGCTTTCCCCCAGATTTCAATAGAAAGTTAAGAAGCCTGCTGCGCAGAGGGCTTTCACAGGAATTCTCTTTTCACATGCCTGAGATTGTAGTACTTGGGTAAGGTGGAAAATCATTTGAAAGTTAAAGCACTAATATCTATCATCATCCAAATTGCCCCTTAATAAACTGTGGGAACCAGAGCAAAGTGAATGAAATAGATTCTATAGCAATGACGGCCCAATGATGTTATCACAAATGAGTCATTACCAGATATATTCTTCACATCTTGCAAGAGATGTTTTTCAATTTTCAAAAGCTTTCAATAACAACCTTTTTAAAGACCATGCACTCACGAAGAGTATCTACCATTTATACCTTTCTTTGGTGGAGATGCTGTGCTTTCTCAAACATTTCCCCAGTCAAAATGCTTCTGAATGTTCTGTACCATAGTTGATGACTTTATGTACTTCTTGCTTTCGGTTCCTGAAACATAGTGATATGATGAACCGATTAAAAATAGCATCCTAATGAAATTATTGGGTGTGTTGTTGTAATATAAGTCAGCTGTAAATGGGAAGTTCTTTCCTGAGGAAATTTGATAAACTAAAAGTCAACTCGAGTGTTTATATATTTTCTGTGAGAATTTTTGGTCCTTACTCATGTGTTCCTTTTTAAAATTACCAGTTAATTTGTGCTTCCTATCCAAACACTTATTTTAACCCTTGTAACAGTTAGCTGAGTTCCATCATGTTAACATGATTGAGGGGTCTGGGTTAAATGTGTAGCAGCAGAGTATGTGAGTGCATTGACTCTTAAAGGAAAGCAAAGAGAGCTCTTTTTAGTTCAAATATTGGATGTGTTAAAAGTAAGAAAAAGAGGATAGTTTTCATCCATCAAGTCTTTGCCCTTAGCCTAGCAACATTTTTTAAAAATAAGAGAGAGAGAGACAGACAGACAGACAAAGAACAAATTCGTATCTGACATTTTCTCAATGCCAAACTTTAAAGAGTAGCAATGCTAGAGGTAGCCCACAGACATATTTTTCCTAGCCCATTGTTTTTTAAAAAAATTTGAGCCAGCATTTAAAAGTTAGGATATTTACATTTTTAAAAATCCAGATGTGTGGTTTCTCTTTAAAATATATATATATAATCTTTATATATATATAAAGATAATCTGGCAAAAATGGGCAATTGCCTCTTGGTAGCCATTGCTGAGGCTGGAGCTGCAGTGCGGTCATCCTCTGTTCGAGGTTCCTGGGCCCTCTGTTCGTTCTTCATGGGCCCCCATACCTGAAGTACATGGCCACAAATGTTGCTTGCCACTCATGACCACATTTGTACTATGGATTGTTGCAAAATGGGCGAATATTTTTCTGTTACCATTTGGCAACAGGGAAGAGACAGAGGGAGCAGCACAATTTTGCTTGCTCCCAGTTCACTTGGCTCATGCACGTTACGTGTCCTGTGGCATTTAATCTGCACTCCATCTTCACCCTTCTGAAATCTTAATTCCACCAGTGCTGTTCCACCGAAACAGCCATATCCCAAATTAGAAAGTCCTCCTGCTTGGTAA
This sequence comes from Pteropus medius, assembly GCF_902729225.1. Lineage (NCBI taxonomy): Eukaryota > Metazoa > Chordata > Mammalia > Chiroptera > Pteropodidae > Pteropus > Pteropus medius. Next base: position 29,337,482 of record NW_024340696.1, on the reverse strand, counting down.
CGTGCCCTTTCTTGTCCTCATCCTCCTCCACCTCTGTTACACAGTCTGATGATTTGATTGACCAGCCCTCCCTCTCGACACTGTCCTCCTGTGGCTTCCATGACTCCACCCTTTCCTGAATTTCCTTCTAACTCATCTCTCAGTCTGCTTTCCTGGCTGCTCCTCCACTGTCTGCTTCAATTACTGTTATTTCCTCATAATTGAAGTATATATGAACATATTATTTTTAAAATTCAGACAGCAACAGAGGTATGTAAAGTAAAAAGATAGTTCTTTTTGTTTGTTTTTTACCACTGTCTTTTCCACTCACCTTTCCAAAGGTACCAGGGTTAACGTCTTGATAGGTCTCCTTTCCTGACCTTTTTCCATGTAGTCTGGTCTCTTTGTTGTTTAACATAATAAGATCATTAACATAATAAGATACTGCTTTTTAACTTGGAGATGATCCTGGTCCATATAAATAGATCTCTACCTTCCCCATTTTATGATCCACCAGCTTCATAAATGTTGGTGTTTCCTAGGATAACATATTAAATAATTACATTACTTAACAAATTATTGTTTTTATGGTTGTGTGTCTATTTTCCCTAAGATACTGATCTGGCAGGGACAATGTCTTTTCATATTCCCCTGTCTGTCAAAGAGCCTATTAGTACATATTCAATGAGTAAATGAATGAATATTGGTATTTTGCCCATTCAATTAGATCATTCTAATTTATATTATACATATAATATTAAATTATATCATAATTTAAATTCAAGCTAAAATATCCTAAGCTCTATAGTAAATACATTAGTGTAATTACTGTTAAGTTTCAGTTAACCTATTTCTCAGGTCATTTTCTAACAGTTACACTTGTTCATTTTACTTTCCTCATTAAGGTCACCCCACTATACAAAAGAGAATTCTGTACACTGCTTGTTTTCGTTGAGAGAAGTATAGGTGGCTGGTTGTTTTTGTTTTGTGTATTTTAAATGAATGTGTGTTTTGGCATCTTTCCAAGGCAGATAGTATTTTGTGTGCAATTTGTTCTTCATAAAAGTATCATTTATCTTTAAAGAGAATATAAATGCATAATGGTTGTATAAACAGAATTGACTTAATACAACATCTCTTCAGTAGGAAAAGAGCTGAGGTTTATGAAGTGAGCCTTGTGGGATACAATTTGAGCTCTATTGCTCATTCAGTATCATGATGCCGTTCGTAGCCCTGATTTAAGGGGAAACCAGAGAAAACATCCATCATCTGATCACTGTGGGATGTCATCCAAGCTTGTGTCATGGTCATGTAATGTTCCTGGGTCTGTGGGGTGAAGAAAATAACACTTAGTGTTTGGAATTTATCCTTAAGCTGTTTTTGTCAGGACTGGATGAGTCTCTCGCCTCCTGAGTTGAAATCAGACTTTTAAATACTCTTAATAACTCTTTGATCGCCAGATCCTCTGGAGGAGACACCAAGGGTGAGTGTTTAGAAATAATATTTTTAAAAATTATTCGTGTATAAAAAAAGGTAGGAGAGGTGGGACTAATCTGTCATCAGTAATGAGCTGATATCCGTTGGTCACTAAGAGTCCATACGGTGACATGATCCCTATTTGTGTAAATTTAAGTTAGAGTAAACAAACAAAAATTAAAAAATAAAGAAGCAGGAAAAGAGAAACTGCATAACGACCTCTGCAATGCACATGTATCTGTTAAACTAATTAAAATTCTGCCCATGGGGTTACTAGAGTAGATGAAACTTGATTTAATCTGGGTCAAGGTCTTGGGGAAGATGGTTCAAGTGTTGTGTTTTAAAAGAAAGGTTCAGAAAAGAAAGAATATGTAATTTCAGGAGACTATCATAAGACAACAATCTAAGGTCTAGTTGGAGACTCAAAATGAGTCCAGATTACAGAAGGATCTAAATACTGGAATAAGAGTTTGAATGATTTTGACAGGGAATGGAAACAAAATAAAATTATTGTGCTGATATATTTATATATGGTACTAGAGTTTGTAGACTCATTTTGGGGATGTTCTTTTATTTTGTCCGTATTAAATCTTGATGAACTACAAGCCTTTTTGAAGACCAAATCTCCAGGGGTGATGGTGGCCGCCTGCCTGGATGTAGAGGAAGAGAAAAGATGAAACAAAACTCACTCTGAGTTTCTGGGAGGATATCTATGCCTCCGATCCAAATGAGCAAACAGGGGCAGTTTGGGTAGATGACTAAACATAACCAAGACTGGCAGGGAGAACACCGACAGTGTTAAACTCTTGAGAGGAAGGGAAGTTAACTTGCTGGTGAACTTAGCAAGAACACTTTTGTAGCCTGTTTAGTTTGAAAGCCATAGTCCTGGTGGTGGGGGAGGGGAGGCAGTCTAAGAGAGACAGAGTTAGGCAGTGGAGGGAGCTGATGGACTAAGGGTAAAGGCAAGGGAAAGAAGTAACTGAACAGGTAAAAGTTAGTATCAAATGATACTTGTAAATCACGGAGCTGCCACAATGTTACAATTTAGAGAAACAGCAGCATGACAACATGAGGTCATGCTTTGTATTGTTTATTTGCAGTTTGTTGAGTTTTATATCCCTCAGGAAATAGCTGTGGCTCAGATGCAGACAGCTACGGGTAGATGAGACACATGACAGCAGCATCAGAGAAAACTAGTCATCAAGTGGCAGTAGCCAGGCAAAAAAGACCAAGTGCCCGTTACCACGATGAAGCCAGGCTCCTGAGACAGGCCATGGTCTGAGCACCTTTCTCAGGGAGCCCGTGAACATTAAACTACGCTGGCCTCGCATCTTCTAAATGAGTGGTGCTGGCTGGTGTCCAACAGATATCATTACAGACTATCACCAACACTGAAAATACAGCTCAAAGCTCATCCCAGTAGGGTTGAGCTGATATAGTTGTATGTGGTACTATACCATGGAATAGGGTTGTCTTCATATATAATGGTGCCTTTTTTTTTTTTTTTAAGGAGGATTTACAACATTAAGTCCATAATCAGCTTGATCAGACCAGGCCAGCCACCCTCATGTCTGAGATATTTAGAATGCTTTTAGTGTTGGGTATATGCTGTTGCTGTCCTCAGCCCCTGCCTCCCACCCCGGCCCCCTGGATTGCTATTACACCAGGAATTGAAAGGAGGAAAGTAGCCGACATGTGCGTCTTCTTCCAGCAGTCTGTCCCTTCTCAACCCTCCATCTTGCTCTCATTCTGTGCATGGTTATTTGGGGGAAAATAACTACAAGACCAAAATATATAGCTTATTCTCGAGCTGGTGAACCCATGCATTGGCATGGCATGAGATGAATTTCTATAATTCAGATAAATGACATCCGGGGGAGGTACTTTTCAGTCATCAGCTCATATGTGTTCTCTCTGCCATTCTCACAGTTGGCTGATTCTTCGGGGCACATGTGTGTAGATGCAGTATTTGTTGGCCCTGACTCTTGCTTTCAGAGGCTGGCCAGAATCACAGCCGGGCACTGTTATAACCAGACAGTGCCCCAATGGAAGAATCGTGCTGCTCTTGTTTGAATCCAAAGAGAGACACTTTGTCATTTCTTTATCAGGGATGCTTGTATTTTCTCCTGGATTGAAAACAAAAATTACCAGAAACCATTTGTTATTAACATAAGCCATCTACTTTTAAATTCAATTCAGCATTCATGAAAAGCAGTGTTTCTTTGCCAAATAAGTTGAAGTCTTTGTGTGTGGGGCTGACAGATGGAGTTCGTTGATGGTGAGTGCACTTAGATGCTCACAGCCCAGGAGAGCATCCTTAGGCTATGAGGTCGGCCAGAAAGTTAACAAGGCTGGGTTCAGAAGGGACCTCGACAAAGTCAAAATAGTGAAATATCATACACTGAGATTCTCTCCTCAATGTAATGGATACCAGGACATTGATTTCAAGTCTTTTAAAACAGATGTGCCTTGTGTCCAGTCTGTTTCAGGCATTTTATAGGAATAAGTTGCAGAAAAGAGAACTTCTAGCACAACAATATTTGAGAAATCAAGGGGAAAGATTAAATATTACTCTCCTCCGTAGCTTAAGTGATTAGGATAAAAATTTGAAGAATAGGATTCTCCTCAACCAAATAGAAAATATGTAGCTACCTTTTTTTTTTATTTTAAAAAATCCAAATAATATAGAAAACTATAAAGAAAAAAGTGAAAATTTTCCAAATCCCACCTATACTGTCCTTCTGGATATCTACATACATATACACAGGTAGACGTATATACAATTTTATGTAAATGAGATAGTACTATATAGGCTAGTCTGTGATCTGTTTTGATCACTTAACAAAATGCTATGGACTCCTTTCTATATTGTTAAATATAGCTTTACATCAGAAATGTTAATGTCTGCGTAAAATTCAATTGTAATGCTATAGCCTATTAATTTATTCATTGTGCCATTCATTCACCAGATATTTATTTTTAGTCCTATATGTAGTAGACACTATGCTAAATTATGGTGATACAGCAGCAAACTCCCCTATCAATGGATATTTAGGTTATTACTGGTTTTTCTACATTATAAGCAATACTGCATTGAGCTACCAACACTACAACATACATTTTTACATACTTAACTTAATTTTCTCCTTAGAATAAGTCTCTAGGAGAAGAATTGGCTGGTCAGTAGGTTTGCACATTTTGAGGTTTTGATCCATATTTATTGCCTAACCACTGTCTAGTAAAAGTTTACAGTGGTGCCAGCGTTTCCATACTCTTATAGTAATCGTTTTCATTGATTATCATTTTTGTCAATTTGATAAGTGAAAAAGGATGCTCCACTGTTTTAAGTTAGATTTCTTTGATTTGTAGAGTGCTTTGGATGGGAGTTTTAACTACCAAGAAATTGTGGCCTCAGTATGATTTATGGAGTACCATTTTCTTTGAGACCTAATTTTATCTCTTAAAAAGAGAAGGCTTTTTTTCACTTTCTTCAGAATCAGGTTAGAATCTGTAATAAGTAACTAAGAAGATGTTATGTAAATATTATTACTGGTTTAAATCTAGTGCGTTGGTTTTAGCATCATAAAAGATTTGATTAATTTACTTGTGTTTTCAAATAGAGACCACATTTTTGAAACCTTTTAAAATATCATAGAAGCATTTAAAGAGTACCTAATACAAATTGTAAACATAAATGCCTAGAAGTATATCGTCTTCCTTTAGCTCTTCGCCTGGCTGTGTAACATTTAAATTTATTTTTAAGGTGTGTGTTTTGTTTTGTTTTGTTTCTGGCCATAAATGAAATTCAGTTGTAGCAGAATGGTGATGAGAGAGAGATGTCCGAGTCCAAGTCCCCAGCCCTCAAGTATGAGTTGCCTCAGTCTCCGCTTCCGCATCTGCAGGGATAACACCTACACACCTCATGAAGCAGTGAGGACTCTGTAGGATACAGAAAGCATCCTGCATACTGCCTGGCATCTAATGCATGCTCAAAAAATATGATATTTATTATTTTAGGAAATTTTAGCAAAGTTAGAAACACCCAGAAAAGGTTATAATTACTTTGCTGGAATTCCACCACTCAGAGACAACCAGTGTCTCTGGTTTAGGGGTATTTTATTCTAGTATTTTTTTCTTCTAGGTACATATTTTACAAAAGTGGAACCATATTAAAACTGTACAGCATTTCAACAATGGGCTGGAGTGGTTACCCAGCTTTATTTTTTTATACTGGTTTAATGGAGAATTTTTTTAGTGTTAATGTTTATTTATAGTTAATTTTTTATTAGAATGAAGGTTAAGTTTAATTGAAAAACATTTGGACCATTAAAACTATAAACATTTCATTTCCTCCTAATTTAGCATTCAAATCTACTTTTTATGCAAACAGAAATAATATGACAGTTTTTGCTGTTATTTGAGAAGGTGTTTACATGGTTTACAGACAGCAGGAGGCTCCAGCTATAGCCCATCTACAGTGCTTCCATTCCCAGAACAGTGAGGTGATCTTTGCATTGACCAAGTGTGGACTGAATCTTTCTCAGCTTTTTATGTCTCACCCCATATGGCTGAACTGAATTTCATGAGATAGTTGTGTTACTAAATAGTGTCAAAATTAAATTTCTGTTTGTCAAATTTCTTTTAGGGGAGGCCAGCTCTTCAGAGAAGCCTCATGGTAAATCTTCAAAGCACACGCACACACACATACATCCACACATGCAAAACTGTGAAGTCAGCAGTTGACCTGCCTTGCCCAGGTTGAGTTTGCCCAGGAATTACATTTCATAGATCTTATGAAAGTAGGGAACTCAGGCAGTCTCTGCACTCAGGCTTATGTGTTCAGCAGTCAAATCCTGGCTTGTATTTCTCCTAGGAATTCTGAAAGCTTGCAGTGAAAAAAATCTCTTCGTGCTTCAGGTTTTCACTTTGTTTTGTTTTCCCCGAGAGTCTGGGACCTCTTCAGTGAAACATGGCTGTATCATTCTCCTCCTCACTTTTATCTTTAGAATCAAAACTTAATTCATAAAACCAAATTCACTTCTCAAAGCTTACCCGATAGTTAGGATTTGTTTTCTTCCCTCCATTTTGACCTGGTTTTAAAGTTTTTAATAAGAATAGAGTTGAAGTACATTATTGGAGTGGGGTTTTCTCCTTTCAGTGTTAGATTCCTCCAGAGACAATAAACATCGTGCTTTCTCTTTACAGTTAACGCAAATCAAGATGGCATTGAGGCATTCCTGTCTTGGAATGTGATGAGAAGTTAAAGTTTGCAAGTGCTGCTTCTAGGACAGCCTGCCTGCTTTCCTTCAGCTCGAATAGGAAGGACTGTCCATCTGTCCGTCTCCCTCAAGTGTCTTGGCTGCTGTGGGGACTTAGAAGTAGCAGCATCTATCTCCCTTCCCATCCTCAACCCATTTCCAGTTTCAGCAACTGTCATTGGTGACATTCTTGCTTTCATGTGAATTCCTTTAACACACAAAGAAAATCTAATAGCTAATAGCTAACATTCGTTGAGTCCTTATTGCATCCTAAGGCCTTTACTGTCTCACTGACACTACTGAGAAATCCTTTGAGATAGGTAGTATTTTCTCCGTTTCGTAGATGACGAAACCGAGGCCTAGCTAGGCAAATAGCTGATCTAAGACCACCGCTGCTGTATCGTGATGTGGATGTTTGAGTCCAGAGGGCCAGCTCTCACCACTACACTCATTACCTCTTCTTTCTTCCAAGCAAATTCTGATAGGTTCAAATTCAGCGCTGTGGAAAGTATTTGAGCAGCCCTAGGAATTCGTTTTATCAGTATTTGACCTACATTACCTCAGGGGATTCCAACAAAATGAAATATAGTTTGTAAATGAGGCTAATGCATTGTGACTATTCTGTCAAGGTTGCATTTCACAAACCAGGGTGATTTGCTCATGCTGTTTGATAGAGTTTTCCTTGAGCCGTTGGATTCTCTGGGGGTGTATATAATATCTCTGTAACATTGCCGTTGTGTTAGGCCTTGGGAAAATTTCATCCAGTTTGAGTTGGGGGACTCTTTGAACTCTTTCAAATTACTAAACTTTAGATACAAATCTAGAAGTTTTAGTTTTGTAAACTGTTTAATATTGAAAACAGTAATTTCCAAAAAATACAGTTGGATTTGTGTTTTTAACATTAGATTGCTTGTAACATACTAAGTCTATGCTTTTAGAATATAATCATACTTGTGGGTGTCTTATTTCTGATTAAAATTATTCCAGGATCTATAACATACAAAATGCTCGGTAAATAGTTGTTTCGTGAATGAATTAGTTTCACTATTTATATAATTTTGAGAAACCAAAGGAAAAAAAAATGAGCGATGAGCAATATCAATGTGTATATGAAGGCAATAATCATATATAATATATACCTGATAACTTTATAGAGGGCATGACCATTCTCCATAAAAAATGTTTTATATGTTAATAATATCTTTTACCTGAAGAACTTCATGTTTTACACATTGCTTAATTCTCAAAATACCACCCTGAAGATAAGTGTCACATTCCTCACTTATAAATGAAAAATTTGTGGTTGAGACTGGTTAAGTGTGACTAACGCAAGATTGATTAAACTCCGGTGGTAGAAGTGTCTCCAGCCTCATTCTGTGCCCGTGACCTGCTCTTTGACCCTTTGAAAGCTGTGTGGCCTCCTTCTGTCCAGCATTCCCCCATAAAAAGAGCATTTTAAATTTAATTACCCACTTCAAAGGAAATGTAATAATTTAGCTGCGTAAGCATATTTGGTTCCTAAGTATACAGCTAAAGTATTTCTAGCCATTTGGCCCCAAATTGTTTTTTTCTTTTCACAGTTCCACAAAGTGCACACTAAGCAGATGGTGCAGACAAGCACATGGTTTATTTACAGCCAGTACAGTAGACGGAGGCATATGTGCTAAGCCCTCTTATACCCGCTCCATGGGAGCCATTAACACATCCATTTAGGTGAAAGAGTCTCAGAGCTTTGCTGTGGGCATTTCTCTTGGTTCCCTTGAAGCGTCACCATCTGCCCTGCCTCCTCTCAGAGGCCCTGGCACCCTCTCCTCCTACCCAGTCAGTCACAGCCTGTTCTTCAGCATGCCCTTCCTTCACTTAGATACAGTGTTGACAGCAGCTGTTCTCTCTTTTTCACACAAACCAGTTTAACTCTAAGCCTGTCTAACTTCCACTCAAAGCTGCTTTCAGGCCAAGTTCATTCTCATACAATTCCACAGACATGTTTGAGCACCTTCCACAACCCGAACCCTGGGGTGCAGAAAATCTGAGGACATGATCCCTGGGAGCTGGCACATATGTTTCTTCCTTTGTGCTCTAGTTTCAAGGCGACAGCTTTCCCTGTCACCTGTGATGCCTGGAGAGCCAGCAGCTGTCAGACTACAAGACTTCATACATCAAATGGACCAAACAACAGCCTCTACTTTCTGTACCACTTACCAACAAATTATGTACACACTTTTCTTCTTTCTCAAATGTTCTCCTATGTGAATAATTATTAATTATATTTAAAGGGCAGTGGTTTGGAAGTGTTTTCTACCCAAAATGTTTTTTGGGAGGCAAAAGATTCTGTGGATACCTACCTAGTCCAACTATTTCTGCTTATAACTCCCCATACCCAAATTTTTTTAGGAAAAAAGTATATTTCAATTAAAATGATCTGTCAACTTAGCAACCCTCTGCTAACTGGTAATAGCCTCACCATTTTTTAATTCCAAATTCCTGGCAGAACAGTCTAATTGGTTTAACTTATCTTTTTAAACCAAGCCACATAATTTGTAGGTTCCTAGTCAGCACATAAGGCCTCCTTTGGTGGTTCATTCTTGTCCAGTCACATGTTGCTGGACCAGTTCTAGTCACGTGACTTGCTGCAGAACTGTTGGCAGGATAGACTCCAAGAGAAGGAGACAAAGATGGGGCAGAAACCCAAAAACATGTATAATACAGATATGATTTGAAAGGTCCTAAAACATAAAAACATATTTTGCCCTTTCTCCTCAAATAAGTCTCTTTGTGCAATTGGATTCCATTAGAATAGGGAGCACAGAAGCATCTAGACCCATACTAATGTTTGTTATACTTACATGTACAGGTCCAAACCCTATATGAACTATACCCCCAACACCTCCCACCAAAAAAATTAGCTGCTATCTATTATGGCATGTTTAAAACCATTCTGTTTAAACCTAAACTTTAGGACTTAAGTAAATTAAAGTCTGTTTATTTCCTGTAATTCTAGCAACTGAGCAAGTGTAAAAAATTTACAAATGAAATCATACAGCACAAAATAGCATTCCTCTACCTTATGCAGCTAAAAATGAGGTCCCAGAGTTAGCAAATACTGACTACTTGCACGTCCAGCAAGGGCAGAAGGCTGAGGACTATGTGTTTGCAATTTACATCAGCTGGTACTGGGTAAGGTCTGCTTTCTGAGCCAAGCAACTCCGATTATTCTTTGGTAAACACACTTTTATTCATTGAGGAGCACTTGGTTGCCAATGCATCATACAATTATATAGTGAATGGAGAACAATAGTTGCATTGTAGAAATATTTTTAAAACAAGTAAACAGCAGACAGTGCATAGGAAAAAGGCCCAGCCCCAGAAAGAGGTCTGCTGATATGTGGTATTTAGCAAAGCACAAGCATAAATAAGGGCTTGGAAGTACAGAACACTTTGTCTCAAACACGTCTTTCTGGAATGGGCCAGGCAGCATTAGTTTCTGGCTCTGCTCACAGGGTGGGTTTGAGGGTGGGGACATAAGGAGCAGGGGCAGGCAGGTGTGCGTGGAAGTGGGTGGGAGTGCACCCAAGGACTTGGCTTCCTCATGCTCATGTTTGTAAGAAGGAAAAAGGCGCCATACCTTGGTCGATTTGTTGTTTCCCTGAGGTCTTGAATTGAATGGAACACGAACACGTAAGCGTAAAATTTTCAAGAGGTTAAAATTTAGAGTTTTGGGTAACTTGAGATGAAACAGGGATGACTAAAATGTCTAAGAGATTTACAGTTCATGTAGGAGGTATCTATTGACAGTGTTTTCCCTGATCAGCAGCACAAAATATGCAGTATTCTTACAACTGACATCAAAAGGACTCATGTACCGTGACAGATTGCTTTTGTGATTTATTCTGCCTGGATGACCCTGGAATACTCTCAATGAAAGTCTTACGTGAATCAGAGAAGGTTTTCTCTTCACATTACAGCGACTGCCAAAGGCCGCCTTGTTAGGCCCGATGAGGAGAGCAGCATTTAGCATATCTTCCTCTCCCTTCATTATTTACATTCTCCCATAGTTTCATCCTACAATAGTATATTGTCTGTAAATCTTTAAACCTTAATGTTTAATAATTTATCACAGGCATTTCTGTTATGCTAAGAAGAAGACAGCATTCAGATTGCAAAGCAGTTTTGCTAAATTGTTATTATACTCTTTGAACTGTGACCCTCTGACTAGAACTACCACCTTCAATGAAAATTTGTTTATTTCCAAGGCAATAAAATTAGTCATTATTGTCTATTTGAAGGCAGTTAGAACTAAAACCTCGGTCTTTCTGACTCATGAGGTATATTTAGCATTAGATCAGTCTTTCCCAAACTTTAGTCATTTGCGTACCACCTGCATGATCTTCACCATATCTCTGTGTCATCTCTATTGTTTGTATAATAGTTCCATTAAATTAATTTTTTGTTCCAAACCAAATTTGTTTTTAAAAGAAACTTTATATGACCTTCTCATATAAGTATCAGTTGATATAACGAGATGATAATCATTAAAGTAAATACATGAAAATAAGAGTATTACCCCGTTCTCACTGATGCCCTTGCCTGTAACAGACTCCAGGCCTAAGGCCGCACCTCTCTGACGAACAGGGTTGTTAGCAGCTGGTATAGAGGAGCTGTTGCAGACACGCAACATCCACTGGAGACTTCGGTGTTTGAGAAGGCTCACGAAGTACTGAAAAAGGAGCAAGATTCTCCTTTTGTGGCTCTGCGATGTGCCTCTGAATACCTGTGGCATCCGTGGTAGCACACTCCACAGCCCCACACCTGCAGCCAGCGCGGCTAACCCGGGGAGCTCAGGAGACTGCTGCCTTCACCGCTGCCAGGGAACCAGGTATACTCAGAGACGGAAGGGCAAGATTTAAAAATCAGTTGCTGGGCACCCGCTACAGGTGACCCTAGATTAGAGAATGGCGATCAAATGTGATTCCTCCTGAGAACTTCTTAAATCTAGTGGAACTAACACTAGTTGGTGAAAGTTGAAAGATAGGAAAAGTCCATTCCTCAACCCATTTGTTTCAGGCCACATGACAGCACATTATACTTTTAATCCTTTGCTGATATGGGAGTAGAACCTAACTGGAAAATCATATACGTTAAAAAGAAAAAAAAAGGGTCGCTTTTGTTGTAGACTACGAGCGCATGTAATTAAAGCTAAATGTCTTTTCCACTTTAAAAATCAGAGATTTTTCTTTTTCCATAGTATCTTTATTTTGGCTTATTTTAGAAAAATATAGCAACAAGGGCTTCATTAAACCCAATGACCACTATTCTCAGTGGTAGCCCTATTGAGTTTAACATAAAAGACACCTTTACTACAGGCTAAAATAAAATATCGTGTCTTTTACAGAATCAGTGCTTAGCAAATATGTGAAAAGTACATTTGTGAATTTATTTTTGAAACACAACCCCGAATAAAGTTGTGCCCTTTCTGCAGTTATCTATACCACCAGGTGCTTTCATGAGTGGCCGTGGCAGACAGATGCTTCAGCATTTGCCTGTGGAATGATGCTGTCTGTGGTGATGGTGAAGGTTTTATATGGCATGGTTTCTTTAGAGATATTTTGCCAGGCATCTTCTCTTTGCTCCTCTGGCTCCACTCTTCACTTTGCTCTGACCCCTGTGCACTGCCCCAGTGGGCTCCTTTGCCTCTGGTTTCTAGTTAGGTTCAGCAAGGGGAGTGCCTAGAGATCCAAGTTGGGGAGAGAGTGAGGTCAGGATATTGATTTCCTATAGGGTCTCCCAGACTGATGTTGGCCCTTAAAGTGATGGTCACAGGTTCTGTCAGGCAGCACTCTCCACCAGCACTTCTGTCCCAGGTTCAGCTATACAGGCCTCCCTCACCTCACCCCTGCAGGCCTTGGAGTGTGAAAAACCTGCCCTTACCTGGCTCTCCCTCATTACTAGCCCAGGAGACTGCACTAAGCCTTTTGGCTTTCCTGCATCCTGTCCACCTCTTTGTCAATAGACTCTTTATTAAATTCCCTTCAAATTATCATAATTGGAGGGTGTGACCTGTTTCCTGCTCGTACCTTGACAGATAAAGGGTGCATATGGAGGTTTCTTTGCATCACAGCAAAGCTGACTGGTTCTGGGGAACTGACCTCTGATTTTAGCTTTAATAGCAGTTTGTTCTATATCAGTCTGGTTCCCAAATTTGGGGGTGCTTCAAGATTATATGGACAGGTTATGAAAATACAGGTCCTGGTCCCCGCCTTCCTACCTACTGACTTAAGGGTGTTGATAACAGTTCTAAGGCCCTTTTATAGATCACTGGACACAGAATATGGTAATTTATACTACCCCAAACTCAGATGACCTTCTGAACAGATAAGTGGTTAAAGGGCACTAGACCCCTGCCTTTTGTGCCATGTTTTATTGTTACCTGGGGGCAGGGATTGAGTGAATGAATGAGCAAGAGAAATACCCAATGGTTAGAAGTAAGAATTCTCCTAAAAACTACAATATAATGAGATAAAAATAAAACTAATCTGCTCTTTCAACTCCTGTTAACAACAGTGAACCCTCATGCATTAGCAGGAGTGACCAGACTCCTCCTGGCTCGCTGTGCAAGATTTAGAAGAGAAGAGACTGTTCCCTGTTATCCAGGAGAAAAGCCCAGTGTCTTGCCATGGCGTTCCTCACCGTCATCTGTTAAGAAGAAAATCCTTGTTGACTATCAAAGTGTAACTCACGATATGAAATGTAATTATCTAAATACTGGACACTGTTTTCCTGCAAAAAAAAAAAGTCACAAATAAGTCTGTGTCGAAATAAATGCCTTTGGTAGAGCTCTTCTTATAAGCCTATGAAATGCTTAGTCCATCCCTGTCAGTGACCACACTCTGAAAAAACATCAGCATTCCACTCTCCCAAGGGAAAAGTGAAATTGCCCTGAATCAAACAGGGTATGGTAGACAGTGGGTGTTGGTGTCCAAAGGACATGAGTTCAAATCCTGCTTGGACCGAGGGCCCCATTTCTCCTAGTTAGGCTGCTGGGAGGATTAAATAAGAATGTAAAGCTTTTGGGACAGGATGCTACTACCTGTCCCCACTCTCACCCATTTCCACCAGAACTCTGTTATTATCTGGAAGAAAAAAAAATTCACATCCCTAATCTCAGAGCAGAGTTGCAAAGATATAAAGATAATTGGAAGGTGTATTCTGCTGAGTCAGTAGGGGAGACCCCAGGTGCCTCTCACTACCTCGCAATGGGTATTGCAAAATTATAGAATGGAGTTTCTCAATCCCAAGCTAGTACTAGTCATCTCACCTTGAATTGTGAGACAGAACACATGGCAGTTTTGTCTTCCCAAAAGGTTGGGTGAGGGTCACTCTGCCAAGGGCTAATTGCTTGATAAGGATAGTAAATGATCTGTTATGTAGTATTTTCCCATTTCATTCATTTTAAGCCTTTTCCTTTTAATGCTTTGGTGAAGTGCTTTTAGCTGTTGGGCTGTGGACATCAAGATAAAGGGTCATCTCGGATAGAATAACCTAGGCACAGAGATATCCTTTCCAGGAGGGCGGAACTTGGCCTGAGGAGGAATTCAGCCAACCCAGTTGGAAGTTATCTTGATTGAAGTGTGTCTCACCATCTCAAGTCAGCCCTTACTCTCCTCCGAGTTAGCTTTCAGAACCATCTAGATTGATTTGCCCTGGAAAGAGAAGTGGTCCTTAACGGTACCTAGAGTTGTTTTGCCCAGCATTCAGGATCGAGCAGGTAAAAAGGTCAGAGGGTTGTGTTTCATCTCTGAACACAAGGTGGACAAAAAGGAAAAAGTTCAGTCAGGCCTTGTGTTTTCCACAGTCTAAATTAAGTTGCTGGCGCTAGGAGGCCCTAAGAGCTGCACTGGGTCAGAGTGTGGAGACCAGTTCGTAAATAGACACCCACTTCCTGCTCCACCCTACTCCACTTTCCCGCTTCCACTCGCCCCTCATCCACAGGCTCTTCTGCTACCAAGGGAGCTGTGGTAGGCCCAGAAGATGAAAGGAAAAGCAGAAACGCTTTAGAGAAACTCTTGTGAGAACCAGCTCCAAGATGGTGCCACCTACCCCCCCCCCATCCCCCAATGCCTGTTTTTCACACAGTTCCTTCCTTTTTTTTTTTTTTTTCACTTCAATTCGATGGCCTACAATTTGATAATTTTAACTTGAGGGTATAAATGACCTTTAAAAAAAAAAAACAGTTGTTTCAGAGGAGGTCGATGACTCATTAAATGATCAGTGACACATGTATATGAATTCATTTGATCAACTTGCTTAACCAGAGGGAACAGGGCTGTGAACGCAAAGGTGGTCAGAAGACACTGGGACCTCTGGGTGGAGACCCAGGCAGAATATGTGGTGATATGAAGCCAGTAGGAAGGCTGGACAGGGGACAGTTGTAGGAAGGGAGAGAGGATTAAGGAGGAAAAAAACTTGAATCACATGGATTCTTGTTTCTAAAACCCAGAAGTCAGGCCAGTGGTGGTTTTATTCTGTACAAGGCTGGTTTGTAGGGCAGCCTGGTACCTAACACCAGCAACAGCAGCATCTATCAGTGCCAGATTTAGCAAATAAAAGAAAAAATACAGGATGCTCAATTAAATTTGAATTTCAGGTCACCAGTGAATAACTTTAGTATAAGTACGTCCCCAATTGTTTATCCAAAATTCAAATTTAACTGGACATCCTGAATTTTATCTGGCAGCTTTTAGAATGGCTGAGCGCTTGACATCTGCCAGTTCTGTGAAAGAGGTTGTTTGCCCCACTTTGGTGATGGGAAAGCCGAGGCTAAGAGGAGTTGTGTTTTTCAGCCTCTTGGTGGGAAAACCTCCAAAGCTGGTGTCTCTAACCCTTGTACCATCTATGGAGAATGCACTGTAGGACCAAACAGCAGGCTATCAACAACACACTTTGGGCCATTGGTGTTTTCCTTGGAGTGTCAGAAAGGGCTCTTGGAGGAGGTGAGGTCGGCAGAGGAGGGCTCCACACCCAGAGAGGCCCTTCCAAAAAGCTTGGAGAGCTCAGAGGCTAAAGCAGGGGGCAGAGACTCTGGGAAATGAACCCCCATGAGGTTAGGGCAGTGGCTGGAAGGAACCAGCAGTCACCTGGTCTACCTTCTTTATTTTATGAGAAAGCTGAGGGCTAATGAGGTGAAGTGACTACTCCAGTCTCAGAAAAATAATCATCAGAGAGGCCATGGAGAATCAGATTTCTTAAGTCGTCGCTGAGTTCTTTCCACTGCGTGGTGCTGACCCGGCAGATTCTTATTCAAGCCTCCAAGTTTCCACACCACGCTACTTTATACATAGTACCCACTTAAGCCAAGCTTGTGGGAAGGACCTCATTCTGCTTATGAGTTAGTCACTGCCCTTGTTTTCTTTTCTGTTGGTGTAAGAACTACCTAGGTAGCCCTGTATTACCAAAAGGCTGGGTTAGGTTTTATATTCCACTTAACAGAGACCACGAACCAAAAAATCCAGGTTTGCCATTCATCACATTACATGCTATTTGAAGCAGTTAACTATGTTATACTATGTTTCCAAAATCTGGCTACTCAGTAGAAAGAATGAAAAACCTAAAGCTACGCTTCTTCCTAGCTTAAAAATGTGCGTCAGTGGTTTCGCAATGTAATATTCCATTCCTATTTAAGACAGAAATATAGTAGGGGGATAATCAGCAGTGGTCTGTTTATGAGCTCCCAGAGTCCTCTGCAGTGCCCAGCTGGGAAGAAAGGAATGCTCAGGGCAGAGTGAAGGAGGCAGGGTCCCTTCTGAGGTGGAGAAAACCAGGGACTGAGAGTTATGGTAACAGGAGGTGTGGATGTTCCCCCAAATCTGACTTTGCCTTATTTTTTCTGAATCCTTAAGCATGGCCTTCCTAGATTTTCAGGACCATGATGCCTCTTCCTGGCTTGTAGACATGTGGGAATAAAATGTCCTTTTTAAGTCAATTTGGTTTATTTTAACAGCTTTTAATGTAAACTGTGGATTTGGGGACAAGAATACTTCAGTGAAATCAGTGCTGTATCTATACTGTCTTATCCACTTTGTAAATTAGCATGTGGGAAACTATTCAGAGGGGAGAAGGTCATTTATGGGAAAGAAGATGCTTTTCTTCTCTATTCATGTGGTTTACTCCATTCCTGACATGATGAATGTTTGTGAAGTTCTCTTGGAAAGCTAAATATCCCAATGAATGTAGCATGGCTTCTTTGGGAAGCTGAAATTCTACATGCTCTTCCACAGATTTCTTCAGGTAATTCTACATGTGCACCGTTTGCTGCAGAAATGAAATTAGCCTCAACACATTTCTTCTGTGTTATCTCAAAAGTGACAATGTAGAACATCAGCCAGCCAAAGCTATAGGCAAAGACGCCTGTTATTCAGGTTCTTATATTACCTTCTTTATATATAACCTCTGTGGTCTCCACCACCCACCCTCTAGGAATCACTAGATGAAAATATTATGAGGGGGGTTTTTTCCTTCCCTGACTTAATAATAATTATACTTGACTTTTCGCAGATTGGAGAATGTGAAAGTGAAAAGCTGAGGACGTACGATGAATGAAACCGGCCAGGATATGATCAGCTTTGTGATTTGTAGTCCTCAGTTCAGAGTAGCTGGAGAATAGGAAGACCTCTTGTACATTTATTAGTGTTATCTATTGACTTTTAAAAATGATCCATAGGGCGAAACCTCACTCTCAGAGTCAAGCCATAAAAGCAGCATTGGTTGAGGAAAAACTTTTTAAATGAAGCCCAAATAT
Organism: Pteropus medius; assembly: GCF_902729225.1. Lineage (NCBI taxonomy): Eukaryota > Metazoa > Chordata > Mammalia > Chiroptera > Pteropodidae > Pteropus > Pteropus medius. Next base: position 29,319,974 of record NW_024340696.1, on the reverse strand, counting down.
TTGAAATATTGAATTAATACTTATAAAAAGAAAGAAATAAATTTGTTTCACTAAAAGATACCTGATTTAGAAAATCCAAAAAACTACCAATAAGCCCAGAACCGTACTCAGATGAAGCGGCGGCATGCCCTTGGGACTCTGAGTGGCCTCCAGAGGTCAGCAGGAAGCTGACGTTTTGAAGTAAATGGAGGATCCTGGGAATAGTACTCAAAGTGTGTAGGGCTTTTTTCTAGAGAAAATGGGTAAATAGCTAGGCTGCTTAGTTTCCATTTTTCTGAGGAACTTCAGCTGGATTCTGGTCATCTTCTGGTCCCAAATTTTATGGCTTCCCAGCCAAGAAAAATATGTGTGGTTGGGAAATCTAGGACTTTTACCCAGTTTCTTCAAGACCCACTCTGCATCCGTCGTGATAGTTAGTCAGTGGTTAAGTATTGTGTTGTTAACTTGGCGTGTGCATATAGCTTCTCTGCCAAGTGGGCTACAAACATCTTGAAGGCCAAAATGGCATCTGATACTTCTCTGTTCTCTTCATTAGCCCCTAACCAGCATCTTGCACCCTGTTCAGACACCTATTATACAGAGATCTTCCCCTGGTTCCCAACAAGTTTATTGTGAGGACAGCTAGTCATTGTGGGGAGCTGGGATGAAGGCAAAACATTTTTTCCAAAGAGTATGTTCACAGATCATATACTCTATAGAAGACTTCTATATCTCTTACACCAGTGGAAGTGACAGGAAGGAGTAATCCAAAAACAGTGCACAACCCAGGCACCCTTTTCATTTGTCACCGTCTTGGATACACTTGCTGTTTTTGTAATTGGCTCATGTTTTTCTAGTATGAACCACTGGACCACTGGAGAGACCCATTTTCTGATAATTCGTAGAGTGAACTATCAATCCATTCCCAGATATACCTAAGTGGCTGGTATGGACGTTCTGTTGAATTCTGGTATTCATTTCCCTAACCAACAAATTTTGCTCCCTATAAATATTTGTTCAGTTAAAATACATGTCATAAGAATTTTCATATACTCTGCTTCAGGGTAACTAGGCAGGTGTTACAGGAAAAATGGGAGACTCCCTTGAAAAGCCACATAATCCTAAATAAAATGCACACACCACATGAAGCCCTGCCTTGGTTACGATGGAAATCATTTACATTGGAGTGTCTAAATGCGAAGTCCCTTAAACTCAAAATGCTCTGAAACCTGCCGGTGGGAGGTGACCACTGAGCCAAACAGGGTGCTGTGCCGGAGGTTAGACAGTCACTGGACCACCTTAGGCATTACAAGTGATGCAGACAGTGTTCCCAAATCTCTCAGATATGAAACTGGACTCTGAGCAGTGAAGATCAGACTGCTCTACATCCATCACTGTGTATCTAGTATTTTATGTTGTGGGGTCTTGTTATTTGTCAGCAGATGTCCTCTCACTATCTGTGAAGAAGCATAGGATAAAACGTAAGGAAGGATAAGATAATTAAGTATGGAAAGTTTGAAACAGAAAACACTGAAGAGATTTTTAGATTAAAAAATTTATCAGTTCTCTAATTAAGTATGGAAAGTTTGAAACAGAAAACACAGAAGAGATCTTTAGATTAAAATTTTTATCAGTTTTTACTAAATCATAAAAGTCAGGCATTTGCCATTTAAACTTGTCTCTGCTGCAGCCCCCAGGGCATGTCCCCCATCCTCAGAGGATATCAGTCATCGGCATGTGGGTGGTTCCCCATGAGAGGAGGTGAGGAGGGCCCTGCGGGCCTGGGTGAGAGAGGGTTAACTCTGAAGCTGGGTTTCCAGAAAGCCAAAGCAGCACTTTGTGTTATTGCGAAATAACCTATTCATTAGAAATTCTGCTACATCATCCTTGGAACTTAAATTTCCATTTTCATCCTGGTGGGTATTTTTAGAAGTCAATGAATAGCATTAACTTATGCCCTGAAAAGATGGAACAATTGTGTGACAGATTTAAGAAGTACAGTTGCGCTCAGGTGTTCCCATTTTAGATTACGGTAAATTCCTTCTGCATCAGGCTCACTGTCGTGAGTTTTCTTTTCCTCCCTTCATCACACTCGTTATCCCTTGGGCCGCACTCCCAGGCACTGTGCAGAGGAGTTGTCTTGCAGAGGCTCCGGCAGGCCTCCAACCAGCTGGAGAGCCTTCTTTTTTCCATCTCCGGGTCTTTCCCACCCTTTGGTGAGACTTGTGCCTAATTTTCAGCTCTCTGGATAATGTGTCATAACTTGGAAGAAAATTAGAAAGCATTTTACATTGCTTATTACAACCCATTAATTGAAACGCCACCAAACCCAAAGAATTTATTCTCATTGATGTGTGCATAACTCCTATTAACATTAATAAAGTTGTTTGGAATCAAAGAACCAGCAGGAACCCATAACAGAAGATCCATTTTGATCCTGCTTTACAAAGTGACTCATACCCACAGGGCCTCAACAAGCATTTTTAATGTAATTTTTACAACTGCCTTTTTAAAAGTAGAGCAATTACTGAATATATCATAGCACACTCACGTCCTTCAGAGTAAACGACAGTTGCTGTGTGTGCAGTACTGACCCCACCCCCCACCCCTGCCCCAGTTTGGAGACCGCGAGCTTTGTCGGCAAGGAGGCAGGGGCAGTGCTGGAGATTTCACCTGTGGCTGCTACTGCTCCTCCTACCCACGCCCATTGGGGGCTGGAGTGTTTGGGACTCAGCAGTAACAAGAGTGGGAGAAGGTGTGGGAGCAATGGCACGGGGACCATACCTGTTGTGACCCATGAGACAGAAAAGTAAATAGAGGTGTTTGCTTCCCCTGAGCCATTTGTGCCCTGCCCCACCTGTGTATCGACAGGCAACATCACTGAAATGAAGAGGGGTAGGGAGAATTTAGTCCAGGTAACTGTAAAGCTGTCAGAACACCCCATTTACTAATCGTTACTGTGGTAGAAGGACCGCAAAGAATATGAAGACATTGTAGAAACAACTGGAAAACACCCTCGACCTTTCATGTAAAATGTGAACGCTAGGAGTTGGAGCTGCACCTTCTCTCTCTGTTCAGGTATTTCTAAAGTGCTTATTTATTCACCTTACTAGCCAGTTAAGGGTACTTCTCTCCTAAATTGGCCCCATTTTTCGGTCTATATGATTTTTCCCCCTCGCTTCTCCCAGCTCTTTCTCTACCTCCTCTTCTATCTATAATTTTGGGCATTAATTTACACAGATGTTTCCAATGTTTGGGAAAACTTCAATTTAGGAGAGAAGAGATTTTCATATTTATGTCTGATTGAGACATAACGATCATGCCCTTTAGTCTTTCTTAGAAATGTTACGTTTCCTACCACTTAGGTTAACACTTGTTTTTAAATGTTGCTTTTTTAAAATCACCTTTCTAAGGGAGAGGTGGATAACTGTTAAGTTAATTTTCTTAGATTTTTGAAGTGCTGCTTATAACTGAATTATTTCCCTAAAGACTAGCAGCATCTCACCCAGTTTCGTGCTTGAATTGTTACCTAAACTTGTGAGATCTTTGAGTTCCCTCTGCTCTTGTCTGAGGTTGGGAAACTGGTATTTATTTCTATAATTGTTAATCTAGATATTCTGAGGAAGAAAAATACAGAATATCCCTTTAATCATTGGACCTCATTTCTAACCCTTTACTTTGTCTTAAATATATAATTTCCTAAGAAAGGAAGCAACACTGGTTGTTAACAGGTGAATCCATCTGGCTCTGAATAGATAAAAACAAGCCCAGAATGGTTTTTACTTATTCTTTGCCACAGCACTGCGAACTGGGTCAGGATTATCCTTGTTTTACAAATGAGGCGGCTGGAGCTGGAGAGATGAAACCAGCCTTTCTCAGAGCCACAGACCCACAGGGTCAGAGCCCAGATGTGGTGAGAGGATTGGGGTGGAGCTGCACGGTTACTGCCCAGCCCTGCCTGCCACTGGATCTTGCTACAGACTGGGGTGCTTAGGCCCAGAGTCAGCCCATGGGTCATTTGTTCTCAGAGATTCAACTTGGCCCTCCAATACATAACCGGGTGCATGGAGCATGACAGGTACTCAGCAAATGTTTGTTGAATGAATGTATTGTCAAAGCCAAACAATTCATTAGAATTCATCATCTCATCTTGGGGACTGCCCTAGCTACTGCTGAATCTATTTTGAAACCTCTTTGCTGATGAGTTTAAATATATACTTTTTTTTTTTTTGAAGTACTGATTGTAATTGAATTATTACTTTTTTAAATAACATTACCAGAATTTGCTACACATGCCAGTGTGGTCAAAGGTCTCTGGAAGTCAAAGATGCATAGTGGAACTACTTCTATATGCATATACTTTATTTTGATTTAAACATATTTTAATTGATTTTTATTTTTTCCTGACTTGAAAATGTACACTCATTGTAGAAAATTTGGTAAGCAATAAAAATAATAATATCTCTTAATCACACCATATGAGATAGAAATATAAAAATGTATGTATTTTTTCTCTTGGGTATGGAATGCATATCTTATATACATTTTTATGGTTTTGATCCTGCTTTCATTTAATATTAAATTTGATCACTTTTAATGGATTAAATAGTGACTAGTTTTCCATTGTACGAATAAACATAATTAATTTAACCATTCACCATCCTATTACTATACAACCAATTGTTTTCATATTCGGTATTATAAATAACATGTAGTAAACATTCTATATCAAATATTTGCTCACTTCCCTGATTATTTCTTGACAAAAGAATCAATAGACTTGGACTGAATAAAATATTAAACCTCTGCACATGAAAAATTCTAAATAAAATTGAAGGCAAAGGAAACTTGGAAAAACTTTTGCCATAATATATTAAAATTCTTAACACTCCATGCCCAGGTTTCCTTTCACTGAGCCTAATCGTATTTTCTTTTCATGTTCTCATGATCAGGCACTCATTCTGATTTCTTAAACCATTGTACTGGTAGCTAAAATTCTTCCAAAGTTAAGCATACAGTTCTTTGATCACATCCTTGATGCTATGCTGTAATATCTATCTTCCTCCACTGAGACTTCCCAAGGATTGTCTAATCTTGTCATTACACCTGACTTACAAGTCCCTGAGTAACCTCTGCACATTTCTCTTGGAAACGACTTAAAAATAAATCAATAAATTCAGACTGCTGTGCACCACGCCAAGCACTGAGGAGGATATTTAAAGTATGACATAGTCCTTGTTATTGTAAAACTTCCAGTCAACTGGAAAACGAGACATGCCCACATAAGTAAATGTGTATACAAGATATGTCAAATGAAATTACTTGAAATTTTTATTTAGTAAATCTTACTCACCTTCCTCTGTTTTCTACAATTTCTGCAATTTCATTGGCCTGTGAACTACTCCTCACTGCATTACCCATGAAATGATTTCAGTTAATGTGTGATGGTTATATCATAACGTTTATCCCAAATAGCCTCTGTGGTGGCAGGATTTCTGTTTGTCTTGTTCACTGTTGTATCCTTAGCCCTCAGAATAGGGCCTGGCACATAATATGTGCTGCCAGTGGGTGCACGAATTTACTGGATATATTAATAAAAAGTATGCATTTTTTTCTTCAAGTGGAGACTACCAGCAATATTTATATACTTAGGTTGACAGTAAGTATATACAGTTCAAAAGAGGAACTGTGGTAGGCAAGAGCTGTAGCTCAAATGTCAGACCAATGGGGGCTTAAATATTGGGTCTGAAGTTTGCCAGCTTTGTAATCTTGGGCAAGTTAATTAATTTCTCCTAGACTCAGATTTTTCAGCTGAAAAACGTGGATAATAAGGATGAAGTGAGGTCATTAATATAAAGGTCAGCATAGTACCTGGTACATAGTAAGCATTCAGTAATGTTAGCCATTATTAGTTATAAATGTTTTCCCCTTCCTATTTGATCCCTTAATATTATCTAACTATATCCCATTCCCAGGGACATAAGTGACTTCTCAGCACTTCAGTTTTATCAGTTGAAGACATATAACATTATCCATGCATAGAGTTACTATGAGAAATAAATAAAATATTGTATAATATGTTCAATAAGTGCTCTTTTCCCCTCTTTTGTCTTGGTTCGATTTTTGAACACTCCTCTGTGATTGTGCTACCAAGCATCTCTGTCTCTCTGTCTAGTGCAGTGTTCTTTCATTTATTTTGATCTGACACATAGAATTTAATACATTTTTACATCACAACCATATCACACTCATGTGTGATTTTTTAAAAAAAATGTTTCTTCACCAAATATTACTGCGTATAATACCTGTATTGGTTCTCTAGGACTGCCGTAACAAAGCAATGCAGTTTGGGTGGCTTAAACAACAGAAACTTTTTTTCTCACAATTCTGAATGCTAGAAGTCCAGTTTCAAGGTGCCAGCAGGGTTGATTTCTTCTGAGGCCTCTCTCCTTGGCTTGTGGACGGCAGCTTCCCCCTTTGTTCTCACATGGTCTCTTCTCTGCGTGTGTCCTAATCTCTTCCTCTTATAAGGACCAAAGTCATTTTGGATCAGGGCACACCCTAGGACTTCATTTTACCTGAATTTCCTCCTTTAAAGTCTATATCTTCAAATATAGTCACATTCTGAGGTACTGGCAGTTAGGACTTCAACATATGAATCAATGAGAGGAGCATAATCAAGTCCATATAACAATGCCCTTGATATTTTTCTCTCTTATTTCGTTACTGAGCACAACCAGCTAAGATGAATTTTGCAACCCACTGAATTGATGACTGGACCTCGGGTTGAAAGGCACCGCTTTAGTGGGTTGTGTTGGTTTACTAGTTAAGTGTGAAATTGGCATCAGCATTAGGACTTGCCTTTGATTCATTGCAGAGTCAGCCCCAGAAGCTCAAAACATGTAAGGGACAGTAGGAAAATCAGAGTGGACAACCTTCCACAAACATATAACGATTATCTTAGTTCATGGGTCAGCAACCTTCTTCTATAAATAGCCGGATGGTCAGGCCACTGTGTGGCTTTGCAGGCCATACAGTCTCTGCCAAGGCAGCTCTGCCGTTGCATCCCGACAGCAGCCAGAGACAATACATGAACTAGTGGGTGTGGCTGTGTTCCAATACTTCATTTATATGCACTGAGATTTGAATTTCTTATAATTTTCATATGTCATGAAATAGTCTTTGGAGTCTTTTTTCAACCATTTCAAAATGTAAAAGCCATTCTTAGTTCATGGGCTGTGCAAAGCAGTGAGTCAGATCTGACCCAGAGGCTGTAGTTTGCTTACCTCTGCCCTGGCTGGGAGAGCCAGTCATCTAGCTAAAAGACTCTCAGAGAATGGCTGAGATGATTTTCCTCAGTCCACATCAACGCTTAACTGATTATCATGTTTGACTCTTGTGATTTGTCTATATTTTCAGATGGAAAATCTCTGTGGCCACTCATAATAAAATATATATATATATTTTATTTAAATATATATATATATATAAAAAATATATATATATATATATATATATATATATATATTTAAAAAGCAAATGTTATTTTCTTACCAGAGAGAACTTCCTTCATAAACGACCGACAAAATCAATGTCAGATGGTTAGGACAGGAGTAGAATTAGCACCATAAAGTCTTCACAAAAACAACAGATTGAATCTAAGGGTCTCCTTTGGGAAGTTAATATTCAGGGAAATGGAGAGGCCAAAGAAAGAGCAGCCCCACTCCAGGAGCCCGGTCCCCGTGCTTTCCTCTCGGGGTGACAGTGAATGAGGTTTTCTTCATGGGAACCTCACATACTCCACATGGTGGGCTTGGCCCTCTCTCACTTCCTGTGGGGGCTGCGTTTAGTCCAGGATGCCATGTAAGTGCCCAAATCGATCTTCCTACCAGAGAGTCCAAGACAAGACACTATCTGAGAAAGCCAGAGCCTGGCCATCTAGTTTCCTCACTCCAAGGGATTCATTTTAGTGGTAGGTGGAGCAGTTGTGTGGAGCACATGTCTAATGATGATGGGCTCGCCCCTGCACAGACTCTGACCAGAAGCAGGAGAGGGCCTAGCATAAAAGAAGTGGTCCAACTGTCCCCAAGACTGAGGGACAGAATGTTCTCTCCATCTGTGTGATGCTGGGCTCTGAGGTAGGTCAGGACTCCACCTCGTGACCATGTGTATTCCATAGCGGGAATCTGAAGAGCTTGGAAATTGCCAAAGGCAGGCATGGTGTCCTGGAGGTTTTTTTTCCCATATTTCAGACTGTCAGCTGGAAACTATACATTTATCTGCAGCAAGTCAGCAGAGGCAAGCTGAACTGTCATTGCTTCCAGTGGCAGGACCGAGCTGATCTCACATGGTGACTCTGGAAGGGAAATGTTGAATGCATACTGTGTGCCACAAAAAGAAAACACCTTTATCCCCAGGGCTTTCCCATCTAGGGATACTGTGGACTGTAAACCAAGGCCCTAGGAAACTTTTTTAACTGACATAAAAAAACTAAACTTAAACATCCAAATTTTCACTTCAAAAGAGCCAGTAATATAAAATTTAAATTATTTGTGTTATTTTATTTTGAAACTGCTTCATGCCATCATAATATACAATAATAAAATAGCTTTGCCGTGGCAGTCATCTTAGGTGAATAAAAAAACACAATTAGGTGAAATGGCACTTTTAAGCTTTTAGCAAAGCAAATTTTTGAATTATCTTGCTTAGATTAAATTGCTGTGCTCTCTCGCTTTCAGTTCTTATAAGAGCTCTGTTTTGTCTCTGGTTTCACTGTATTAACCAGTGAGATTTTTTTTTTAATTGAAGTATAACACTTATACAGAAAAGTACACAGATTGTTAAGTGCACAGATGATGAATTTTTACAAAGTGAACACTCCCCTGTAACCAGCAGCCAGATGGAGAAAGAACATCACCTAAACACCAGAAGCCCCGTAGACACTTTTCCAGTCCCTAACCATCCCCACTCGCGCCAAAGGTAACTGATAGCATGATTTCCAACATAGGTTGGTTTGTCTATTTTGAACTTTATGTAAATAACATATTAAGTATGTACTCTTGTCTTTCTTAACATTATATTTGATTAATTAATCCATGTTGTTTCAAGTTGTAGTTTGTTCATTCTCATTGCTGTGTAATATATTGTAAAACTATACCAAAATTTATCTAACCCTTCTATTGTACATGAGATTTCGGGTCATTTCCAGTTTAGGGCTATCACAGATAGTGCACCTAGGAGTATTCTTGTACATGTCAGTGGGCGAGCATATATAACATTTCTGTAGGAGAGATTACTTGAAGGTGAGATCCTGGGTCATAGGATATGGGTATGTTCAGCTTTAATAAATACTGCCAGTTTTCCAAAGTATCTTTATTAATTTACACTCTCACTAGCACTATATTAGAGTTACAGTTGCTTCGTATCCTCACCAGTACTGTGAGTGTTTTCTGTGTCATTTTAGCTTATCTGGTAGATGTGTATTGGTTATGCATCGTGATTTTGATTTACTTTCATTGATGACTAAATTAGATCATCTTTTTATATGTTTATTGGTCATTTGGATTTCCTTTTTTGAAAAATTTCTTCTCAAATATTTACCCATTTCTTTATTGCATTGTCTACCTTTTTCTTAAGAATTTGTGGGAGTTCTTTTCTTTAAGGATTTGTAGGAGTTCTGTATATATGTATTGCAATATGTATGTATCTTCTCCGCTTTGTGGCCTACCTTTTCATTCTATGGATGTCATTTGATAAAGAGGTGCTTAATTTCCTTCATAGTTAACATTTTTTGTGTTCTGTTCTTTTTAAAATCTTTACTTTTTGCAAGATTTGAAGATATTCTCTATGTTTTCTCTAAAAGTATTATTATTTTACCGGTTACATTTAGTTCTACCATCCACATGGGATTGATTTTTGCATGGTAAACACAAAGATTAAGATTCTTTTTTTTTTTTTTTTTTTTAATGATCACTCAGTGTATTCATTTCCTAGGGCTGCTATAACAAAGTACCAGAACCTGGGTGGCTTAAAACAATAGAAATTTATTCTCTCACGGTTCTGTGGGCTAGAAGTCTAAAATCAAGGTGTCAGTGGAGCCATGCTTCTTCTGAAGTCTCTGGAAAAGAATCCTTCCCAGCCTCTTCCAGCTTCTGGTGGCAGCTGGTAATCCTTGGTGTTCTTTGGCTTGCAGCTGCATTGCTCTGACCTCTGCCTCCACTGTCACATGGCCTTCTTCCCCTCGTTTCTCTGTATGTAAATTTGCTTCTTCTTAAAAAACATCAGTCATATTGGACTTAGGGCCCACCCTCCTCCACTATAACTCATTTTAAGTAATTACATCTGCAATGACCCTATTTCCAAATAAAGTCATGTTGTGAGGTACTTGGGAGTTAGGACTTCAATGTATCTTTTGGGGGAACATAATTCAACTCACACCACCCAGTGAACCCACCACTATTTATTTAACTTCACTGCCATATGTCACAAATTAGACGACTATCTCTCTAGATTGGACCTTCTATTTTGTTTTGTTGATCTATTTGTCTATTCTTACACAAATACAACACTGTCTTAAGGGCTGTTACTTTATAGTGAATCTTGATATCTGATAGAGTAAGTCTTCCAGTTTTGTTCTTATTCTTCAAGATTACATTAGCTTTTGGCACTTTGCATTTTCATATAAATTTTAGAATCTGCTTGTCAATTTCTGCCAGGAAAAAAAAAACAACCTATTTTCTTAAACTGAAATTTCATGCAAGATGCAATTTTGGAGAAAAGAGCAGAAGTCTTAAAAATACTGAGATTTCCAATCCACGTGTATCGCATTACCCTCTATTATTTGGGTCTTCTTTAATTTCAATAATGTTTTGTAGTTTTCAGTGTAAAGTCTTACACATCTTTTTTTGGACTCATTCCTAGATATTTGATATTTCTTTAATGAAATTTTGTTTTAATGAAATAAAAAGCAGAAGAGAAGAAAGCTTCTATTGGGTTTAATACTTAAGGAATTTTCCCAAGTTTACGAAGCTTAGCAGAGCTAAGATTCAAGTCAAGGTGTCACTGACTCCAAATAGTGCTGGGCAAATAAATAAGTTACCACTTCAAAAACGCAGTTTTTATGATAGGTGAAATGGTTCAAAATGTGGGGTCATCAGGGATGGGTAAAAAGGACCTCAGTAGAGAAAAGGTAGAGGTGTCAGGTCACCCACTTACCACATAGAGAACACACACACACGGGCTGAAAGAGATGTTGAGGACAAGATGCAGATACTGGTTAGGGGGAGGGGATTTTCAGTTTTCTTAGAATGTTAGGATTCCCCAGAAGTGCCAGGCAGACAGGGAAGATGGCCAAGATGGTAGCTTTGAGAGGAGTCCTTTCCCCCTTGAATCAGAGCTGTTCTGTTTCGCTTTTATCTAATATACTGAAACTTAGCATACACCTTTGAAATGCATGTGTGTGTATGCGTACAAATGTGAATACACAAGGTTCTTGTACTAAAATATAGCTTAAAACCCATCAGACTAGATATTCTTTAAATTTCCATTCAGCCCTAGGATTCTGGGATTTTAATATTGTAGCCAACTTATACTCCAGGGGCTCTACACACATCATTAGTAACCTTGATCTTGGCAGCATTATGATACTGTGTGCATTTCATGGGACTTCCCAGGATCCACTGCAGAATACTTCTGTGAAGGATCTTGAGAGTGGTAATCAGGTTGCAGGAGAGCTTGGAGATTTGTCCAGCAGCTGCACCTGCATCGTAGCAAAGCAGCATTTCTGTTCCGCCTCTGAATTGCAGATTCCCAGAAAGAGCTTCATTTAAAAGGGCAAGTCAGAAATAATTCAAGTGTACTGTGAAAGCAGAGTTTCTATTTTACTTTTACCTGATACATAAGTGCTATGGTCAGTTGACAGAAATTCACTGCCAGAAAGAAAATACATAATTACATATACCTCATTCTTATGAGTCTTATAGAACAGAATATTTTTTTCCTCCTGACAGACAACTAATTACTCAGATCACATTTACATAATTTATTTTTTCCCTAAATAAACTGGGCACCCTCAGGCCTAAAAGTTTAAACATAATAATTTAATAATTTAAACATAATAATAGTTATTATTATTATTATTATTATTAAGAAGAGGAGAAAGAGGAGGAAGACAACAAAAAATTATATCACTCTTCTTCCTTGGGGTTGATGGAGATTACAGGGGACAAAGGAGAGCCCTAAAACCCCACCCAACCCCTCCAGTTACCCTTTTACATGACTCAGCTCAACCATTTGTGCCAATGAGCCAAAAATATATGTGTGTTTAGTCTGCCTTCAGAGCCTGCCACTTGGGCAACTGAGGATAAGCTCATTTGCTGGTTTGGTGGTGCCTTGCTCCATGGCTTCTGATCTGACGAAGAAGGAGCAGCGGGCCTTTTGTAGTGTGACCTTCCTACGCCCTTATCCCGTGGTTGGTAATTCCTTCTGCTGACTGAATGCTTTCTGTGCTTATCTCTCTTTCTGTCCATCTCTCTTTCTCCTCTTTTCTTCTGCTCTTTACTCCACCTTCAGCAAATAATAAAAGAAACAACAACCACAAACCTGCTGGAGTCACCGCAACTTGTGGGAGTGAATCCAGAAGGACTAGGGTCCCTGCAGGCAAGGGAAGCAGATGGGTCAGTGATGCCTTCTCAGAATGCCCCCTGCCCTTCCTTCCCCTCCCCCTACCATGAGGAGGAAAGGTCACAGTCAGTCATAAAGGAGGCTTAGTTTCCTAGGGAACCCTGTGTTTTCTGGTTCCCACCCTCCTTCTTTGCAATTGGGCTTTGTTTGTGCATTTGCTTATTTAATGTATTATCCCTCCATTTGGAGCACTTGAATTTTTCAGACAATTGACTCTGGACTTGCAGAGAATATCGTAGCATGGAAGGAGTCAGAACTGTATTTTAAATCTATTGTTATTTTTGTACACAAGCTGCCTAGCTTGTACCTAACATTGCACAGAACAGCCATAGCCATAGGAGAACTATGGAGGTGTGGGGAGAGGAAGTCTTCTCCTGACCCCCACCCTATTCTTTGCTTTTGAAAATAAGACTCAGCAAAGACTCACACAGCTGTTCCCTAGCAAGTGGGCTCTGCAAGTGTGTGCTGGCTTTGTCATCAGCCTGCAAAGTCTAGAGCAGCGGTCCCCAACATTTTTGGCACCAGAGACCAGTGTTCCTATGAGAATCTAATGCCTTGATGATCTGAGGTGAAGTTGAGGTTGTGATGCTAGCACTGGGTAGTTGCTGTAAATACAGATGAAGTTTCACTTGCTTGCCCACCTCTCACCTCCTGCTGTACAGCCCGGTTCCTAACAGGCCATGGGACCAGTACTAACCTGCGGCCCGGGCCAGTTACAAAATTTAAATAATTTGGTCACAGAGCTGAACTAAAAAGGATAAAACTCATTGAATGCAACAAAATTACTAGAAGTGACTTCTCTGTACAAGTTATTGGGCCAGGTAAGTTGCCAGTGGTTCAAAAATAAATGTAGAGTAGGTTTCTACCCTCAAGGAGCTGGCTTTTTCCCTCGAAGCAGCATGGTAAATTCTATAGTAGAGGTATAAATAGAGTGAGAGTAATTCCAGTGGAGGAAATTGGGCAAGAACGTTAGGGAAGAATTTATATTAGAGTTGAGTTTGAGGAATAGGTTGGTTCTCCATTCTTGTAGGTAAAGATAAAGGCACATAAGAGGAAAGAAATGGCAGGCAAAGGCCCGGAGATGGGGCAGATGCCAGAAACGTCATACTTTGGTAAGGCTAGGCGTGAGGGAGAGAAGAAATGGAAGACAAGTCTAAGGTGGGTTTGGAATGATGGTAGATGGCTTTAAGTGCAAAACTGGAGAGTTTAAGTTTGTGTAAGTCTTTGGTTTTTCTAGCAGTGTCACCAAGCCCCAAGGTTCTTAGAAGGTGGCTAAGAGGCACCACAGGGGCAGAGGTCCAGAGCAACTCTCCTCTTCTCCATTTTGTGGATTGGGATATTACGGGGTTTTTGGTTTTTTGTTTTTTGTTTTTTAAAGAGGGTTCCGCTTTAAAAAAAAAAAAAAAAAAAAAAAACGAAAGCTGTTGGTGTATGTCAAAGAAACCCATTCATTTATCCAGCCGGTCAGTTAACAAATATTTATTGGGCATCTTCTACATACCTAGCCCTGGACTAAGTTCTGCTGAAAGAGCATTGAAGATTTTGAACTACTAGTCAATGGCATGTTAGTAAGGGCCCCTGAGTCTGTAGCCTGAATTATAATCCTGTCTCTGTCACCCACTAACCATAAGACCTTAGGCGAGTCTTCTGGCCTCGGTGAGACCAGTTTCTCACCTGGAAGACGCAGGGCTGGGCTAGTAAGTCATTCTCAGCTGAGACATTCTAGAATTGATATGATCAGTGCTATAATCCAGAACTTCCATATGTGTCAGCAGAGTTGGTAAAGGAGAGACCAGCATCAGGCCAGTTAGGAGGCGACGGCAAGAAATTCTGTGAGATATCTTAAGAGTCTGAGTGGGGCCTTTTACTTAGTCATTCAACGTACATGTAATACTCAGTGCCAGCCACTGTGCTAAACATAGCAGTGACCAAAACAAAGTCCTCACCCTCAAAGTACTTTCTATCTAAGGAGCAGCAGAGGGACCGAGAACATGAGTGATAGATCTAGGGATATAGCTTGAAACACATGACAAGGGGTGATAGTGAGAGCTGTGGAAGTATATGAGATACCAGAGAAGAGAACGTAAAAAAAGGTTTGAAGAGAAAAAAGAGACCTGAGGTGATAGAACGTAAGAAATATTCTGTGCAAAACCAACTAATGTGCGCTCCATGATAGCACATTCTTCATCAAGCCGATACAACAAACCCATTCCCCCAAAATATCCTGCTATAGCTAATGAGCTGTGACACGCTAAAGAGATAATGTCCATTTAGACACCCAGTTTTCCACGACTACATCATTCCTATATGTGAAGCAAAATTACACCAAAGCCATATGTGGTTTTATATAAAAGCAGGTCTATCTGGTTTTCTCAAAAAGGTCTTTAATAACTGCAAGTGAGGTATAAAAATGGTACGGGTGGCTACCTAAGCTGCTAGCCCCTCAGATCTTTCCCAAGCCAGCTAGCGCTCTCTCTCTCCCTCTTTCTCCCTCCCTCCCTTCCTCCCTTCTTCCTTCTTCCCCAAGTTATTGGAGTAGATCCAGAAGAAGATTCTGACAGCCTCAAGCTTTTCCTTCAGTGATTACATGCCATAAGTTGTCTTCCCTATTAGAGTCCAGGCTGAGCAATTAGCCTCTCATTGTCTTTGCAGGAAATGACATCCATGCGACTTCTGGGGAAGGCAACTGTTGATCACTCTGGTTAAAATAATTTGAGAAGTATTCAACACTTCCTCTGGTTGATTATTTAGACTGGGGAATGTAGAAAGCTTTTGGAAATGGGCAAAGCGAACAATGGTTGTCAGAACCCGAAATACTACTGGGTCAGTTCCCTGAACAAAACGAGTTTGAACTGTCACTCTACTTTCTTGGTGCCCTGACTTGTCTGAACTCCAGCATATGGCTGAGCCCGATGCCTGGGCATTCTGATCCTTTTATAATACTTTACTGGAGATATTTTCTCAGCTGCAGATAATTGAAAATCCAACTCCAGGAGGCCTGAACAATAAGAAGTTTATTAGTTTAGTAGTTCCGCAGATTTAGTAGGTTTGGAAATCAGTCTCACAACTGACGTTTCTCAGAAGCTCCCAGGGGATGCCAGTGTTGCTCACTGGCACACTGCAAAGCCTTAGACTACTCATATCCCCACTCTACGAATGCAGGCTGCTGTCACCTGCCCATGAGGCACTGGGCTGAAGGAATATGAGGGGTCTGTTAGGAAGAAGGAGAAGGGAATGACCTCCTGTAGATGAGATTGTATTAGAGATAACTTGTTCTCAGTTATAATGAGAATGCCTCCTTTAAACCAGGAGCCATAAATAGTCTATGATATGTATTAGAAGCAAAGAATACATGCAGCACAGTGTGTTGTTGTGTGGGAGCACCTGTAAATATCTTATTATTTATTAATGAAGATATATATATATATATCATAATTCCTAAAACAGAAGATAAACAGTCATGCTGCCCTCTTTATTATCATTCATCTATTTTTTTTTTAGTACCCTATATCTAGTGTTTCTCAAAAGGAATAAATTCAAATGAAATGGATTTAAATGTTCTTAAGAATAAAAAGAGTGTGCCAAGTCTGGCCTTTGTTCTCTGAGTGGATATCTTATCAGTCTTGGCTACTGGGATGGGAGAATACACCACTACTTATCCTAAGAGTCACTTGACATAATGTCAGGCATGAAAAATACTGCCAGTGGTGAATTTCTGCCAAAGCAAATGGCCACAATGCCCTTGTGAGTGGTTTTCAGTGGAGAATATCATTATTCTCTCTTCATTTGAAAAGGAAAAACTAGTCTGTTATATTTTTGTTTTTCTTGGCAAAAGACACAGTCCGGAGCCGCAGCTATTTAGGAATAAAGCTGATAGTGCTGAAGAACCAATGTCTATTGTGAGACTCATCCATTAACAGACTCAGTAGGGTTCAGAGTGAAATATGCCATTAGGTGTTGAGTGACCTTTGTGAGACAGTCACGTTGGTAGGGTTGTCAGCTCATATGCAAAGACAACATCACTCGGGGGTGCGGGGGGGAGATGGAATTTCACTGCTCCATCTACTGGATCCGCCTGCCCTGGAACCACGGGCTGTCACATGTGCGGGACCAATGGGAAGCCATAGCAACTCTTAAATGGCCTTACCTATATGGGTCACAAGGTACATGTACTTAGGAAATTGCCAGCTATTCCTATTTACACAAAGGCCCTGAAAGGTTGAAAGATTCTCAGCTTCTCAAGACCAGCTGGGGAAAGCTGCTAGACTTGAAGCTCCACAAAGACTGGAAGTGTGCCTGTGTCACACAGGCACCCCATGTAAACAGAATGATCGAAGAGCTGGTCTGTTCCTGGGAAATGTCAGTCAACAGCATGAACTAAGCATTCACTCTCTAAAGAGGAAAAGTAAAGGAAAAGAGCATTTTGTTGCCCAGTTTCAGTACTTTATAATCTAAATATGTAATGTTTAGGTGCCCCATGTACATATTTAGGACCTCCTATGCTGTGAAAGAGAGATTAGATAATATTAATATTAGCTGAGCCTGTGTAAGATAAGCAAGATTGCACCATTATTCACTGATTGATTTAAACAACGCTAACTGAATGCCTTCCTACTGTGCCTGCTGTGAGGCAAGGCATTGCTAGCCATGGAAGAAATTTAAAAAAAAAAAAAAAGGTGAGGGAGAATAGGGCCTTCCCTTACAACTTAAAAAGTAAGATACAGTAAGTACATTTAAAGTATCTGTATCAAACAAAATAAAATTTTTAAAAAGAAAAATCAAAGAGGGGCAAGATAATATGAAATTGGGAAAATCAAGGTAGAAAGAGCTCAAGAAGATGAGCATTGAGCTAGCTAGACCTTAAGCAGAGGCCCT
This sequence comes from Pteropus medius, assembly GCF_902729225.1. Classification (NCBI taxonomy): domain Eukaryota; kingdom Metazoa; phylum Chordata; class Mammalia; order Chiroptera; family Pteropodidae; genus Pteropus; species Pteropus medius. The sequence goes on along the minus strand of NW_024340696.1, from coordinate 29,302,439 downwards.
TGACTTGGGGTCTGTGGGTGGAATTCAGAGGGTCTGTGAATTTGGATTGAGAAAAAAATACCTCCTTATTTTCACTAACTCTTAACCTGAAATCTAACATTTTTTTCCATTATGAAAGTAGCATTATCTATTTGTCACCAATAGAAATTATGGGTATTTTCATATTACATTATAGTTAAAGATAGCCTGAAATATCATTTATGCCCCCAGAGTGCTTTAGAATTAAGGGAGTTGTTAGACTTTTGCTGGAATTTATTTAAATATTGAAAGAAACATCACAATTTTGTTATATATTTTGATAACTATATCAATATACTTCTTTAGCATTTGTGTGTTAATTTCAAGCATTTAAAAACATTACTTTGAGAAACAGCTCTCTAGACTGTTATGGCAGATAAAGGTCAAGAGCCCCTGCCTTAGACAATGGCTAGGCCTCCCACCAGCATTCATGGACCAGAAGACACTCAGGGAAAGAACTGGCATGCCAAAAGGCTCAGGCAGGACAGGTGACCGCCCGGATGTAACAGCATCTGATGGGAAGACGTGGAGATAAAGTTGAGGCGAGCTGGAGTCTCAGGCTAATTTCATTTCACCGATAAATTTGTAGGTAATAGGAAGCAGTGGAAGATGTTTCCACTGAGGCTTTAAGTTGCGTTTAGGAAGGATGCTTTTCAGACCCATGAAAGTGGGATTAGAAGGGGTAAAACTGGAGGATGGGAGACCAGTTTCTGCCAGGACTGGTGCCAATCAGACAAAGTGTAATGGTGAGAATGGAGAGAAGGCATGAGTTCTAGCATGCCTGTAGGGCTAGAAGGGCAGGCTTGGTCCATGGTCTGCAGTTGGAGGCAAGGAAGGCCAGGGTGGTTTTCAGGCCTGGGTGACTAGGAAAATGATAGTCGCTCCTCTCATTCACCAAGTGCTTACTGTGTGCCAGATGCCGTTTTAAGCCTTTCTATGTCATTTATATGTGATTGAATATATATTATTTAATCTTCGTAACTCTGTGAGTCAGTATGATAATCCTCATTTTTTAGATAATGAAATGAAGTCCAGAAAAGAAAGCTCTGGATCTCATAGCCAGCAGGAGGGAAGGGAGTGTGTTCTTGAAAGAAATAGGAAAGAGGAATTGGTTTGGGGTAAAAATTATTTTGAGTTCAACTTTAGATATGTTTGCATCGTTTTGTTTCTAATTATTTTAAAGGCCTAAAAATTCAAATAAGGTATTTATAAGCACAGTTTTTGGTTTATTTCATCATCCGGATTTTTATTTGTTATCAGTGAATGCTGAGTTAATTTGTAAATTGGTTTCATCTTCTCGTAAAAAAACAAAGACAGATCTGACAGTAAGGGTCTAGTATATTGAGGGGTGCCCAAAACAGGGAAGATGCGTGGTTACCAGAAGGGAAGCACAATATATATATTAAATTACTCCTATTTAACGATGCTTCTTTCCTTTTGTTGTGGCATTGTTTTTCAGGACCACTCCAGCAGCTGTATTGGAAGACATGTGGTGTATATAAAGTTTGTGATAATTGGGGAAAATTTTGGTAAGTGTCACTGCATTTATTTCTAATATCTTTTGTTGTAAAGTGGAGCTCATGAACGGAAGCCGTTGTCTTGTTCTGTGCATCTTAAAATCTGCACTCAACTTAGATAAAATGGAATTTTATAATGAAGTGTGACGTTCAATTGGTGCTTTCTGACAGTATGACTTTTTTTTCTTTTTATTGCCAATGTTATTAAGCAATATGGGCTTTTCTAAGATTTAATAAGCAGTCTAGATTTAGGAGAGGTTCTGGATGCAGGGTAAAGAATACCCTCGACAGTTTAACTTATGTTCTAAGCCACTCATGGAATATAAGAGTAATACACTTGCAAACCAATAAAGTAAAATAAAATAAAAAGTCTCCAAAGCAGAGAGATCCTTATGGCCTCTGTATTGAAATGAGAGAAAACCAGGCAATTAACTGCTTTGGGAATGAGAGATTAAAGGGAGTTAAGAATCCAGCAAGCCTAGGAACCTGCCTGCAAACCAGCATAACAGTGGCCTGAGAGACTAAGACCATTAAGTTCAGCAGCCACCCAGAAGATCTTGCTAAGAGTAGTAAAAAAGACAGTCTTTGGGGTCAGGAGACTTGGGTTAAAATTAAAGTTTTATACTCAATTATTACATAACCTCTCTGAGCCTCTGTTTCCTCACCTGTCAAACAAAGCTTAGAGTGCGGCCTACCTCCCAGGGTGTTTGTGAGAATAAAATGAGCTAGGTAGTGCTGGGGCATAGTAGGTACTCAATAAAGCACTTATTCTTGAGAACAGAACAGGCTTGTTTGGAAACTGGACATTTGCCACTACTAAGGTCAAGCCACCTAAAGGTGTACATATCTCCCAGCAGAAGGGCTCCTAGGAATGGGTTGGTCACGCCCTATTTGCTGTCACAGGGACATCACAGTTGGTCGCCACAGCTCCTCCTCCAGCACCCACTCCATAACAAACTGTGGGAACCCCTGACATGTTTATCTTCTGCTCTAACTCTGTTGACCCATTCTTAGACAAACTTGGCTCATTTAACTTCCCCTCCCGCCACCTTTGGAGACAAGTGCAGTCTTTTGGAGTTAATGTTATTTTAAAGTAAAATACCGAGAAGAAAAAGACAGATTAGGAGTGAGTAGATGGTGCTCTCAGTTTGGACTTCGGTTACCATGTTCAGGTTTCCATTTCCAAACTCGTCTTTTGATTTTGTGTCTATGCTTATTATGTAGCCTTCACAGAGATGCAATTATTGGACTGAATTTCTTGAGCACTGACTAAAAGAATTTGGTTTTGGGATGAGGCCTCCACCCGTGGTTGGAGAAAATCAGCTGCACCACTGCAGATGGGCCACTGTTTAAGATCAGTGTCTGCGTGACCACCCTCCAGTTTCATGGAATCAGAGGGATGGACCCAGCCTTGGGGTTTGTCTAGCCCAATCACCCACTAGCTAAACGAGTCTCTTCACAGAATCCCTACAGAGGGAAATTCACATTCTCTCAGAGATGAACCTGCTATTGCCCTGAGCCACCTGCTCCATTTTAAAAAACAATTGGGGGCACAGGAAAATGTTAAGGTGTGATGAAATTGTTCTAGATCTTGATTGTGGTGATATTTATATAGCTGTGTGCTTTTGTGAAAACTCACAGAACTATACAATACAATGGGTGAATTTTGCTGTATGTTTAATGAACCTTAATTTTTAAAATGGAAAAAATCAAGCAGTTAAACAAATACCTGAACATTTGGCTCAAATTGTTAAAATGAAAGAGGGAGAGAGGGAGGGAGAGAGAGAGGGAAAGCGACCTAGTCCTTATAGAGAACTACAATATGCACTTTATATGGCAGAGACTGGGTCTTCTTCCTTCCTGTTGTCTCAGTGACTGGACAGCATCTGGCACATAAAAGGCCTGTGATAAATATTTATTGAATCACCTACTGCTCTTAGTTATTTTCTAAGCAGACAGAGACAAATCCATTCACATTCCCACACACCAGCCCACCACATATTTGAAGACAATATCCTTCCTCATTTACCTTTCCTCCTCTGGGCTGAATTTACCAGCTCCCATTCTTTGGCTCTTTGTTTTCTGACATTATTTTCCTATCCTTCCACACTCTGCAGTTCTCCTTGAGGAAGTGTCCGCTTTACTACGTCCCTCCTCACACTTGGCCCAGCTTTAGAAACGCTGCCCCTGAGGTGGCCTGGCCCTGACGTGGTGCAGTGGGCCATCACTTCTGTAGGTGATGCTATCAGATACCAACCCTAATCCTCTTCCTTCACAGTCAATCCTGAGTGCCTGGTAAGGGATTGTGAGGGATTTCTTAAGAGTGGTCTTCTAAGAATAGAGCTCCTAAAAGTAGGCAGGACAGCAGTCTAAGAGATCAAGTAACAGCAAATCCATCCTCTTAAATGTCTTGATTGAAATGAGGCCAGACCATCCTTATTTTGAGATAGCAGTAGTGCTGTTTATAAATCTCTCAGGGTAGTAGTGTATCACAGATTCTGATTCTTCATTATAAGTCATAGGAAGTTTGAAATTCTTAAAACTAAAACTTGTGGCTACCTTGAAAAATTTAGATTTATTGTTCTCCTGGCCATGCTAGAGGGAGATATATAAATACATAAATATATAGAGAGCAGTGGTTCTCAATCCAGGTCAATTTTGTCCTTCCAGAGGACATTTGGTGCTGGCCAAAGACATTTTTGGTTGTCACAACTAGGGGAGGGAGGGTTCATTTAGTAGGTGGAGGCCAGAGATGCTGCTAAATATCTATAGTGGCACAAGACAGCGCCACACACACAAACAGAGCGATCCAGCCCGAGGTAACAATAATGCCAAAGCTGAGAAACCTGATATAGAAGTAATTTTTTAAAAATTTAGATGTCTAAAGTACTCATTATTTTAAAGGTTCAAAATTTTAAATATTTTGACAGTTATATATACATATATAACTAGAAAACATTTAAAAGTTTGTTCAGAGAATCATAGGACTAAAAGGGCTCTTAAGAAGTATTCTTACACTACCTCTGACTCCAAACAATAAATGACAGGCTTAAACTGATGACTGTCAACTAAAGCTAAAAGCAGTGCTCACACAACATGATCCCAGCATTCACACAAAAGACGCCGTCTCATATTTTAAATTTCAACCCCAGCTTCTTCAGATGTGTTTGTCTTTAGATGACCTCTAAGATGAAATGGTATTTCAATCTGGGCTAGTCCTTCCTTTTGAATCAAGGTTAACATTACTGGTATGATAAAAATGTGCTTAGGGAGGAGAAAGATCTTCTTACGGATGTTTGAGATTCAATATTTTGGTACACAGGGCTGTATATTTGCACCAACTTCCTAGTGATACCCCAGTCTGGTTTAAATGTGAGTTGTTTAGAGCTTTTGTAGCCCAAAATGGCTGCATTTGCTGAAGCAGGAAGATTAAAGCAACATATGTCAAGTTGTGATATAGGACAATCCACTTGAAAAGACTTTAATTATAGGGCCTATTCTGAGAGGGTAACTGTGCTTTTTGTGAGATATATTTTGGGATCTACTAACCCAGCTTCAAGACCAGTAATATCTTCCCAGAAAGGGTGTGGTGTGTGCTTGTGGACATAAATATTTTCTTACCAAAAGCTTTGGTATAGTAGTCTTTAGACTTTACTCCCCTTCATTTTTTTTTTTCTTTCTGATAACCTTTCTTCTTGCAAGAATGCTATGAAAATGCATTCTAGAAAGCCAGTTAAGAGAAGGATAAGAGATCTCATTTCAGATGGCCAAGCCCAGAGGTTTAGGGGCTTTAACATTATCAGTGTGCTGTTTTTAAGAAGAATAGAATTTGGAGTATGTACCAAAGCGGAATAGTAAGCTTCTCAATTCAGTGATTCAGTGGAAAGAGTCAAGTGACACTATTAAAAGGCTGTGTTGGTGCTAAATATTTTAATGTATTTATAGAAAAAACATATATTTAGCTACTCATTTCCCATACCCCCTTTCCAACCCTAGATAACTCCGGTGGGCCATTTCCATGCTCTTTCACAATGACTAATAACCTAGAGTGGCTTTCTGCTTTCACTTTTGTTCAAGACTTGTGCCTTTTCCCTGATCTGCCTTTGGTGGCCTCCCTCACTTTCCTGTTAATTCCCGAGGCCTTGGCCTTAAAGGAGGGTGAGAACCTTCTGCCCAGTCAGCATTTCCTAGTCCTTATTTAAAAATAAATGATAAAGGAGAAATTAGATCAGCAAAACAAAACGAGCTTCTCTTTTCATTTACACAATGTATGTGTAGGGAGGAGTGGAGAGGAACAGAGATAAAGAGTAAGGACGAGCAATTGTGTAACTCAGAAAACCAACATGGACAAGCCATTTTGTAACTCAGAAAACCAAACTAAGGGTAGGGGAAGGGCTTTTACCTAATTTCTAAGTCAATGAAGACGATAAAATGAGAGCAAGAATGCTCCACGAGGGAAAGCTGAGAATCTCTGGAGAGGTGTCTGTGTTCTCCCAGAAACAGTCTGCGACTGTACTTCATCTGAATCACACAGAGAGCTTGTTTAAAAGTGCAGGTCCCTGGGTCCACTTTAGATGGACAGAAGCTGAATCCCTGTGGCGAATGTGTGTCTTCACGCTTAACTCTCCAGGTGGCTCTTATATACACTAACTTGTGTGACTCACTGCTCCCGTCTCCATTCTCAGCTTTGTTCAAGGCTTACAGTTCCATGCAAGGTTGTGTGCAGTCGCCCTCCCCAGCCTCTTAAGATTCACTTCTGTAAGCATTGCTGAATATGTAAATTACAGATGAGAACATCATTTTAAAAGTCAGCCCCGTGCATGCTGCGCCCTGCTCTGGTGTGCATGGAGGGTAGAGCACCATATTCTGTTACCTGGTTCTCTTGAACTAATTCCTTGCTCGCTAAGAGAAGTATCCTTCTCATTCCAGGTTAGTTTGAAGCTAGATTCTTTGAAGCTACTTTGAGGCTGCCATCTTGCTTGTCTGCTGCAATAGCCTATGTATCTGCCATCAGCCTACACTCTAAAATTCATGCTGCGGTGTGGTTTTTATCTGCAGCAACGCTTATGAACCAAAATTTCCCACTTACGAAGCGGAAACTTTTACATAATAAGTAGCTGTTGTATATTCTAGTATATGACTGGACAGCTAACACTGTGGAATAGATCCTACCTGGAATCCTGGTGGTTGGACCTGCCCCAGCCCTGTCTCTGACTGGCAGGCTGCCCAGGTGAATGAGTATTATGATATCATTCGTATATAAGAATCATTTAAGTTTATAAGGAGATGTGGCACATTTGCTCCTCCCAAACCACTTCTTAGGTGGTGGAACAGGTATTATCCCTAGATAAAATCTGAGGCTCAGAGAATTTAGCTTATGTCTAAGGCAGGGGGCGGTTGGGAGAGTGGGTGTTTGTTGTCCTCCTCTCAAAGACTGGAGGCAGGGCTGGCATGCAGTAGAAGGGGAGTGGGGAAGAGATGGTAAATGTCCTGCGGCGTCTGGGACAATCCTGCCCAGCAAAGCTGTCCCCAGCATGGGACACGGTAGCCATTGTGCCCCGACTAAGAAACACTGCACTGAGGTTGTACAGCTGATATGCAGTAGAGCCTGATATGCAGTTGAGCCAGATTCAGACCTGCACTGTCTGAATCCATGCCTTTTATGGTCCTCCCCATGTTAAAGGCACCACAGAATTAATTCCTACTTCGTTGGGAGCTCTCAGGCATTACAGTTGAACTCAGAGTGGCTGTTCTGCAGGTTATGCCATTGCCGCTCTCTGCACCAGAGCTCAGGCACAGCTCTCTCTCTGTGGAAAGAGCCTCTAAAACCCCAATGGCTGGCTGACCAGCACCCCGTACCTGTCGTTCCACTGCCAACGCCCAGTGCTGGTGGAGAAAGATCTTTTTCATCTTTGGAAAAGATCAAAGCCCAAGAGAATGCCCACCCACAGCCTTTGATCCAGTTTTACTGGCTTAAAAACCATCTAGATAGGGAATTAGGTGTCAATTTCAGGAGGTTTTGATATGATATCTTAGGCTTCATAACTACCTGGTCAATTTCGATAGCCTGCTGTTAGAGTTTTGTTTAAAGTTTTGTTTTGATGTCAGCCAACAAAGAAGCCAAGATGTGGTCACAGCAGTTTGAATGAGCACACATGAAATTTATTAAAGCGGTGAAAATATAACAGCTTTGAATGAAAAGGCACACAGTGAAGCTGACCTGAATATAAATGTTGAGGGGATTATGAACAGGAGAGGTGCAATATTATCTAATCTGGCTTTTTTTTCTTTCCTATTTTTTTTCTTTCTTTCTTCCCTCCCACTATTTTTCCCCGGTTTTTATTTTGAAAAACTTCAAACCTGCCGGTTGGGAGAATGATAAAACCAACACCTATATGTCCTTTACCTAGATTCACCAATTGTTCTAAATTTGCCATCTTGCTTTTTTTATTCCCTCTTCCAAGTTTATATATGTAAAATTATATCAATGTATACACATTAATATATGTGTACATTATATTAATTCTTGCTGCATTATTTGAAAGTTTCAAACATTTTGACATTTTACCTCTCAATATTTCATCATGTCACTCCTAAGGACATTTTTGTTTGTTTGTTTTGCAAAACCACAGTACTATTATCATACCTAAGAAATTTAACAATATTTTATATTATCTAATATCCAGTCCATATTCACACTTTTCTAATTGTCCCAGGCTGGTTGTGCTATACAAAGTCCTGCACTCTGGGATTGTCTCTTTCTTCGCTGTTGTTTAACTTGCTCTTCACTTCCTGAAAATTGTTAGATTTACAAGCTTGTTATTGGATGCAGGTTAAACATCTTTTGGCAAGAATACTTCATAGGCATCACTGCATGCTTGATAGTATATCACATCAGGAGGCAGATGATGTCAACTTGTCCCACTATCTGCAGTGCTGAATTTGATCTCTTGGGTAAGGTGGTAACTTACTTACTGACACTTGGCATCAGTAAGGCATCTGCAGGCTGGTACGTGGGTCCTTTGTGAACATCCTGTCCCCCACCTACCTTTCAGTGCTTTGAGTATCGAGGGATAATCCTTACCTAGATCATTATTATATTGATATAGTGTCTGATATTTTTTACCCTTTGCTTTCTCTTCCTCAATTCTTTATGGTGTGTAATCTAGGCCTTCATATTTTTATAATGTGGAGGGTTTTTTTAGCCACTTCCGTGGTGGTCAGCTAGATTTTGCTGTGATACTAGATTACGCCAAATGTTTTTCTTTCTTGCTTTTCAGATAAGAAGTAGTAACTTTAGCGGAGTGTTTACTACACGCCGGGTACCACACAGGCTCCTTACCTATAGAACTTCTTTCACTTTCTTTCCACACAACAACTCAGACTAGCAAGTGAAGTGACTTGCTCAAGATCTCCCAGCTCCTATGATGGAGCTGAGATCAAACTGGATTCTGTCAGGCTTAGAGCCAGGGTTTTTTCACCCTTCTGTGTTCCCTACTATCCCCAGCCCTGGCTGTGCCTCCCACCCTACAGCCTTGCCTTCGACAAATGTCTACCTGATTAGTTAGGTCCATAAACCAAGAAAGTTAGCTAGAAGGGGGCTGTGCAGCTGGAGAAGCACAAGCCACACACATCTAAAACGGGCAGGTGCTACTGGGTTTCAGACAAATATGGGCTACCATTGTCAGAAATCTTGCTCTGTATATTAACCATCCCAACGTTTTAATGTGGGCAACTAATACACATACTATGACACTCATCAGCCGAGTCTCCAAGTTCCAGTGCCCGCACTGCTACTTGCGGAGGCTACCTTGAGTCAGCCGAGGCTTTGTTTAGAAATGGAATTCAGTGTTTTTTCAGTCTGTTTTTTAACTTCCTCTTTTAAACATATATTGATATTCTTGAGATTTGATTTGAAGAGTGTTTGATTTTTGAAGAGACGAAAAGTTATTTTTCATAGAAGTATCACTTACCTGGCATATTATTATAAAACTTGGGGTTTATTAATTAATAGATTAACAGCATAATAGCAGATATTTCACCTGTAGCTTTGAATGAAAGCAAATACATTTTCCTCTGAATATCATCTGTAGAATTTTTCTTTCTTAAATTGTTGTCTAATACCTTATGAAGGGGATGAAGTTGTCTGTTATTCCATCTTGGGCTCCTTGTTTTGTTGTATAAATTTAACTGTGTAAATGAGTCATAGAAGAATCTAAGCTTGTTCCCATGAGAGGAACTGAAGCAGAACTGACACAGGTAAATAGCAGCGTTTCTCAGGAAGGACCTCAGTTGTTGCAGTGCTGGCTGAGGATAAAAACCTATTAGGTTAATTCCAATTGTTCTTAGCAGGATTATACTTGAGTTTGGAGAGATAGGGAAGGACCCTCTCAGCTCTTACTTCATCATGCAGGAATTTAGTCCTGCCCCCCCCCATTTTACAGGTTAACATCTTGAGACACAGAGAGGTTGAGTTGGGTGCAGGTCAGACCTGATTAGCTTAGATCTCTTGTAACTGACCCTCACTTTCCCTAAAGTTAAAGTTTTCAGTCAACAGATAATAATCATGATTCTTCACCATGGCATGTCACTCATTGTCCAGAGTGTTTCTTCCCTCCATGACCCAGGTTCCCATACCAGTCACATTTAACACGTGAAGAAATGAAGGTCTAAAGTAAGGCTGTCCGATAGAAACAGAAGGCAAGGCACATGTATAATTTAACATTTTGTAGTAACCATGTTAACAGAGAGTAAAAAGAAACAGGTAGAATTAATTTTAACAATATGATTTAACCTAATATCTAAAATATTTTCATATCATCATGTGATCGATATTAAACATTATTGAAAAATTTTTTACTGAGTCTTGGGAATTTCAGTGCATATCTTACACTTAACAACATATCTCAATTTAGATAAGCCACATTTCAAGTGTGGTGTGTGGCTACCGGTATTGGGCAGCATAGCACTCTAGCCCAAGGTCACACCCAGCTAAATTCTTCAATCGAAATCTCTTGAGAGTAACTTAATCAGCTTTCTTGTCCTCCTCCCAGTCTGAGGCCACATATTTCTATTTTCTTTGTGCCACTTTTTTCTCGGCTAACTCTAATTATAGGGAGATGCTTGGTCTGGTCATAACCACTAGCTCAGCAGTTTCTACCAGTCCTGGCAGCTGGTGAGACCAACATACCCTGCTTTGTAAATGACAGTGTGCGGCATACTTCCAAGTGTTTCCACAGCAGTTTCCATGATTTTCTTTCTCTTAGGAGTAACTCAATGGCATTTTGTAAAACCAGTGTGATTTTAATCCATCCTTTCTTAAAGACTCCTCTTAATCAATGCGTTCCTAAAATCATATAGACTAGTAGTCTCCCCAAGCAGAACAAATAAGCATTATATATTTTTTTAATCTGTTTTTATAGCAAATATGCCTGTGTTTTGATTCATGATGATTTGTTCTTTTCTTTTTTTTTTTTTAACTAGTCAGACACTCCACCAATAAATCAGTCTCATTTTGAGCATTATTCACAGGGAAACTGAGAGCATATTCACAATGAAACATTAATAAAGGTCAGATTTCATATCCATGAAATGTCAAATCTCTGGCCATTGACCCCATTACTTGAAGTATTAGACTATAATACAATCCCAGGGGGGAAAAGTGACAGAAGAATGGTTGATGGCTCCTGGAGTTTGTTTTGATGGGCTTCACCCAAATAGAAACCCTCACTTGTGAGAATTGAAATTTGAATAGGGAAAAGATTGTCCCGTATTCTTAATTTAGAAGCCAGACTTCCACATCTTCCAACATGCTCAGTTAAGGATGGAGAAGATAATACCTTTTTTTATTATCTTATGGCCTTTTCCAGTAATTGAGAGATAGCACCATAAAACCAAATAAATGAATCTCCCCTAACTCCCTGTAATGCTGTATTCTTTAGATTTTGACTTTATATCAGTCTCTCTTATTCACAGACCCCCTCAAATTTGTCATTTAAACAAATTAGGTATAAGGTAGCATCTGGAATCGGAGCAGTATGTTGTGCGGTAAGGGCCGTTTTCTTCTCACGTGCCGCCATCATTCCCTATAGCAATGCTCATTTAGACCCCCATTTAAATCACAATCCTTTTGTTCATTCTGATTCAAAGACATTTTTCTTTCTTTGAGTGGATATCTCAGGTTCATTTCCAAACGTCATTTAGTAGCTGTATTTCTGCTAAATAACCAGAAATTGTAGTTGACTCGAGCCAAGTGGCTTCGTACCTACGTTTTGCTTCCAAGTACAGTGCTGAGTAGAAATGTTTTGATTTCATTTTCAATATTAATAGTTGACTGAGAGTGATGGTTGGGGCTGGGGATGAGGAAAGGAAAGGAAAGGAAATATGGAATACGGTGGCAGCGTATCATCTCCTCCATGGATTCTTCCCCTGGGATTTTATGAAAATCGCACGAGGAATTGTTAAAAATCTTGGCGCCCAGGACTCACGGTCAGAAACCCTCAAGTCTGCGGCCCCAAGGTCAGGGCCCAGACAAGTGTGTAAAGCCGCCTACCTACTCTTACTTAATTGTGTCCATTTGTCAAAACTTAGGGAACAGTTTACTATATATAAATTATACCTCAACAAACTTATTATGCTGAAATATATTTACTTGCATGTACTGAAATTTTTGAGATTTTTGACACCCACGGTGGAGAATGTTTGGACTATCAAACATTCTGGAGTCTGAAGATAGAGCTCACATTTAAAACAATCATTCATTCATTCAGCAAACATTTAAGGAGCAGTGCTAGGCATTGTTCCTGCCTAGGGAGAACAGAAGTATGTGGAGACACAGTACCTGCCCCTCAGGGTTTTGTTTTATGTGTAAGATCAATATCCAACAATTACAATGCAGCGACGTAGTGTGACAGTGTAATGTGACTATATCTACAGAGCAAAAAGGAAGGAGACCCTGAGCAAACATATACACACGTGCGCACGCACATGCACACACACACGTGCACATACATTTCCAGTTCTACCCCATTTTTGTAGGTGGAAGTGGGTAGATAGTGTTGGGAAGATTTCACAGAAAAGTCACAGAACATGAGTCCTGAGTTATCTTAAGTGAAGAAGTGAAAAATATTCTATTTTTCAAAGGATTAGCTCTTAAAACTTGGTTCTAAAGTAAAAAAAAAAAAAAATGACCTTTATGATATCCATTGTTTTTTAAGGTGTTTTCAGCAACCTTTGATGTGATTCAGGTTTGTTTATCCTGATCTATCTAGTCCCAGCACAAATCACAATGCCTGACACACAATAGGTATGCAGCACTGTAGGTGTGCTGAATCGAATGTATGCTTTCAGTCATTTTACCTTCTCCCTGACAAACTGTTAGACACAATTGTGTCTTAGGGAGAGAATAATAATAATAGTACATAACTTACAAAATGACATCCAAGTTACCTCTGTAAGCATTGTTCCTTAAATAAAATAAAATTTGAAAAAAATTAAAAAATGCCCTTGAAGGAGAGCATATTTATAACTTAAAAGTGGTTCCTACTGGTATATTTCGTGGTATGATTTGATTTGCATATTTCAGGAGCACTAACTCTCTTTCTAAAACGATTTTTACTTTTCCTTATTCTTAAATATATCTGAGGTTTTAGAAGAGCAACTGGCCCAAAAGAAATGATCACAGCATTCCTTGCTGAGTCTGACATTTGAGTGGACACAGAAAACAGCATTGTGTTTTTCTGGATACTGGGTGCTCTTTCAGAATTTGAAGGGCAGAGAGTATTTGACACTGCATTGAAGAAATATATAGTCAATGCTGAGGTGTCTGTCTATTCATACAAGGCAACCTTTCTCCCTACACATTTTTGCAGCTTATATACAAATTATCATCATTGGTTACTTTGATGCTGTAGGTCATAACAGGAAAATTTGTAACTTGGCCCTTTGACTATGTTGTAACATGGAAGGACAAGAAGAACCAGTTTTGTTTGGAAGGCTGAATGATGCGCCCTATGCATGGAGCTATTTGCCGCTAGTCTGCCTGCTTCCCAAGCCTAAAAGCAAAGTGCATTCCAGGCTCTGTTCCATTAAACAGATATTCTGGTTGAAAGAAAGTAGATAATGTGGGAGCTGGACCTAGGGTTTTAAATGGCAGGATGGGACAAGGCATTCACTTTCGTGCTGGGCAGATGATTGAATCTGAGCTCCACTGCTAACCAGCTGTGGGGTCTTGGGCAAGTCACTTTACCTCTGAGGACCTTACCTTTCTAATTTCCAAAATGGTGGTTGAAGATTAAAGAAAGTAATAAATCTGGTACTAACAGTGTCTGGCACTAATAAATGCTTAACTGTATGTCAGATCTCTTTACTTTGCCCTTGTCAGCATATATGTCAACCTTGTCGTTTTCTTTTTTAAAAACTTTTCAAGGTTCCCATTACCCTTTGAGAAAGACCTAAACGTTTTAACCTGGCATTCAAGACTCTTTATGGTCTCATATCCACCTTTCTACCGCATCTGTTATACTTCATATTCATCCCACAGCAAAACCACACCATCTCTGTGCCTTCAGTGGGCCTCAGGCACTGACTTTCCTCCTCTCAGGATGCCTTTCTCCTGTCCGAGTCTAAATCCAGTCTACTGCAAGGCTCATTTTAAATGCCACTTCTTACTAGTTGCTCACCTTTTTTGGAAAAGTCACCTTTTTTGTCCAACACTGTATCTTATCACAGGTGAAGAGGCTTCTTCTTTTTCTGGTGAGTCTTCTCTTCTTTTCCACAAGGAGGCTTCCCCATGGCCACCTTCTCACTGTATCCTCGCATGGCCCTTTCTCTGTGCATGTGCATCCCTGGTATCTCTCCCTCTTGTAGGACACCGGTCCTGTTGGACAAGGGCCCCACCATTATGACCTAATTTAAACTTAATTACCTCCTTAAGAGCCCTGGGTGGACACAATTCAGTCACTAATACATGGGTATAAAAAATCCTGCCAGATCCTCCTAGGAGTGTGTGTATGTTTGTGTTCATATACGTGCACATGCCCACTGAGTGCAGGTCCCCCTGTTAGGAGATTTATTCTTCTTCCCTGCCCTCATGCAGAAAGTCTACAGAGCAGCAGATTACTCTGTTGCTCCCCTGAGGTAGTCAGGCTTGGCTGGCCCAGTAGAGCCGCACTTATGTGATCCCACCTTTCAACGACACTGCCCCTACCCCCACAGTGAGTACTCCAAGGGACGCACACTGTCTCACCCAGCCGTTCCATCACAGTCCCCTCCATGCCTACAGCCACCGACAAAGAAGAGCAAGAGAGAATGAACCACGGGAGGGAAGGGGAGGAATTAGGGAACTGGAACTGGAGGATAACATCTTTATTTTAAAAGAAAAAAAAATGAAGGCTTTACTTTTCTGTTAAACATTGTTCGTGGGTTGGTTTGTTGGTTGGTTGGTTGGTTCGTTTTTACCTCCAAATTTCTCCAGCTCTGCGATTTTGAAAGTCGCTAAGAAACCTCTATAAGTTAACAATTAATGTGGGAGAATGCAATCTAGTTGGATCCTTCCTTAACCCATCCCTGACTTACAGAGGGAGGTCATTCAGTTACAAATAGTTTATATTATTCTAAATCAGAGGCTCCTCACACTGTCTTCTGCCTGCAAATTAGCTGGAGACACAAGCATTGCATTATGCGAAGTATTTATTCTCACAATTAATATGCTGGAAAGTGTGGTTTCTCACTTTTCTGCCAGTACAAAGGTTCTCACCCTGTAGTGAATCTGTCACCTGGGGAGTGTTTCCTAAGTACCCAAGCCCTACTGTTCCCCTTCACTCCCCCACACCCCATGAGAGTGAGAGAACCTGGGGCCTCCCTCAACCCACACTGTCTACCCCAGTGTCATCGCTTCTTAATACTTCCTCAGAGGTTTCTGATTAAATTTTTCAAATACAGGAAGGATTCCTTTTTTATTTTTCTTTTCTTCACAAAAATCAGTGACCGATTCATAACATTTTTCTTGTTTTATTAATGAAATGTAAATTTTATAGAAAGTAAACAGTATAGTATAATGGACCCGCATGTATCCTTCCCCCAGCTCCAACAATTATTCACATTCTGCCATTCTCACTTCATCCATATCTGGATTATTGTTATATTTTTTGACTGATTCAAATTTGTTTCATAGATAAGAAAGAGAGCGTAGCCTATGAACTAAAAATTGGTTACCTGTCCTGACAGGTACTTCCCCTACCTTATTGCACTGAATCTTCATAGCACCTCTAGGCATTGTTACCCACATTTTATGAGCTTGGAAACTGACGCTCCAAAAAATTACATACCTGCCAGAAGTCTCCCAGCTAATAAGTGCTCAAGCAGGGGTTCTCTCCCAGAGGTGTCTCAAAATCCTTTTCCCCCTGAGCTGCACCTTAGGAAAATAAAGACCATGAAAAATGTGTAGTTAAAATTTTTTACAGTAGGGATGGATGGATAGCTATGTGATAAAGGAGATATGGTACAATGTTAATGTTAGAAGCTAGATGGTAGAATATGGGTGCAAAGTGTAAAATTATTAAAACTTTACATTTGAAGTTTTTCACAGTAAAATTTGGTGAGAAAGAGGAATCCCATCAGAAGCAAACTTTATCTTAACCATCAAGCAGTGGACAAAACACACAAGCTATTTTCCGATACCTATTCTGTTGGTATCTGCTCCAAAGAGAAAGATTTGAGATTGGTTGAATTTTAATCTTAAAAATAGCAAGCCAGGGATAGAGATTGCTTGGAGATGTACTTACTCAACATTAACTAGTGAGGTCTTCGAGAACTGAGAAACCCAGATGCAGAAGCGACGCCTCTCTTGGGGTGAGCCCTCGCTGTGGGCCAACAGCTCAGGAAGCCTCGCTGTTGCTGCTCACAAGAGATCAGAGCTGGACACAATAGTGGACAGTTTCCTTTTCCAGTTCTGGCCACTTAGGGTAATGATTCCATCGTTTACCCAAAAGAACATTTTGCATACATACAATGTACATGTTGAAGCTGTCCCTTCGCATGGAAGGGCATAATCAGTTTTGTTTTTTTTAACACTACATCAAAAACATAGAGCTACTCACGCTACTTTGTTGTGTGATGCAGACCCTGCTTTGTTGGTGAACTGGCCTGGTCAGAAACAGCTGAGCAGTCTCTGCTCTGTCGGCAGTGCTGGTTGGAGGCAAAGATACCCTGTCCAGGGGATTCCTGAGGGCATTTTGTTGCTGACGGTACAAGGAGATTCTGGATGGGCAACCAACAGGCCCCTCTCCCAGTGCTGTGTGTCCCAGCAGCCCAAGTTTGACTGCCATTGGCATTACCCCACCTGCCCTTCAGTGCTTGAGGCCAAGTGCTCCTGACCAGGGAAAGCTCTGCTCTCCTCGCTTTAGCATGCCATGGAGGAGGGAGCTGATTAGAGATAACAAAAGCCGCCTCTCTAGAATCCTCCAGCATCTCCACAAATTGCAAAAGTAGGGTCACACCAGGAAACCAAGAAGTTGCCAGCAACAGCCATTCCCAACGATGTCTAGAATTTCAAGTGAGTCTTGTAGCCCATGTGACTCACTGTGTTCATACCATTACACTGTTCTCCTTTCACTATACCCCGAGCAGAATTTAAAGCCCCCAAGAGGTACCTGTCCCTTGAGTTAACTACTCCATCAGCTTCCTTCATCCCGAAGTGTCCAGGCAGTACAGGCTAGAAGAGACCCAGACATAAATCACAGCTTCACCATTACTAGCTGCAAGAGACTTGGGGAAAGTTGCTTAACTTCTGTGAGCCCAGCTCAGACGATTATTGTAAGGTTTGGACTCTATAGATATAAGTGCGTGAAGTCACCTAGCATAGTCTCAGTTCCACAGCAAGTGCTACTAGGCACTGGTTTCCCTTTTCTCTGATAGGTATATGTGATAGGTTATAGATATGAGGGCTCATATCCCTACCTGTATAGCTGGTGGTATGAACACAGCTTGCGTCTTTGCATCTGTGCACTGCAGTTTTATCATCTAAAACCGGACGGCCTGTTCTCCAAGATGCTGTGATATTTTTTAAAAAAATTATACTATCTAATTGCTCTTTAGGGTGTTCGCTCAGATTATGGAGGCACAGGAAGGTCCTGTGCAAGGGCAGCCTGGAAAGGATGAGGGCCGGGAGCAGAATAGAGACTATGAGATTGGTGAGATTAAGTGAGAAAGGGCCTGGAGGAAATGATCAAAATGAGACCAGAATCAAAAGGTTGGCATTTCTAAAACCGAAGATTGCCACTTGGGAGTTTTGCCGGAGGCGAACCCCAAGGAGGGCTGAGTTACACCACACTAAGTACGTGGGTGCCCGCGCTTATGGTCACTTCCCCACAGGAAACCTAATTGCAGCCTGAGCCCCATGCACCTTCCTGCCTGGGGGAGGCTCGTAGGCTGCTGCGTTGGATGAGTAGACCACTGCAGCATTCCTGCCCATGCCTGCCACTGCTGCCTTCTCCAAGAATGATTTCGGTTATTATTTCATATGGTTTCGAAACCAGGAGAGATCATTTGCTCAGTTTTGCATAACAAACATTAAATCCGTCGTTCAGTTTGCAGTTTAGCTTTGCTTGTGGACCCTTCTGTCCTTGCCTGCTGCAGCCATCCAGGCGCTCAGGAAGCATCGCCTTTCTTCTCCCAGCCGTTGGAGTGGGGGTTGGGGGGGAGCCCAGTAGTTGGGCTTCCTTAAATGCAAGCAGATGGAAGCAAGCAGGAGTGTGGAGGCAATTAGAGGATTTCTTCCTCTGAGCAGTGCGGGTTTGCTCTCTTTGGGTGTGTGGCTGTTCTTGCTCATTTTTATTTTCCGTTTGGGTTTCGTCAGGTTGTCAGCTTTTTTTTTCAGGCTGTATTTTTGCTTCTGGTTGCAGGAGTGTGCAAAATGAGGTGACTTGGCTGATTATTGTATGGAATCGAACTTTCCACATCGAGGTACGGATGGTACATGATGATGATGATGGCACTTCATAGTTGTAAAATATCCTGCAGTTTAAAGAGTGTTTTCACATACATCGCCGTCTCATTTGGTCTGGACAGAAGCTGAAAAAAAAAAATATGAAGGCTCTACTCACTCTGCTGGAGTCAGAGTTTTTCCTTGTCTTTACACCATCTCTGTAGTCAAACCTCAAAGGAGAGAGTAAAACAATGGAAACTATAGCCTTCTGCTTTGTTCCTTTTCTCTTTCTAGTTTCAGTCCATCAGTTTAGTATTTTACAAGCACTTCATGAGCACACTACTAGATTCTCTGGTGACATTTAAATAATTGTAGCGGACAACCTTTGCCGTCATGGAGCTTCCAATCTAATTGGGGACACACCTCCAACTGTGACTTTACAGCACACAGAAGGTACTCAGAAACTAAGTGATGAATGAGTGGGTGAATGAATGGATGGGTAACATTAATACACCAAAGTCCTGAAAGCAAGGAGAAGAGCTAGGGAGGAGCTGAAAGGTGCACAGCCTTCAGTGGGAACAGGTACAGAGGCTGCAGCACCCGCAAGTGCCTGGGTGCCTGAGAGCCAGAAGGCAAGAGGACCAGGCGCCCTCGTGGATTGTCTGCATTAGTGACATCCGTCAGTGCAGCTAAATGAGATCTGAAGGTATTAAAGGAAACCATATACATATAGGCTGAGAAGTGTAAGGAAAATGTCATTCTCTCTCTCTCTCTCTCTCTCTCTCTCTCTCTCTCTCTCTCTCTCTCTCTCTTTCTCTCTCTCTCTCAAAGATGGGATAAGCAGAAAGAGGGAGGGAAGAAGGCAGACAGATTGAAAAAGAGAGATAGCTCATAAAACTATAAAACTGTTATTGGGAGAAGTGCCAGCAAAGTCTGTCTCTGGATTTGAGAACCTGCTATGTTGCAGCCCTGTACTAAGAGCTGGAAGAAGGCAATGGAGAGAATCAAAGAGATACAAGACTTGGTGTCAACCCTTTAGAGACCCTGCCTTGCACAGGAAACACTGAAATAATTGAATGACCCCTCTCCCCCTTCATATGTCAAGTGCCAGGGGATAAGCCGAGGAATTGAGAGTCAGGGAGACCAATCGGAGCCTGAGGAGCTAAGAGGAAGGCTTCTGGAGGGTAAGACTGGCATGAGGTGAAATGTGGGAAGTACATGGATGAAATGTGGGAAGTACATGGACAGTTTGTGGAGATATATTCCATCCTGGGTAGAGATCGTGTTGGGGCAATGGGAGATTGATGGAAGAGGTGTGGGAGCCCTGGTGTGGAAGGCTTAGAAAGCAAGCTAGAGAGCTAGAGGAAGTTGCTGAGCAGGGAAGTGATTTTATGGAGGTAGTAAATGGAACTTTTTGTTCATGCTCAGAGTTCTCTTTAGTGTGCTGCTGCCCCGGATGCCGGGCTGGGGGCTCTGCATTGCTCCTTTGCTGAAGGTATAAGAGTAAGGGAAGGGAAGTAAACCCCTCCTTGGGATGGGCACTGAATCTTTTCAGTGTCTTCTGGGGACACCGATATGCTCCAGACCAAATACTACCACCACTCCAGTGGTTAAACGAGAATAAGAAAAGAATATCCTATAGTATGACTGCCAGTAGGATACTGTTTTTATTGATTGTTTTGGCTGCCATGAAACTGTACTCTGTGAGTGTTTTGGAGAACTCCATAAATTTGTGCTATATACTAGATATTTTCATTATGATTAATTTTTTAAAATAATATACACATTAATACACACCCCCCAGAGTAGAGTACTTAGAAAATACAGAAAAGCACAAAAGACAAAACAAAAGTTACCTATTATTCTATCACTCAGATATAATCGCACATGTTGTTACTACTTTGGTCAGTGTCCTTTCCCAGTGTGAATTTGGAAGTTTTAAAAAAATGATTTCAAATTGCACTTAATGTCTTATATATTATTTTTTTAACTTGGCAATATACCATGAATACTTCTCTGTCAATAAATTTATTTTACAATATGATCTTAGTGCTACATCCTATTCCACTACAGGAATCTACCGTAATTTATTTAATCAATCAAATAGGAAACTGGTCTCTTATTTTTGCTCATTTTTGTTGTTTCCAATGAATTAAGTTTTAACTATATTTTTTTAAAAAATTATACTATAGTATTTTCAGATAATCTTGTTTTCAATGAGTGAATCACCCAGTCACATCTAAATGAATATAGAAAGTTCTCCATGAAGTTCTATCTCATTTTTATTGTCACTTTTTTGAAAATGATAATTAATCAACCCTGAGTGGAAAAGAATTGTACGTGCCATAGTATGCCTTCCTGAGGCTGTTAAAAACAGGAGCAGACCAAGCTCCATGCTGATGGATATACTCGAAAATAGAATAAGAATTTAGGGGTCTCACTTTGATCAGGTGGTTCATAGAATTTAAATGTCGTCCTGTACTTGATTGTAGTGAAATTTCAGCAACAAAAAATTTAACCCTTAGTATTATCTTCATGTAGATAAAGAATCAAGCATTCAGAACTTTCTTTACCCTCTCTCTCTACCGCTTAACAATGTCTCTCTGCAAGACACCTGTCCCCTACCTGATGTGGGACACCATTTAGAGGACTGGTTCCTGCTGACTTTATTAAAAGCTGTTTGTGTTTTATTTCCAGTAAAATGTGTGATTCACTACAGTTCAAGGTAACTCCATTATCTCAGTATTTTTTTAGTGGAATTTTTCTGTGGAAACCATAGAATAGAGAGGAACCCTCTTAGGTCTCCCAAAAAATATTGATTTCTGCCTCCTAGAGTCTGTATTATCATTTAGGTTACTTGTTTTTCCTAATTATTTTTTATCCTATGCTTATCTGGGTGAGATATGTGTTGAAGAGCAAGAGATGAAGAAAAAGAAGCATAATGTTCTATTTTTCTTAATTACTTTGTCTAACTGCCGCTGGTGCATGAGAACACGGGTTTTGATGTTGAACTAATACTTGGCAGTTTGCTAAAGCCTCTTATCAATTCTTATAATTTATCTGTATTTCTCTTAGGTTTTCTGTATAACCAATCATATGTAAAAAATAATTATGTTTTAGTTCTTCCTTTTCAACCATTTATCTTTGATTTATTTACTTTTCTTGTCCTACCACTCTGGCTGGAACCTGCAGTACAGTATTAAAAAGAAGTAGGAGAGCACACCACCTTGGCCTGTTCCTGATTTAAAGGAAAGGCAGTTAACATTTAACCACTGAGTATGATGTTTACTACTGGCTTTTAGTAAATACTTTTGATTAGGTCAAAAATGTTCCCTTCTGATCCTAGTTTGCTATGAATTCTGATTTTTTTAATCACAAGTGTTAAATTTTATCTGATGCTTTTTCTGCGTCTATTAATAAGAATGTAGGGTTTGTTTAGTTTTTTTAATCGGAGAGTGAGGCAATTATTGTCATCAGTTTTCTACAGTTAAACCATTCTTACATTATTGGTAAAAATACAAATTAGCCATGATATATTTTATGAATCGTTGGATTCAAATTTCGTTTACTAAATTTGTTTAGGATTTTTGTGTTTGTATTTATATTCAAGATTGGCCTATAATTTTCTTTTTTCCTACTGTCCTTGTCTGATTTTGGTGCCAAGGTTATTTATAATAGTGCTTTTCCATTTTGTATATCTGAAACTTGCCTCTTTTTTCTCTTAAACCATCCGAACCTGGTGTTTATTGGTTTTGTTTTCTTTGATGAAGGGATGAGTAGGTTTTAACTGATGAATCAACTTCTTTAATGGTTTTCAGAATATTCAGATTTCTTTCCTCTTGTTTCAGTAATAAATTGTATTTTTCTATGAAGTTCTTCATTAAAAATTTAAAATATGGCACACAATTGTTTATAATATGCTTTTATTTTTTAATCTCTGCTAAATCTGTGATTATGTTCTCTCTTTCATTCCTAATATTATTATGAGTACCTTTTCTGTATTTTACTTGATCAATTTTGGTGATTTGTCTATTTTACTAATCTTTCGAAATAAACAGCTTTTCTTTTGTTAATCTTCTCCAGTGTATATGTTTTCTGATTTTATTAATTACTCCTCTTTATTATGTTCTTCTTTCAATTAATTGGCTTTACTTTTGTTCACTTTCTTACTTCTTGAGTACTCATTGATTAATTGATTTTCTTTTCTTTTTTTTCTTCCTTAGGATAAGACTTAAGTATTTTTCTCTAAGGACAACTTTAGCAGTCTCTGACAAGTTCTAATATGGAATAGTTTCATCTTCACTCAGTTCTAAGAATGTTTTAATTATTATAATTATTTCTTTTTTGATTCATTAGTTAGTAGCAGTAGGATTTTAAATTCTGAAACAAATGATTTTATAGTAATCATTTCGTTTTGGAGTCTAACTTAAAAATTTTATTGTTGTCAGAGAATGCTGTTGGTATAATACCAGTTTCACAAAATGTATTGAGACTTGGTTCATGGCCTAATATGTGATCAGTTTTTTTTTTAAACATTCCATGAATTTTTTTAAATGCACATTTTTTGATGGGGGCTCGGGAGAGAGGGTTCTAAATATACCCATTAGATTAAACCTCTTATTATGTTGTTCACATCTTTTATACACTTAATAATCTATCAGTCACAAGAGAGGTATTTTTAAAACCTCTCACTATCTTTGTCACTTTGTCTTTATAATTCTGATGATTTGCTTTCTACCTGGCTATATCCACTTCCTAGGAAGGGTGTTGAAGAACTTTTCACTGGCATTGTCCTCTTTCCCTCAAAAGGAGATTCCTCCCTTTGGCATCTAAGGAATCCAGTTTCTCAGAAACCCTGGCCCCAAGGCTTTCATCTTCAGATTACCTTGTTAGCCAACACTAAGGGCTATTTAAAATAAAAATAAAAAAAAAAAAAGTATCATAAAATCAGAGCTACTATGCTTGAAAGAGCCTTAAAGTTCATCTAGTCCCACCAGTATCTGTTCATCTAAATTCTGCTAGAACATCTCTAGCGTCAAGAGATTTTCTACACTCTTTGGGAAGTTCTCATTATTAAAATGAGTTGTAAGAAAATATTCTTCAATATAACCATCCATCGGTTTGTTTTAAAGACTGCTTAAAATGCCTTCTTCTCTAGGGAAAACAATTTTCAGTTTTTGTATTAGTTTTTCCCAACACAATTCCGAGTCCTTTTAATATCCTGATTGCTGTTTACTGAACAAGTTCTAGATTCTATATAGTTATGATTTGAGAGACTTTCAAATTATGCACACACATATGCATATGGGTATGTGTATGTATGTATATGTTTTAAGGAATATTTTATTAAGGAAGCCTGAAGCCCCTCAGGAAAATATCCTATATTGAGGCTAAAATCTATCATGTAATGATTTCTCTCTCTCGAGGGAAGCATTGAGATGAGAGACTATAACACTTGCCTATCGTTTTTAAGCATGTACACCGAGATCCAGGTGATCCTTTTCCTGAAGATCAACAGCACACAGCATGAGGGATAAGAAAAATGCATAGCAACAAATTTCCTGTTTAAAAAAAAATCCGACTTTGTTTAGAAATTAGACTGGCTTGCTTTCTGTTTCTAATAGAGAATAGGGAAAAACTTGTCCTTTATTTGCTGACATAAAGTGTTAGTTGAAAGTTCTAGAGTCCACAATTCATACACCGAGGGAAGGTAGTGTTGTGCTTGCTGGGAGTTTGCTTTAAGTCATAGGCATTCCACCCCATCCTCATAATCCTCTCCAACCATCAAGAAAGAAACCCCAGCTCGGGACCCAGAACAATTTGGACTCTTAAAGAGTCCCACCTTCAGACAGACAATGCGAGTAGTATCTTAATATTACTTAGTATTGTGTTTAGTAAGGAATGGAGGATCAGCCCTTTAAACTGGTCTCTGTCTCTTGGTACCTAAAATTTCATTATCATTGCAACTTTAAAAACTTGGAGTTCAGACTTGCTAAGAATGGGTAAGTGCAGCCTCTGGTTTGGCAGCTCCTTAACTATAATCTGACAGCCTCCCTAGGTCAACCTAATTTAGGAGAAGACTGCTATGATAACCAGCAGTTAATCTGAGCTAGGTTTGTATAGCAGCTTTACCCAACACATTTATATCAAAAGCACCCATGTTTCTAAGTGTTTCTGGAGCCCCAACTTAAGTGAGGCGAGACCTAATGCTATATTTCTTTAAATACCATTAGGTAGCACTTGCTTTTAAGCAGCCAGGTAAAACATTTGATTCAAATCGAAATTACTTTCAGCTAACACACCTCCCCGCCCGCCCCCCAATCTTTTTCACACATGCTGCTGCTAAACCACATGTCCCCCATCCTGCACTATGCAATAGTTTTTATTCTGGCCCTCACATTTCCCTTCACTAACTTTATCATCTCGGTTCTGGCCTATTTCTCTAGCCTATCGAGATATTTTTATATCTTGAGATTGTCACCTACAACATATCTTATCCCTCCAAAAGTTTGTTGCATCCAAACTTTTTATCAAGCGAATTTTCCATATCGTCATCTAAGACGTTGGCAAAGTTGTTGAAGAGCTCAGAGCCCCGTTTTATGCCCCTAGAGGTCATCTTCTAGGTGGACATGGACTCACTGATCAGCCCCATTTCAACATTATTAACCTCCTTGGCTTGATATCCAGCCTACATTTTCCTATTTTATTCCCAAAGGATTGTGAGAGGCCTTTTTGGGATGATGCCTGGCTAAAGTACACAAAGGACTGTATTTCTCTGATTCCTGTCACAATAGAAAGTGGGCTAACTGCCCCTCCGCTGAAAGCACTCTGTTTGGGGGATCAGAGCAAATTCTGAAACCTTGTAGTAACATTACCCAGATTTGGCCTTTTTTCCCATCAAGCACTCCTTGACAGACACTTTTTCCATAAGATCAGTTCTTTTCATAAGACCAAGTAATGATGAGATTTCAAATACAGAAATGGAATTGAATTTTACCCAATGCTGTATTTATGCCTGTTTTATAGGCATTCAGTTTAACAATTTTCCTCACTTATAGTAAACTATCAAATACTAGAATGTGATCAACTAAGTCCCCCAGTCCCATTGCACCAGTCAATAGCCCTGTCTATCCCTCCTTTTCACCTTCGCCATCACCTCCTTAAATCAAGGTTCATGAACACTGGCTTGGACTGTTTCCTAGTGTGCGTCCCTCTTCTAGGTGCTCCTTCAGCTGAGCCATTTTGCTTAGAGCTACCAGACTAAGTCACTCTTGCTCAAGACTCTTCAGGGATGACCTGCCATACTCCAAATTGAATAAGTCCAGTCCTGCTCTGTTGGCTTCCAGTCTGCTCAGAGCAGCCACCCTCCCATTCCCCAGACAGTATGCTACTTAGTGGATTAATCACTCTTCCTTAAACACTCCCCTTGCCTCCCTGAAGCCCATCTTTGTTCCGAATGTTCCTGGGGGCAGGAATGTCCCAATGCGTTTCTAGATTTAGAAATCTTGCTCCTCTCTGAAGCGATAAACTAAATGCTTTTCCTCAATGAAGCCTTGACTGATTCCTCTATTGGAAGTTATTCCTTCCTCCAATATGCTCCTGTTGGTACTGCATGACTTCCAAGTGGCGGATGTCCTGTGTAGAATTATTTCTGTACTTCTTTTATCAAAAGCTGTTCTAGTACTGGCACAACAGTTTATTCACCTTATGAGCTCACCAAGTTTAGGCACCTACTAGATAGTCAGGTGGATGGAAGCCTGGCTGGCTGGCTGGCTGGCGGGCTTGCATTGAGATTCAAGAGAAGATAGATAATTTGCCATGTTCACAAAGCTCTGTCTAATAGAATCAATAACAGAGTCAGTTCTCAAATTCGGTAATAAGATATTTGTCCAGCACTGCACTATATTATATTTCATGGTTTTGCTTTGATTTTTTTCATGAAAGTATTAGTAATAAACATCCAGTTTTATGAATTAGACCAAAAGTCTCCTATGTGATGGTTTGCTATGTTAAAAATGTATTACCCCTTAATTTTGCATACCTGAGAATATAAATTTGGGGAAAAGGTGTGATGGGCTTTTCCTACCACATTCTTCAAGCTTCAGAAATCTTTTGAAAGGAGACATTGAATGTTTGTCCCACACAATTTAAAATGTCTACTAATACCTTAGTAACCTTGGTCTTTTCAAATCTGAAAATCACAATTCTCTTAATAGAAGAATGCACTTGGGTTGTACTGTCAGCAGTTTTTTGTTTGGTTTTTTGTCTTATTTATTTTGAGTGAGGGGTGGGCTAGGGATCTGATGTTTAAAATAGAGTTATTAAGCCCCAGGATGAAATAGTTACCCCACTTAGAGACTGGTGGGTCTGGCTTTCTCAGGCTACAGTTTAACAAAGGCACGATGTTGTCAACCTGAGCTAGGGCTGATTTGCCTCATTTGAATCTGAAAGGGAGCCCACATCCTTCCTGTTGCCACTCAAAGATGCTGAAAAGAATTCACAGAGAAAACAGATGGGCTAATATGTGTTATGTTTCCCAGACGTCCAGTCCCTGTGTCCCCAAAACAGTGTAATAATTGGGAATGAGGTTGAACAGGAGAACAAAGGAATAAAAGTGTAAAATGCTCAAGAAAAACTAGCCAGAAGCAATTCTTTTTAATCTGCTTCTCAGTATTTTTCCAAATGTGGGACTGTAGATAATGGAAAAGGGAAAGAAATGCAGGATCATTTTTATCTTGCACAATAGACCCACAGAGACTTGCTTTCATTCATGGGTTGACCAACTCTTACTCTACCAATTTCAAAAGTGAGGGAGGCCAGTCTATCCTTTTTTTGTTCTGTGACGTTGGTGCTCCTTTCTTGCTTTAAAAAAATCCCCGAAAGTATGGAATGGCTGAAGCACAAGCCATTTGTTTCAGCAATTCAGTCAGAATTTCCAACTTGCTTTCAATGTTAGTTTTAAAAAAATGATGTGAATTTCATGGCATTATATGGATAGATTGGCTAAAAAAGAAAGAAAGGAGGAAAGGAAAGGAGAGAGGCAGAAGAGAAGAAGAGAAAAGCCTGCATGCCTAACATTTCTTTTCTCACCAAATATTTCTTGGGTTACCTCTTGGGTAACCTCTAGTACAAGCAAGTCTTATCAGTGTTAGTGATGTGGTCATGTTACAGAAAGTCGCAGTCGAAGGAATTTGGAGCCATATAAATAAAGCAAGGACTGCTTCAAAATGGACAAGTATATTAGTAGCAGTTGAACATACTTTCGCTACACGGTTAGAAGTTAAAGATGTTAGATTTAATTTAGGTATAACAGGGATATTCTACAGAAATGGGGATGTAAAATATGAGATTCTTCCCAAAGGAAATCTCATAGTATTTCTGGAGGTCTTATAATAAGGAAGATTACCATTTTCTGGTATGGGCATTCATCCCTACACTTGCTTAATTCCAAATTTGTTCCCACTTATAGATTTTAAGCACATATTTATTTAAAGTATTATGGGGTCATGAATGCTATTTATCTTGTACTGAAACTTTGCCCTATTCACTATAATTGAGTTATCTCTTAAAACTTTTACTTTTTAAGGAAAAACTCTGGAATCACATCGAAAGTGTATAATTTGCCTGGGAGATATAGAGTAACTTTCAGCAGATAATTAGATGCTTTGAAAATAAAGAAACAAGCTAGAACCTAAACTAAAAGAATGACTGGTTCTGTTCTCCCTCCCTCAGGATATTTTAAAACGTTTTGGATTCACCTTTTATTAAGTATTCGTTGGTGCATCTAAGTTTTTCCATGTTAGAAGTTAAACCCACTTATTTGGGTTTAACAGAGCGAATGGCATCATTCTTTCTTTAGGGAAGCCCAGTCTGTATATCATAAACATGATTATCATTGCCATTAAGTTTCAGCTGTTACTCCAGAAAAATTTAATCAAAAGTGCACTACATGTGAAGATCAGTGAGTAACATTTGGGGCTCAAAATACTAAGCAAATATGAGAGTATTTTTTTGTTCACTTTCAGCCGTGAGTTATCAGCCCTTACGAATTTGCCACAGACTCATAATGTTAGCACTGGAAGAAATATTCACAGTTATCTGAATCAACCATTGCAGCGGCTAGGACCAGGTAGGGTGGGGGCTTACCTGAGGTCATCAGTGAGTCAGGGCGGAATAGCAGTACATACATTTGCTTTCTGTTAAATCATTTTATTCACTTTTTAGGGAACACATATCACTAGACGGTTTACCACTTTTGATCAAATGCTCCAAATCTTCAACTTGAATTAATCCTTTCAATTACCGAGTATACCAACGCTGTCACTAGATATGTAATGGAAACCACAGATTCAGGCAACACAGGTAATTTTAAACTTTCTAGCGGCCACATTTAAAAAAAAGAAGAAAGAAAGAAACAGATTAAAGTAATTTTAATAATATATTTTACTTAAGACAGCATGTCCAAAACATTATCATGTCAACATGCATGACATTTTAAAATTTATTAATAGATATTTTAGGTACTTTTCTTCACACTAAGGCTTTGAAGTCTGGTTATATACATCACATTTCAGTTTGGACCAGCTACACGTAGTTAGTGCTTACATATCATACTGGACAGCGAAGTCTATACAGCTGACCAGGCCCAAGCTTTGCGCTAAACCGCAGGCTCCTAACCCATGAAATTGTAAATGTCTCAGTGTCTAGATCACATTTCTTTTAATTTTTGCTTTTAATATGCCATGCTTTTTCATGAAAATCCAGAGAGCAGTAAGCAAGCCTAAACTGCTGTAAAGTGAGTATATCTGTTGAAAACATGGTCCGGCTCTTGTTAAGGTAGTGTTGCTGTGTGATGTATTGCTCCCGCCTTCCTCGAATTCTGTAAAGTTTCGCATTTCCTTAATGTCAAAAGTTCTCTTACCAGCTGCAGCTGTTTCCTGTGGATAAGGCTCTAAATGGCTTTTATTTATGAGATATCTTGTACTATAACTGCTTTCAGAATGAATATGTATTCCAAAGCCTGTATCCCAAGTCAATCTAACTAACAATCTTGAAGAAATCATTGTTAAACTTTAGCTGTAGCTCTCAACAGTTCTATGTCTCACTTTGACCTAATTATAAAATTTAATGTTAAAATATGTGAAGAGGGAGATCAAAGAAGAGGATCATTTCACTTTCTGTTTGTTCATGCATCACCTTTTACATCTCCCAACACCCACCTCCAGCCAGCTCAGCGAAGGTGACACATGGAATAGTAATGAATGACTGTAGAAGCTGAGGCTATCTTTTATTTTCCTCATCATTGACGTAGGAATAATAATAGCGCCTACCCCCAAAGACTTGTGAGAATGAAACATAAAGCACAGTATCTGACATATAGTTTGTACTCAACAAAAATGATAGCTGTTGTTATTATTAACTTTGCAATTGCTTCAGAAAAAATGGATGGATAAAGTAGAGAGCAAGTAAGTGTATCTAGTCTGAAAAATGGAAAGGAAGCCTGCCAGTTTTTTAGGACATTATTCACATGATTCTTGGAACCAAACCAGGCTCCACCCAGAGCTGAGAGTTTTCTGCAATGTGTCTTTAGCATGACTGTGAACCAACATCACTTCCAGTGATAACGGGAATGTTAGAGCCAAAATGACTAGTTCATTTCAAAGGACAGGCAGTGAACAAAGGCAGAGGGAGGAGCTGACCCAAATAATGTGTTTCAAGTCATCAGAGCACGTTCATATCTGATTTTCACAGTGAATTTGGACAGCTGTACAAGAGAAGACAGAGTAAGTGTTTTAGATGGCATTTGGGATCTTTCGTAATGCTTCTTAAAACAATTCCAAAGAGTAAGGAAATAAGAGTTTTTAGGATATAAGACTTGCAAGATAACTCTCTTCCTTCCTTGACATTTGCCTTTTGCCTCTGCTACCCAATAAACCCTCGTAGCTGGAGCTCATTGAAGCTTCCAGGTATCATCTCTTGGTTGAACACAACTAAAATCATGCCAAGTAGTGACTTGGCACTCATAACGTAAGTACAGTTCTCTCACTGAAAACTGGTGAGTTCCTAAAATACTTTTGATTCACTTTCTTTCTCTGCTGAACTACGTCAGTCTTTAACTAAAGTGCTGCTTGTGAGAGGAGGTTATTGACATTTAGGAGAAAACACAATATAGACTCTTGGTCTACGTGCAGGCTTCTGTGGACATATTTTCATTTTTTAAGGAATATTATAGTTATCTAAGTTATATGTCTAACTATTCATCCTGAGTACCTAAATTCTCCATAATTTGGCATTTATCTTTTGGGGACCATTTTTCATCTGCTCCTATAATCCAAACATAAGCACTAAGATTATATAATGGTTTCTCTCTTGGTTTTCCTGATTTGCCTGAAATATTAGCCCCTGTTGTTGTTAGAGAGTTCTGACTATGAAGCCTACCCATAAAGTCAGTGACTGACAGCACAGAGAACAATGGGCTACTTCACCTTAATTTGTATGCCCACCCCTTTTCTTTCTTCTTTGCTTTGGTAGGTAGTTGCCTATTCTAGCAAAATAGAGAGCCATTAGAAACATACCAAATAGTGGTATATTCATACCATGGAATACTGCTCAGCAATAAAAACTACTATAATAAATAAAACTATAAAAACTACTATAGTACACAACAATAATGTACATTATCATGCATAAATATCAAAAATAAGTAGACGCAAAGAGTACATACTGTACAATTACATTTATATGAAGTCCTAGACCATACAAAACTAATCTATGGTGGTAGAAATCATAACTATGGTTGCCTTGGACAGGATTGACTGCAAAGGGGCCCTGAAGTATCTTTCTAGGGTGATGAAAATGTTCTCTATCTTACTGGGGGTTTAGGTTACACAAGAGTGTGTGTGTGTGTGTATTTGTCAGAACTCATTGAACTTGAGATCTATCTATACATTGTACTGTATGTGAATTATACCTAAACTTAAATAAGAAAGAAACTATGAAGAAAGAAGAGGGAACTGAAAAAAATCCATAATACCTACTAAACCTTCCCAAATTATTAGAAATTCTATTTTTGTTTCTGAGATATTCTTTTCAAAGCCAGCTACCGGGTAGCTTTTTCATCAGCCCTTTTTGTACCAAGTGCATTGTGGGGCAGCATTTTCCTTTTTTTTTTTGGACTCTTCCTGGTGCTACAGTACACAGATGGTCAGCCACACCTCAGAAGCCTTCCTTTTCACAAAGATTATCCTAGATTATATGGGAAATTCATGTTTTGTAAGTTGTGCAAAGAAAATGAATTACTCAAAGAATATTTTTTGGTAAGGCATACTTTCATTCCCTAATTTATGGTTGGTTGTTTCAATTTGGAATTTGCAAGAGTGCTCTGGAACCCAGGACTTTTTATGAAGTGTTCTGTGTTGTGAAATGTAGATGTTTACATTAAATTTGAAATCTGTTATTTACCCTCTCACTCTCTCCCTCCAGGCCATCCTCCCTGCTGTTAAGCAATCTTTCTGAAATACAAGTCTGTTGGGTAACTCTTGCTCAGAAGCCTTGATGGCCTGCTCCCTCTTTCACATTTAGGCTCCTGCCTAACTTTCTGGTTGTCCACCTACACTGTTGGCATTTGTCACACTGAACAAGACCGCTTCCTAGAATGCCCCTTCCTGAACCTACGCCCTGGGAAGAACTGTTCCTCAGCCTGGGGAGCGCTTAGCCCACCGCACTCCTTCCTCAGACCTTTCCACAGGCCAAGCTCAGATGCCTGCCCTCTGAGAACCTGTCCCAGCCTCCTCAGGATAGGAGTGACCCACATGCCTGAGCTCCCCAGAGCAACACGTGTGTGTGTTTATCCAGGAGTGCACACATACAACAGACCCTTTCCATGACCACCTTCAGCAGGTTGCTGGATGCTGTTCAGCTATGGGATGGCATTTTACATCTTTGTGTTCTGTGCACACTGGTACATACATAGTATTGGTCCATAAATGGTACATGGGTGGGTGGGTGGATGGATTCATTCTCTTTTTTATTCATTTAATACTACAGTAGTCTTATTTGTGGGACCTCTGAAGAAGTGACACATAAGAACCAGAACGTTCTGTGACCCTAGCAAAAGCAGACTTGCTAGGACATGTCAGTGTTCTGGTACTGGTCTCTGCTTTCTTGGTCCGAGAGGTAAGAAGAACCTGACAATGCTCTCTTCCTGGGTTGCACTTTCTACCTCTCCTCTGCATGAGGGAATTCCTACCCAGTTCTGAGAAAGAAAACCAGAACATGCCGCTAA
This sequence comes from Pteropus medius, assembly GCF_902729225.1. Taxonomy (NCBI): domain Eukaryota; kingdom Metazoa; phylum Chordata; class Mammalia; order Chiroptera; family Pteropodidae; genus Pteropus; species Pteropus medius. The sequence goes on along the minus strand of NW_024340696.1, from coordinate 29,269,696 downwards.
TAATGTAAACCGGGGCAAGAAAAAAGTGAAAAACAATATAAATACCACCTAACAATAAACTAGCTTTTTAAATTTCCTAAATACCTTCACATTTACCACTTTATCTTCACAAAAAAAATCCCATGAATTAAGCAGGGAGAGGATAATTGTCTTAGCAGGCAAATGAGAAAACTGAGGTGAAATCAAGGCCAGATGATTTGCCCAAAGTCACACGTCTGGTTAGTGATAATGCTGAGATCAGAATAGAAGTCCGTGTGCTCCCGCCAAGCTGGGAGATTGTTCAAAAGTCCGAGTTCCCAGGAAAGATCAAATAATTGCTGGAAAAGCACTTCCGATCGCCAACGAAAACAGATCTTTCCAGCTGAGTGCCCTCCCTAAGGCCTGAAGAGTATTATCTGCCAAGTAGCTACTCTTTTGTCTTCTGCATGAACCACCCAAGGCTGAACGCCACTGTGAAATCTGTGAGAATCAAGAGCAGCTACACACTGCAAAAATATACTGGAAACTTATGGATTAAGTAACTGTCCATTTAGATAGAAATTAAAGACTGTCTTTTCTTAAATCCTTGCCAGGACACAGGTGTGGGCGCTAATGCAGATAGAGAGCTTTGTCGTGTGTGTGTGTGTGTGTGTGTGTGTGTGTATGCGTGCATGTGTAACAAGAGAGCTATTTCTGCTAGTCCGGTGTAATATCTAAAAGCAAACATGTAACAGTAGGATAATGGCTGCTGATCCTGCGTTTGCAGCTGCAGCTGCATCATTCCTCTGGGGAAGGCAAGATGGCTGTTCTCCAACTCTTCCTAAAGAGCGAGCATCGAGAACAAAAAGAGAACTTGCTCGTATTTAATACTACACAGTCCGATCTTGTGTCCTGCATTACGTGCCTACCTCAGAATCTGACTACAGAGACAGTTCATCAGCTTTGAGACCCAGGATTTGTTCTACGAGATCATCCAGACCTTCTTTGTTCAATAATAAATAAAATCTCGTTCATTTTATGGGCAGTAAAAGAGCCAGGTCTTTTCAGACATTAACAAATGAGGGACTGTGAATTTGGTCTGCCTTGCTGACTTGCTGAACAGAGAAGACCACAGTCACTTTAAACTTTAGACATATTCTTAATTGTGTTTAAAGCATCATTGGCTTTGATATCAAATTTTAACCACTGTCAGGTACCCATCTTTGGAATCCTCTTGTCTTTTTTTTTTTTTTTTTTTAATCCACTCTGCCCTGTTCCCTCTTTCCCACTTATCTTTCTTTCAAGGTCTCCACTGGCCAGTTTTGCTAGCCAAAATGTAGAGACATTTCACTGGTCACAGTTAGAAAATGAGCTTCTGAAAAAAGAGGCATTAAGGGCCTTTGGAGAGGGCACAGGAAGGGACCAATCATGGGACCTGACTTAGTTGAAGCCCTCATTCCTCTGACTCTATAGCCAAAATTACACAGAAAGTGTTTCATTTTATTTTCATGTGAAACCTATTTATGCAGCTGCTTCAAGGATCTGGAATAAAACATATGAGAGAAAATCATGACATGAAATAAGAAATACATAGAAGCAGATAAAGAAAACCACATTTTTTGTTCTTGCTCCTGAAACAACCCATTAATATTTAACCTTGTTCTTAATTTGGAATTCTGGCCAAAACTATGATGTTAAAGGATGTCATCAAGCCCCTTTATAATCTCAATATTTATGGAGCTTCTCAAACTTGGATCGCGTGTGGCCACAATGTAGGACAAATTATAACTCATTAATTGTGTGGATGTTTGTAGGCGTGATAACCCTATCACCGAGACTTCCTTGTCTCTTATTAATTTCCTCCTCAATTAAATAGAAAGAGAGCAATAAGTAGTTTCTAGGTTATTTTTTACCTAACATGGTAAATGATACATTTCCATATTTATAGTTGGCTTTTGGCCTTTAAATTTAAATTTAGTTCTTCAAATAGCGGTACAGTTCTGTTCGGTTAGTAAGTCTCTTAAGTTCTTTTCCCACAGAGCATGTGTGAATTCTTCCCTTTGCCATAAGTTGAGATTGATAAATTCTCTCCCATGTATTTCACAGATGACTTGCAATAAACCAGGCATTGACTCAAATCATCTTTTCTCTGTGGTTCTGGGGTTGGAAGTTGCTAAATATCATGTAAATGAATAAATCCTGGCTTCAGTCCCAGAGAAAAGGTTGGATGTTCATATAGGTGCATACACCTTCAATATCATTGGGAGAGTGATATCATATTATTTCTTGGGGGTGTTTGTTTCTATATTTGGAGATGTTGATTTGCCACTCTAAAAGCCACCATTTTTTGTTTTGTTCTGAAGTCTGAAGAATGAGCATGGATCTTAAATAGACATGCATTTGAAATCTGACTCTGTCACTTCCTAGCCATTTGCTCTTAGGCGAATTTCTTTATCTCTCGAGTTTATGTTTTATATAATAAAACAGATTAAACAAACTGTAGGTCATCTGGCACAGTGCCTTGTGTAGAGTGGGCTCTCAAAATTGTTTATCCCTAGGGGTTCCCTTTCCTTCTTTTAGGAGGAACTTCTGCAAAGGGGCCTAAAAGTTAGAGTTCTCTATGAATTCTTTGGTCGAAGGTATAGTTTTCATCACTAATATTATTGCAAAAATAATAAGACCTTTCTAAGGGAGCCATGAGAAGCGATGTGGCATAGCCTAGTGGTTCTCAAAGTGTGCCCCCAGGCAAGCGACATCAGAATCATCTGAGAACTTAGAAATGCGGCTTCTCAGGCCCCAGACCCACTGACTTAGAAGACCTTGGAGATGAAGCCCAGGAGCCTGTGTCTTCACAAGCCTTTCAGATGATTCTCACATGCATAAAGTTTGAGACCCACTAGTATAGCGAACGAAACACTGGACTAGCTTCTTACGTGTTCTGCTGTAGAAACCAGCAGTCATTTCTCCATGCAGGGCCTTGGGTGCCTCATCTCTGAACTGAGAGGTGGGATTGAGCCAAACATTCTCCAAGATGCTTTCCAATTCTGGCCTCTTGTGATCCTAGTTTCAGTCAAGCTATGGTAGCATTTTCTTAGTAACTGTACTCTAAAAAAATAAACAGAGGGAAAACAACTTTGTTTTCATTATTTCAAAGGTAGTGCATTATTGTAGAAAATGGAAATAAGGAAAATGAAGAGACTTAGAAGCATCCAGAATTTCAATATCCAGGGATATTCCTTTACCCTCTGTTCTTCCATTCCTCTTTATTTTTACATGAATGCACATGTATACATCAGTCTATGCGTACGTACATAAGCATCTCCCCACAGGCATTCAGCATCCATAAACCGAGTGTCTGCTCTGTGCCAGACGCTATGGGTACACAGCAAACAGTCATGAAAAGCCCCTGCCCCCATGGAGCTATCTTTCTCGTGGCTGGAGGTAGACAGTAAACAAGAAATTAATATTTAAATGAGATCATTTCTGAGAGTGTTAAGTGCTATGAAGGAAATAAAACAGTGATTTGATACAGTGACAGGGCAGTGGCCAACTGAGCATTGATACCAGAAAAAACCTTTCTGCGAAGGTGACATTTGAGCTGAGACCTGAATCCTGGGAAGGAGCCAGCTCTGTGGGTATTTGGGGGAAGAGCATTTCGGGCCCTACCGGCGGCCAGTATGTTTGGGGAAGAGGAAGCACAGGGAGAGCTGTAGAACATGGAGCCAGAGGGATAGGCAGGGTCCTAAGCAAGGATGGCCGTATTGTTTAAACTTATTCTAAATACAATAGGAAACCATTTTAAGACTAGAAATAACTTTTTTTAAAAGATTACTCTGATTGCCATGTAGAGAATGGATTATGAGGGCAAGAATGAACACAGGAAAAATAGGATCATATTTCCACCCAGTGTTTTATCATTTGCATATTTCCCTTGACTTTCTCATAAACTTCTTTCAGGATTATTAATATTCTGGCACATTATCATTTTTAATGGCTTTTTAGGAATCAGGTATATCATATTTTATTAATCCCCTGTCCAATTTCTGTTATTATGAATAACACTGAAATGACTGTTGTTATATCTTTATATGCATCCTTGTTGTTTCCTTAGGATAATTCTTAGAAGTGGAAGTCCTTGGCAGGATATATTTGAAGACTTTTTCTTGAATCTATTAGTTGATTTCATCTATAATTCTATAACTAGGCATTCTCCAGTCATTTAATACCTTTATGTGATCGACTTTTATTAGCATGGGACCAGAGGGAGGCAACTGAGGCATTTTCCTGGGGTACATAATTTAAGGGCACCACAAAAAACTCAGTAATCAATATAAATAATATCTTAATGCTATCTTTTTTATCCTGACTATTGAGCTTTTTGGTATCTCTTTATATTTTGCTCCCAGAGCATGTGCCTCACTCACTTTATTCTAGGCCTGGCCCTGGCACTTTTATACAGGAAAAACATAAGCAATGATTTGTCTTCGGGTTAGAGTCTGGTTTTTACTTATCCTTAATGATATACAGAATTACATAATGAACTTAATTGTTACCTACATATTAATGTTGCGTGTTTTCATTATCATCTTCTTTCTCAAGTAATTAGAAAACAGATATGTAATAGGTAATGGGTCCTAGATCCATGTTCCTCACTTAACAGGTTGTAGGGTGCAGTTGTCTGAAGCACCATACTTTTCCCTAACCTCATGAATGGCTGGGATCATGTAGGATGTGCTTCCTGGTCCTGCTCAGCTGACCTGGGGTTATAACTAAGAGGTCTGTACGGCTTCTATGTGGGATTCAGAGGAGCTCGCTGGATGCCAAACTAGCCTACTCTTTCAGTGCTGGCTGTTTATTCTCCCCATTCTGCTCAGACTTTTTAATACTCTCTACTTCCTCAGAAAAACTAGACGACTGAAAGTTAACATGGGAGCTTTTTTATTATTATTATTTATTTAACAGAAAAGAGAAATTGACCACAATCCAAAAGAGAAAACTCAAGTGACCGAATAAGTTTTCAGTTCTATATTTTGGTTTTCTTGTCTGCGCCACCATTTCCAGCAACTGGTCTCCACCCAGAAGTCAGGAACATTTTAAGCTCCTTTCAGCAAATAACTGAAAACAAAGAAAAAAATCTTTGTATGTTGTAGGAGCCACTACCCTCCCACCTCTCAACCACATGACTTGTGTGTTCATGGCACCATTGACCTTGGATATGCAGACCTCCATCCCATGGCCGGTGTCAACCTCATATTATTCCTGGGGCTGGGCAGCCCATCACACCACAAAGCCAGGGGGCACTGTCAACACTCTGGAGATTTTCCATACTCTACCAGGAAAACTGTCTTTTCTACTGTTATTTTCTCCTTACTGAATCCATGAGCCTATTTGCAGCAAACAAATGAGTACTGGGCATATAGGTCAGTAGGTAGATGGTTAGCAAAAATGATTAGCATCGGAAAAAAGCCACAAGTCCAAAAACTGTTAACCCAAAATGTTGCAAAGCCACATCTCTCCAGATCATCCAGTTTTGGTCAAAGGGTGAGTGTCTAATCTGGCTGGCAGAGTCCCCTGCTATTACCTCAGCACAGGTAAAGGAGAAGGCCCAGGTGACCTTGCTTAAATGATTTTGAGATAGTGGCTGTCCCCAGCATCTAGTGTGCGATTGGATCCAGCACTGGTCTGTGAAGGTCCCAGCGTATCTAGAAGAGGCCCTCTGGCCAGGCGACCTGGGCCCTGTGGGGAACAGTGTAATGGGAGAGGCTGACAATGCTTCATGAAGCCACAGAAGTGATCCGTGAGGAATCAGAATATGGCCATTCTTTATTCTCTTTGATATTCCTATTCTCATATCATATCAGGCCAAGAGGCCTCTGCCGAAAATGCCAGATGAAGGTGTATTTGAGGAAACTAAATATAACCCATTCTGTCCTGAGATCCATGCACTCATCTCTGTTATCAGCCTTCAGAGTAGGGCTTCTGAAAAGTCTGTGCTTGAACATCAGTATTCAGGTGCAAATGAGCTTATTACATGCAGAAATGCTGTCTGATTAGAATGCCTTGGTTGCCCGTGACCCCGTGAAATTAACTCTTTGATGGTGTGATTCAGACTGAGATTTTTAACTCAGGAGTTACACTAAAACCTCCTTTTCTCTCTAAGAGATAAACAACCTTCTATCCCCACCTTCCAGCTATTACATTAAAAAACGTGAGTACCGTATGACTGTTGTGGTTCTTTTTGAAAATTCTAGGCAGTGGATTCTTTCTGGAGTTGAAACCAAATAAAGGTTAGGCAGATATTCAGCTTTCTCCCCTCTTCATTTCCTTTTTTATTTTCTCTTCATTTTTATCACAATAATTCATTTCATTGTCTACTCAGTTAAACTCATTAAATGTTATCCTTAATCCAAGGTGATTAGTTTGGTACCGTGGCTGTATGCCAGCAGTGGCAGACTTGCTGTCTCCTGGGCAGCCAGGAAGTCACTAGATGTCATTTGTACCTGGGATAGAAAGGCCAGTCATGACCTTGAGAGAACCTCCAGGCTCCGGCATGCCTTCTGTCCTCACACACGCATGCCTGTTAAACCTATGGTTTATTGAGCACCTACTGTGTGGCCAGATAATGGTCTAGATGCTGTCTACTAATTTGAACCGTATGAAATAGATATTTCCCTTTTTTAGATCAAAGATGGTCAGGTGATCAATAACTTTCTATTAGTAATTAATAATAGAATATGGCGATTCTTATAAAAAGTGGCATAATTCACATTGTGCAGGGAAGAAACCAGAATAAGTTTAGTCACCTACGCAAAATGTAAACCCTTCTCCTGAGTCATGGCTTTCTCCCCTCTGACACCCTGAGACAATGAGGAGGGATGAGAAGAGGGGAAGAGGAGAGCGATGGAGGGAAACCCACCTCTGAACTAAAAGAGGGAAGTTGAAACCATTAAAAGACAAATCACTCCTGTCTCTTCCCACATGCCCAAATAATGAACCTCCTGGCTGAGGCCTCTCTTGAGACTGTTGGCCGGGCGAGCGGCAGGCAGCTCCAGTGGGGACCACAGCAGTTCCAAGTGAGAGATGGAACCCAGCCGGGGTCCGTGGGAAAGAGGCCTCGTCGTTTGGAGATGGGCTCCGTGTGGCTTCCCTGAAACCCGGTCCGAACTCCATTTGTATTCACATCATATCATCATTTTGATTTCCTCCTAACATAGCATCATCGTCTCCCACACATGTGCACCTTGCTAGAACCCTACATTATGATGATTTAATAATTTAAACTAAACAAATTATCTCCACCCTCAGTACATTGCTGGTGCTGAATAATAGAGGAGATTTCAGGTGCCCCGTGGCATCGGTAGAGCTTTTGACCTGGTGAAGATATTTTTAAACTTGAAAGAACAGTATCTACATGGTAATCAGTACTTTGCCCTGGGAATATTTCAGTTTCAAAATAGGAAGATTATTAGAACCGACAAGCAGAGGGAGGCCTTCTAGCCAATCTGTGCACTTTCCCCATTTGTTCACTTAGAGATAGGGGAAGAATGGACAGTGGAAGCCATTCTTGACATCAGGAGGAGAAATGAATGGAGGTGAGGGTGACACAGAGCCACCATCACACAACGTCCCTGAACAAGAGCAGACAGAGCAGGAGGAAGGCAGCTTCACACAGGAAGGCAGAAAGCTCTTTTTGCTGCTTTAGAAGAGGTTCATTATCTCACTTCATGTTCATCATCATTTGAAAGTTATTTATTGAAGACCAGGTTGCACCAGGCATTGTACTTGTGTTGGACTCAGTACACCAAGAATCACAAACAAAGATGTCCATGTAAAGGCATGCACAGAGAAGACACGTCACCTGTGGTTCTTCACCAGGGCTCACCCTTCAGCCTCATCTCCTGAAGCCTCACTTAGATGTTCCCTGTTCTTGGCAGCACCCTGTCAAGGTGGGCACTTCAGGGCTTTGTGTCAAAGATGAGGATGATGATGATATTGCTGACTCCAAGATGAGGTGGGGTTCGAGTGAGGAACACACAAGCTGAACTTCACCCAGGCAACCGGGGGTGACAGAGAAGGAAGAGGAGGAAAGGACAGTGAGCTTTCCCAGATCCTCAGACTAAGCTGTCTTTGTCCAGGGATCAGCACTCCAAGGACAGTCACACAACCATGTGCTTTTCTCCAGGACTCCTACCCAGTGCTCTTTCCTGTGGCTGAAACCACAGGACTTGGGGGCAGTTGGGCAGGGGGTGGGGGGACCCAGCTCCAAACACAGATTTGAGTTGCTATCGTAAGCTTCCAATCCCAGACCCTTGCAGCAGAGTGAGAACCCCACATTGCTAGTGGAGCTATAAAAAATGCAGATTTGGGGCCCTCCCCCAGACCTGCAGGTTCACGTGGGCATGTTTCTTTGGGGTATATGATTAGGAGTGGAATTGCCGCTCACGGGATAGATGAATCTTCATCTTTACTAAATAAGGTAAAATTGTTTTTCCAAAGTAGTTGTAAGAGTTTACATCCCGCCAGCGGCATCTGTGACTTCCGTCGTTCTACATTTTCACCAGTACAGCAGGTCCTCGAATAGTGTCATTGCGTTCACATTTCATCACAGCGCTGAGGAGATACCGTAAGAACTTCACTCTTGTTTATATTAATTAGCCTATGGTAAAATAGATTTCTTTATAGGTCATCTCACCACAGCTCCTAGAACCTATCAAGGACATTAAATGAGGACTTAACTGTACTTGGGATTGGAATTACAACATAGAAATGAAGGGGAGAGTTTGGGGTAGCTTTTGTTTTGTTTTGTTTTGTTTGAAAATGAATGACAGTTTTCTCACCTAGCCTAATAAAAAAAGCACAATGCTGCGGTACCGAAAAAGTGATAAAAGTTGTTTGTTTCTTTGTTTGTTTCGCAATGGGGAAACAGGAGCAAAAGTAAAAAAGAGAAATTTGCTTGAGCTATTATTTTAAAGTGAAGAAGAGTCAAATGTTTGAAGCACAAAAAAATAATGAGAAGAATGGAAGATTAACCAGCAAGTGTGTTAAAGCAGAAACATTTAAAACAGTGGCAGTATGATTAAGAAAAACATCTTAGTAGATTTGGAAAGGCCAGAATTGGTATAAATGATCAATTTGTTCTATAAGAGATACATAGATCTACTAATTTTTAGCAACAGTTTAATTTTAGCAATGGAATCTATGTAGAAAATGCAAATCTTCTACATAGAAGGAAGCTAGGAAACGAACAAGGGGTTTAGAGAGGAGTGTGTTCAGAGAATGTGTATCCATATTAACAATGAAACCTGATGGAAACCAAGGCCATGGAGGCTGGCTATACAAAGGACCATTTTTTTTCACCTGGGCTGATAATCAGCATGTCAGGTCAGCCTTGGTCGAAAAGAATTATGGCAGAGCTGTTGCCTCAGCTCATTCCAAGGATGTACCATTGTTACTCGCTGAGTCAGCTTGGGTTGTAATCAGCCAGAAATGGAACAGCATGTGAAGCCCCAGTCAGGTCACCATTACCTGGAGCTCAGCATGAGCGCTGGGGACAGGCCAGTTCTACTTAGTGCTGCGACAAATCGCTGCTGCCCAGAGCTGCTGATTGATGACTGTTGCTGGTGGATGAGCAGGAGTTTCCATTCTCTGACTGTGGTGAGCCTGTTGATGTGAGCAGAGCTGTCATGGCTAAACTATGAGCCATCTTCTGACATTAGCCCAAATAATTTGTAAAGATTACATATTTCATGCAAAACAGGACCAAATAATTTGTAAAGATTACATATTTCATGCAAAACAGATATAACTGCCACTTCTGCGCCATGATAAACTCATTTCTGTTTGACTTGGTGGAATAAATGTCCCACAGTTGGAGGGAGAGGGTGGTGGGGTCCCGTTCACCTTACACTCACCTGCACCTCTGACTCTAGCCCCCTCTTCAGGCTCCTCTCGTAGACATGACAGGACATCACTGTATTGCTGGATATGAGCCCTTTTTAGTGGCAGTTGTCTCTCTCCAGATGTATCCATTTCTGTTGTTCTCTGTTCTTGTCATGTTTAGGCAGCCATCTACACAGTGGCACGCAAGCCTCTGTCTCCCACTCCTGCCAGCCCCAAAAGATCTTGGGCTTCTTTTTGTGACAGGGCTCTCAGAAAATGTAATTTACATAGTCTGTAGTAAACCACTTCTGCGGCAATATGATTTCAGGTCTTTATGCTCGCAGGCAACAAAAGCTACAGCTTCGCTAAGGTTGGGAATGATTTATGAAGTATGAATTATGCACAGACAAGTGGCTAGAATGCATAGAGTGTTTGTCCAGCTGAGGAAGTCACATCTTACTCAGACGCCTCTCTGTCCACCTGCATGCAATCCCTCCTCATTCTTTGCCTCCCTGTCTGGCTGCCCCATGCTTCCCTTTTCTCTTCCCCATTTTAGTATGTGTCTATCAAGACCCAGCTTTACTCGCACTAATACCAAATAAGTATCAGCTGGCTAATGTACAAATGCTTTAGCCTATTAGCACATGGTTAAAAATGTATGTCTTAGATTCAGCCAGGTCTGGGTTAAAATCCAGCCAGACTAGCTGTGAGCCTTAGGCAAGTAACTTGACCTCCTACACTTACCTCTCCTTCTATAAAATAGTGCTGATAAAACTAATACCCAGTTCGCAAGGCTGCTGATGGGTCAAAGGAGACAGTTTGCTGATTGAACATAGCAAAATGTCAGATACCGTAGTAAGTGCTCAGTAGAACGGACACGTGGTTGTTTATGATCTGGCTTTATTTCCATCCTCCTTCCTAGCTGCACCTATCCATTCCATTAAGCTATAAGTGAGCTCCTTTTGCGCAGGAGCGTGTCTGCTTCACTCTTCGGGCCCAGAGCCTTGCACTATGCCTGGCCCATATTTCAGTGCTCTGTAAATATGGGAGCAAACCAAATAAGCCATGTGGAACCATGCCCTACCACACACCTCTGTGCTCCCACCTCTCTGCAGTGCCCACCCCATCTTTGCCTGAGCCAATGTCCAGTCACCTTCACAGTTGCTGACCTGGATGAATTTGGGCTCCTTCTGCACTCCCTTCCCAGCCCAGGTCCATTGATTGACTTGTCTGTCTCACTTTTAAGTATATATGAGCTTCTCAAGGGTAGTGGCCTTTTTTACTTGACTTTATATCCACAGCCCTTTACACAGGGCCTGTCACTTAATGAGGATCAAAATATGTTTGCTGAATAAAGGCTGGAAGTAGGACCACATGTAAATAAAAGGATGTGTGCAGAGAAACAAGAATGCAAGGGAAATTAAACAGTTGAAAACTGGCAATTTGTTACTATGGTAATATCTGAGTAACTTTTGTTGGGGGGGTAGTTCTTTGTTCTTATTATTGTTTACTTTTTCACTTCCTCATCTCCAACAGCTCAGGAGAACAGCTATACCTAGCAACCCTAGAGAAGGGCCAGAGAGAATCAGAGCCTCCATGTGATGAGGTTTTCGCAAAAAAAAGGCAAAGATGGCTAGGAGCAGAGCATGCTTCTCAAAAGGAAGCATGGGGCGGTAAGGGAGAGGATGTGGTTGCATTAGACATAGACTTGGATCCAGGTCTTACTGACTAGGTAGCCCTGGGCAAGTCACTTAAATTTTATGAGCCCAAGATTGCTTAACTATGAAATACCCTTTCAAGGTTGTTGAGGATTAAGTGAAATATCATGTGAAGTACAAGCAGAAAATAAGTTCTCAATAAGTGGTAGCTATCATTATAATTCGTTATTGTTATCCTACTAACCTGCTTTAACTCAAAGTTAACTGTCAGTATCAAAGGAGATCAGACACTCTTATTAGTTCTAGAGGTGGGGGGAAAAATAAGTGACCAACAGAGCTCCCCTTTGACTTCTGTATTAGATTGACTTCCTCATGTTGGGGTACAGGCTATCTATTATAACCAAAAGACTCCACCTCCGTCTCCCATGCCCCCCCAAAAAAACAGTGGCTCACACAAGAAAGATGTTCATGCCTCTCTCATGTTTGGGTCTGTGATCAGAGCAGCAGCTGTGCTACACAAGGCCATCCAGAGCCCAGGTTCCTTCTGCCCTACAGCTCTGCCATTCCCTGTTAGGTTGCCATCCGCTATCTGTTTGAAGACAGTTCACCAGCAGCACATTCACTTTTTAGTCCACAAGATGTGAGAGAAAGAATGGAGAGAAACCCATTTCCCTTTGAAGAATGCCGGGGTTGAATATATCACATCCACTCACAACCAGCTGGCCAGAATTAAATGACATGGCCATACCCAGCTACAAGGGAGTCTGAAAAATGGAGTCTTCAGCTACATAGACATAGATAGGCCTTATTTGTTACTCTGGAAGAAGCGGGGTGGATTTGGTGGGACAGCGAGCAGTCTGCCACACCCTTCACCTGCCTGTATCCCCCCACTGCTCACTTACTCTCAGTGACGTGGATTTGGGCCTCAAGGTTGTGAGGCTGTATTCCTCTAAGCCCAGGACAACCCTGATAACCAGAATCTTGCAAGCTCTCAGGAAAAGGGGACAATAGACTTCTGTGCTGTCATCTTTAAGGAGATAACCTCAAGTTCAACTACTCTGCAGGATAACACTCTTAAAAAAATCATAATCTGACTCATTTGTACGCCAAGGGAAAAGTCACTATTGAATTGCTTTACCATAAGTTTTATAAGCATTAGTGTTTATGAAATATATACTGGTATATAAACCAAGTCTTCTCTTTTTGGATTTGTTAAGAGAAACCCGACTGGATTTCTATCAAGGGCCAAGTAGGTCATCAACGAGTGGTCTGGTCCATGAACATGTGTTCCTCCCACACAAAGTGTCCACTATTTGTCATCTATCTCAAATAGGGTTTTTATATGCTGCTGGAGAAAGCATCACTGCCTTCGGTGGATTCCATGTCCTCTTCCTCCTGCTTATTATCTCCCTCCTTTAATTTCCTTATTTCTCTGCTGGCACTCAGCTTGCATTCATCAGTGCAGACTCTTGTGAAATGAAGCAACAACACACAGTCAACTAACACGGGCTCACCAGAGGTAAAGAAAGTAAACTCAGTAGAAGGGGGAGACAGTCCTCACTTCCTTTCAGAGAGGAAGTGGTAGGAGGAGGCTGGCTAGAGTAAGTCGGCCTCTCCGCTCTCCTTGTTCCCATGATCACCATCACTGTCGTTACTTGTCCCAGTAGAAGCCATGGAATTAGAGAAGGGAATGTGTTCCTACAGGCTACTTTATCATCATTCACACCAAAACAGCTGCTGAGAAGCTTTGAAATTCTAAACCACTGCAAGGGTTGCAAAAGTTATGGCTCCTGGTGTTGCTGATCCCTTGCAACCTGAGAAAGTGCCAATATAAAGATCCAGAGGAAGTGGGACTGGGCTTCATGTCATTCTTCAAAGAAAAGATGTCAGCCTTAGCTCCAAAAACACAATGCAAATGGCCTCACAACCAAATTCTCAGGGCATTAGATTTTGACAGGCTCAGACTTCATAACCAGATCATTGATCAATGGAAAGGGAAGATGTGGAGGCCACAACACACACATGAGCTCGAGGGCAAAAAGAAAAAAGTAAAATTTTCTTATTCAAGATGCATTCTGTTTCTTTAAAGGAATGTATCTTCTTGACTGGAACTGGTAAATTAGAGGGAAAAAGAATTCACTGTTTTTTGAAAGGGTGAGGCCACATTTGCAGAATCATCTGGCTAGGAACCTCTACAGAAACTAGAAAGATTGGCAGAGAAGGTTTTGTTCAGCCTTGGAGAGTAAACCTCCTTGGCTCCCATCCTCCTCATTGGCGGGGAGGGGGCACTGGTGATGCTTGCTCAAACAGCTGCTTTGTGCTAATGTGTTTTCTTGTGGGTCTGCCAGGTGACACCCTGACCCTTGGGCCATCAGCCAGTTCAGCCCAGAAAGCCAGTCTCTGCCACTGTGGCCCAGATGTGACACTGACTTTCCTGTTTCTCTTTGCTAGATCATGAATAGAAGCCCATATTTTCGCTTTTATTTATTTATTTTTTCCTCTGGTTATTTTTATAGAACAGGGCCAAGGAGGGTGGGCAGGTGCTTGACTGCATATCAACATCAGGAATAAACATCTTCATTGGATCTTTTCTGTTTCTGAAAATTTTTCAGGTTGCGTAAACCAGTGTTGCTTACTATTCTGTGCCCTGCTTGCATTGCCCCAAATTCTAGGGACTGGGAAATTCTAGTCAGAGTCAAAAGTCGAAGCATCAAAATGCCAGGCTGAAGGTCCCAACAAGAAAAGGTAAAGGCAACAAGAGGAAAAGTAAGAGGAGAATACAGGTATTTTCTCCCTGGCACCCTAAGCAAGTCCCCTTGTCTCTACCACCAATAGGCATCCAAAAAATAACAGTGCTTCACTTGATCCTCCCCACTTCCTAGAACTATGCCACTGTGTGGTCTCCGGGCCCTCACTCGCCAAGAGGTCCTACAGATACTTCGGTAACCAGAACTTCTTGGTTGGGTTCCAAGCGTCACTTGAACAAGTACTATCGTTCTGAGTTTACTGGGTTTCCCCAGTATCTAGGAGCTTGGGGCTCAAAGGTTCTTCAGAACCCACTAATCCAGCCACCCCACTCCTGGTTCTGTTATCCCAGATTCTGCCACCTGCTACCAACACAGTCTTCTGAGTTGATTGTACATTATAGCTTTGCTTAATCTATGCCCTTAATTAGATTTCTTTTTTTTTATTAAAAATTATTGAGGTGACATTGATTAACCTTAATTAGATTTCTATGACTGTTCACCTACTCCTGGCACTGCTCCCTCGCTGCCCACCACCCAGCACAGATGTCATAAAAACACACTTAGAAGTCTCTCTGTCCTTTGAAACCGTCACTTTTCACACCATCCAGAAGGAGAGGTTGCCTCTTAACAGGCTTTAGAATCAATCACTTTCTCCCTCTCTTAATTTTTAAGTTCATGAAGCATATTTCATCAAAGTATGGTTGTTATCTACTTATATACAAATTAAATCAGTATCTGATAAGATTAAAGGGAACTTTCTTACTTAAAAAAAAAAGATTTATTCTCATAAAAATGGTGCACTCTCAGCATAGAAAATCTGAGAAAGAAAGAAACAGAAAGAGGAGAAAGAACAGTCGCCCGTAGTGTCGTTCCCTACACACCGCCAGCAAGCATCTTGGTATCTTTCCTGCCAAACAATTTTCTAGCATTTGTTCTATAGTCACAATCATGTGATCCTTCTTAATATAACATGAGCATTTTTCCATGTTACTAACAATTTTCTGTAAACGAGTTTTAATTTTCTGTTTTATTTTATATTATGAGCATGGCTTACAAATTATTTACCCATTGCTCTCTTGTTAAACAATTAGCAAGTTTTCTAATTATAATTCAAATTATAATTAACACTTTACAGACCTCTTCATATGTCATTTTTCAAAAGTATCTCTTTAGCACAGATTCACAGGCAAAGAGTGGGCCCATTTTTAAGTTTTGTTTTCTTGTTTTTGTTTTTGTTTTTGTTTTTGTTTTTGATGATATTGCCAAATCAGTTTACGAAGAGGTTATACACTTATTTCTGGTCTTCTATCATCAGTGTATGAAAACCTGCATTCCAAGGGACCTTCATTACTATTGGGCAGACTTTTTAAAATTTGGTTAATTTAGAGGTAAAAGTATCTCACTAATCTAAATTGTGTTTCTTTGATTACTAGTGAAGGTAACATTTTCCCATGTTTTACGAGTTGCTTTTCCTTTCTTTGAATTTCCAATTCACATTATTTTCCATGTGCCTACCCTTAGGGTTTTTCTTATCTATATAAATTCCTTATATATTAAAATATTAACCCAAGAGAATTGAAAACATATGACCACAAAAAAAAGCTTATACGTAAATGTTCATAGCAGCATTATTCATAATAGCCAAAAAGTAGCAACAACTCAAATGTCTATCAACTGATGATTGGTAAACAACAAGTGTTATATCTGTACAATGGAATATTTTTCAGCTATAAAAAGGAATGAAGTACCAATTCATGCTACAAAATGAATGGACCTTGAAAACATTATACCAAGTAAAAGAAGCCAGTCACCAAAGGCCACATATTGTATGATTCCATTGGTATGAAATGTCCAGAACAGGCAAATCCACAGAGACAGAAAGTAGATTAGTGGTTGCCAGGGCCTGGATTGAGAAGAGAATGAGAAAGAACTGCTTACTGGGTGCAGGTTTCTTTTTGAGTAATGAAAATGTTCTGGAATTAGATAGTGGTGATGGTTCCCATTGTAAGTATATTAAAAACCACTGAACTATATACTTTAAGAGAGTGAATATTATGGCATGTGAATTATATCTCAATAAAAATGAAGTAAGATAAAATGTTACAATACTAACCACAAAGAACTTTCGTATGATCCAAAAAGAGGTGGGGGAAAGCCTACCTGAAAAACTTAACAACCCGTGCTCTAAGTTTTCCATGAACCCTTCGGCGTGGACAGTTAAAACAGATCCTTATTTTTATCTCCATTTCACTTTTATCTTTACCCTAAGATCCAAGTGAAGTGAATGCAAGACGAAAAGGTTCTTTTCTCCTTTGGAAGCCTTGCCACAGTTTGGTGTTAAAACCTCATTTGGCCATTCGGGTTTGAGAATCGTTCCAGCATTTAGCTGACTGCAGTGTTAATCTCACCACTGGCCTCTAACGCTTCGGTTTCTTTTCATTAAGTGTTTTTCAGTCTCTAGGCATTTGGGGAATGGGAGGTGACACAGAAGGGAAAGAGGACATGCTACAGGGCTGTGAGCTGCGGCTTCTCAGCTGGGGGGTCATTTGAACAAGACAAGCCAGAGAGGAGACGCAAAAAAAAAAAATTCTAGTTGCCGGGAATATGGCTTTTTCTTAAAGTAATGCAACATTTTACAAGTGATTTGTATTAGTTCACTTCCCTTGCTGAGCGATGTAGAACAAGATCCATCCTCCTCACCCTTCAGTTGTGCATAAATGATCAGACGGGTCCAACTCCACCTCTTATTATTTCTGGAGCAAAGCTTTGGTTTGATTTTCAAATAGGTTTCGTTCTCCCTTTGTGGCTGTGGCCACTGCCTGCACTGTATATATTACTGCTTTTATATCAGTCTTCTTACCTCAGAGATACAATGTTTTACCACGTTTTGGTGGAGTGGCGGGGGCTCACCCTCGCAGGACTCCAACTCCAGGAGTAGAAACCTGTTATTTTGTGCTTGGAGGAAGCATTGCATGCATAGCTCAGTTTATGCAGTAAACATGTTCCAGAAAGTTTTGCGTGTAAAGCATATCAGGTTTGAAATGCGTTAGGAAGGCTCACGTTTATACCAAGGAACCCGATGCTGACTCCTTCATGGTGTATATAAATACCCTGCCACATCTAAGAAATATGGAGAAACTAAGGGCTGCTTTAGTGTTGTTGGCTTAAACGTTCTTTAAGATGCCAAACCACATCATGGAAGCTGGTGACTCACCACACCCGGTGTGGTCCCAGTACCCCTACGGAGCTAGTCTCAGGGGCTGAGGTGTGAGTGAATGTGGGGGAGTGAGGCCTAGCACCTAAAATCAGGGCCTTCATTAGTCATGCACATGAAGTAGGATTCTGTAGAATCAGGGGACCGTTCCCACACGTCTCTCCCTCTGCTCCTCCCACCCTCGCAGCCACACCCTTTTGTGGTCTGGCCAGAGTCCATGGGGCAGGAAGCAGCTCCAGTATAGAGGCTCCATGTGCTGGCCGTGGAATCAGTATGTCTGGCTTCAGATCTCATCTCCACCCCTGACTGAGCTGTGGACAAACTCCCAGCGCCTCTGTTCCTCTGTTGTGAAGTGAGGGAAAATAACAATACCTCTGTCTCAGGACTGTCCTGAGAATTTAGTGAGATAGCGTGTTCCAGCACACAGCACAGCGCCTGGCTTGCAGTGAGCCCTCAATTGATATTGGCCATTATTGCCAAGATTGGAGCCTTTATCTCCGTGATGCCCCATCCTACTAAAATATGTGTTAATTTTCTATTGCTTTATAACAAATTACTACATATTTAGCAGCTTAAACAGCGCTCATTTATGAACTCGCAGCTCTGAGTCTCAAGTGCAGGCCTGGTGTGGCTGGCCTCTCTGCTCACAAAGCTGAACTCAGTGTGTCAGCCGACAGCCTTCTCATCTGGAGTCTAGACTAGGGAAGAATCCATTTCCAGGCTCCTTCAGGTTCCTGACCCAATTCAGCTCCTTGTGGTTGTAGGACTGAGGTTCCTGTTTCTTTTCTGTCGCCAGCTGGGGACTGTTCTCAGCTCCTTGAGGCCAGCCACCTTTCTGGCCATATAACCTACTCTGTCTTCAAAGCCATGGAATGCCTCTCACACTTTGAATCTGCTTCTCCAGAAAAGGCCCAGTCCCTTTCAAGGGCTCACCTTATGAGCTCACATCCACCTAGAATAATCCCTTTGTTAAAGTCAGCTGTACCAAATAAAATACATAATCACAGGAGTGACTGCCCCATCATTCACAAGTCCCAGGGCTTGTACACCAGGGGCAGCACTCTTGGTCACACCTTTGAGTTCTGCCTGTCACACCACCTTTTCAGCAAGGTACATATTTTCATTGAGCAGCCAAGGGAGGCTTTTGCCTTGTTGGCAAAGTGCCATCCCAGCTGTGACCTTTTCCCTGCTTCAGGACCTTGGGGAGTGTTTGTGCTTCCAAGAGTGTCCGGTGGGGTCCTGCTTTTTTTCCAACCTCCCCAGTCATCCAGGGCCCTTCTGTCCTGGCTGTCCCCAGAAGACAGCACTGCCTGCACTCCTTTGTAGGGTGTCAGGACCCAGTGTTCTACAAAGAGGATTGAAAATCATTGTAAGGGATTGAAATGTTAGGAAATTTGGGTAGCAGGTTCTGTGGCCCAACTACCATTGCTGCCAGTGTGATGCTTATTTGTCTCTGAATGTCTTGCTTCCAGCAGTTACATGGGAAAAGGCCAGGCTTCTGTACACTTCAAGGGATTTATTTTATCCATTGAAAATGTAGCAGAACACCTCAGATTGATTCTTGTAGGGGTTTCCAGTTTTATAAGGATCAAGAACCCCCTGCCATGAATCTTCTATCCAGAAGTTAAGTCATTTCTGATGTGTCTCTGCCACATCTTGCTTCATGCTATTACTGTTGACTGAAAAAGGGTGTTTGCTTGTTAAGCTGCCAGTTTTTTCTTATCTCCCAGAGAAGCGGATGAAACTGTGCAGTCAATCTACAATTCAGCTTCAAATTCTTTTTCAGCTGTCCCCATCTCAGTAACTTGTGTTTGGTTCCCTTTCTTGTTCTTTTACTTTAATTTTGATACCTGCCCAGGTAAAGTGGAGACCAGCTAAAAGAATAGTGAATGATAGCACCAGGTAACGTGCCACATCAGAGAGTACAGGCCAATATGGCTTTACCCGTCATGCTCAGGCACAAGGATGGTGACTTATGCCCAACGCTGTCACTTTTCCACACCCACCTAGGCTGGTTTCTGAGACAAAAGTGCTTACACTACTAAAATTAAAGTTATTTGTTGTCAGTTTCAACTTTTCTTCTCCTGTTATCCTTCCTCTGCCTGCAAGTTTATATGTCTCAAGAGAAAGTAATTTACTTTTGCAGGGGACGGCCAGTGGCTTCTTTCCATTTTCGCTACCTGACTCTTGCACATACCTGAGATCTCAGAAATCCTGTGATGTTGTAAGCTGAGCATACAGGCATTGTTTTATTGATTGGCATATGAGAAAACATGAGCACATCTGTATGTGATGGCCATCTAGCAGACCAGACCCTGGTCTCTGGCATCAATGGCATCAGACTCACTGTGAATCAGCAGCCTTTACCCAGAGTAGCAGATAGATTCCAACCTTTTGTCAGCTTAAGTCAAAGGGCTATGCAAAGAAGGATTCTGGGACTGCACATGGCATAACACCAGAAAGTACTATGACCAATTGTGTCTGCTATGCTCACAAGAGCAGGGTGTGGCAATCCTTGGATTCTCTCTTTGGTAACTCTTCCCCAAGTTGCTTAATGCTGTTAGCACATATGAGAAGATCCACAGGACTAAGCAAATCAGGTTTTACTTACATAGTAGAAATAGAACCCCTCAATTGGCCGTAGGACCAGTGAAGAGGGAGCTTTGCAGCTACAATCCAGACGCTTTGAACACAGGAATAGGATCCTGTTGATCAAGTGCTTATTCATCAGGTTTTCCAGGCATAGCAACATGCGGAGAATGGTGGTCATGAGTTCATGGTGTATGATTTACTAATCACTTTCAGAATGGCATATTCAGTGTTTCCCAATGCCTCACAGATCTTGAGCAAGTGTATTAGTGCATTATATGTTCATGGTGGACATACAGCATTGGCCATAAAAGCCCCACCACAAAACTGTGCGTAACACAGGGGATTTTTATTGTAACACAAATGCTGAGAACTTTGCCTTGTGGCAGGGAGCCTGAAGTCATATTGAGTTCAACTCATGGAGTGTCTTCTGGCTCTTCCATCAGGAAATGATTAGTCAGACCACCCCAACAGGGAAGGGGAAGAAGACCACAAGTTCTTATGTAAATATTTTCATTATGATTAAACTTTAATGGCTTGAGTGTGCTTTTACTGATTTATTTCAGTTTCTTCATTATTTTCAATGAAGGGAGAAGAGTTAGCAAGATCTGTGCAGCAACATACCTTACTCGAAATTACAAATGCATGAAGTGGCAACAGCTGTCCCTAAGAGAATTGTTTTCCCCAAAATGATTTTGATTGAGTTTTAGTTTTTTGTATTTAATCATTTATCAAATATTTACTGAGCTCCTACTATGTGCCAGGCACTGTTCTGGACACTAAAGATGTAATAATAAAACAAAGACCAAAAAATAATCCCTGTCTTCAAGGAGCTTACTATTTATTTTCTTCCATTATTTCATGGAATTATAAGTAAGCTCTTACTCATTTATTACAATGGTAATACTTTTTTTTAGTGGGTTTTGAAAGATTGTGGTTTTTGCTTAGTTTGATTAGATATAGGGTCCTATTTTCAGCAGGGTTCTGATGTAGGGTTTTGTTTTGTTTTTGTTGGAGTTGGAAGAATAGTTTGTAATGAGAGTTTTCATTGATTTTAGATTCTTTTCTCTATCACAGGAACAAGCTTCTAGAGAAAAATCAGAGCATTTCATGTCAGCCTTGTAAATAGCCTCCTTTTTACCTAGCATGCCTATTTTCCTAAGGAAGGCATTCTGAACTGCATGCTAATCACATACATATAAGGGAAACAGCTGTTATGCTGTTTCAAAGATATAGATGTAAATTCTTTCCTCTCCATAAATCAGGATTTTTTGACCTTGACACTATTAACATTTGGAGCCTGGTAATTTTTTGTATTTGGAATCTGTCCTGTTCATTGTGGGATGTTTGGCAGCATCTTTGACCTCTACCCACTAGTTGCCAGTAGTACCCCTTATCTAGTTGTGACAACCAAAGATGTCTCCAGACATTGCCTAATATGTCCTTTGGTGAGGGAGCAAAATCACCCCTGGCTGAGGACCGCTGGAATAAATGATGTTATTCTATGATTCAGGTCTCAATTCCTTGAAATACAGTAGATCAGTGAAATCCCTGGGGGGAAAAAAAAAACCCTGGGACAAGAAGTGTCTCCTGTCGGTCTTTTATAGAAGCTTGGAGTGACTTTCCACCATGAAAGAGTTAATAGAAAGTGAACAAGAAGATATTTATCAGCCTTATGAAGCAACACCAACAACAAATGGTGAAATTCCTTCAGTAAATCATGCCTTGGAGATGTTTTGCATTTCCTAGTGGAAACTTGTTAAAATCACATTCATTTGCCGTAAGTTAGAAAACATGTTGGACACAGTATACTGTAAGTTAATCTCGAATGATTTACAAGTAAATGTGTTCCAGATTTGGTGATCTCAGCTCAAGCAGTAGGCGGCTCATTTCCAAACATTTCCCTTCTCAGGAACTGACATTCAATTCAATAAGTATTTATCGAAACATATAATTTAAGAGGACTTGAGAACAGTCTGATATTGCTTCCGCAACCCCATGCGGCAGAAAAGCAGTGCTCACAACAGAGCCCCCTCCCTACCCCCAAGAGTCTCCATATCTGACGTGGCACTCCCCACTTTGGTTTGCAAGATACTATAGAAAAACTAGCTCTTTCATTCTCCTTCACTGCCTCAAGTCCCTTCCCATCCTGTACCAGCTGTGCCCTTCTCAGTGAATGCATGTAATTACACATGATGATGTCATGTGTTTCTTATTTGGTTCTTTGGTCCCAAGTGGACCGCCCTTCACAGTTTTGCCGGGGACATCCATTGCATGTTCTACCTGCCCCCTGCCAACTTGACAGGGTATTGCAATCCATAGCGAGGTCATTTAAGCAACTTACCTTGTATTTCTGAATCGTCTTCACTTCTCACACACACCAGTAGATTCAAAAATGCAAGGCAAACTGCTGATGAAATTCACTGGAAGAAGGATTGGTCTTGATGCAAAGAGAAAGAAAGGGTAAAAGAGAATCATAGTGGGCTTGAGAATCTTCGCTCATTCAATTGCTCTTTATTGAGCGCCTACTATGGGTCAGGCACTGGCAATATAGCTATGACAAAAATGAACAGGGCTTTGCTTTCCTGGAATTCACAGTCGATTGGGCAACGAAACAAGTGGACCAGCCATGTTTTAATATGGTGCAATTAGGTGCCAATATGCTGGAAATCAAGATGCCATGAGAGCACTTAAGAAGAGCACCACTCCAGCCCGGGGAATCAGAAAAGGCTTTGCAGAGGAAGCAATGTCTTAACTGGAACATGCAGGATGTGTTGTATATCAAAGAGGAGGGGGAAAGAATGTTCAAGGCCATGTTCCAAAGCCTAAAGGAGAGCTGAAAAAACGGAACCTTTGAGGAACTGAGAAGTTCAGCATGTTTGAACAGTACAATGTGAGACAGAAAGAGTGAGAAGTAAACAAGACGAAGCAAATAAGGATGCTTCTCAGGATTCAGACTTGAGCAAGTGAGTCATCGGTAGTGCCATTGACTGAGAGAGGAGCTCAGAAGAAATAGGTTTGGCAGGGGGCAGGTAGAACATGCAATGGGTGTCCCCAGCAAAACTGTGAAGGGCGGTCCGCTTGGGACCAAAGAACCAAATAAGAAAAAAAAACGACTCGCATTTTTAATCCACCACTACCTCTAGAACATGGGAATGATTTTTTTTTAAGCGTTTCTAAAAAATGTCAAAAGCTAATGGAAATGTAAAGAGTTAATTAGCAGTTTTCAATGATTTCGTTACAGTAGGCTGTCATGACATCCTACAAATACACTCGGACCTCTTTGTTTCTGTGAGTTTAATTTTTCTCCCAGCAACTATTTCTTCATTGTGATACTTATATATCTCTTATTGCTTAAAATTTACCAAATGAGTCCTGGGGAATGGGTGCCCATAAGTGAAGAAGTGCAGCGAGTCATTTAGAAGCTATAGTCTGGCTTTACTAACATACCTCTACCCTCTTTTTAAAATTTCCTTAGCCATGATGAAGGTTTTTATTCTAATATTGCGTAGATTTATTTTCTAGAGCATACTTTTTTTTCGAGATGACTAAAGAAAAGCATAATAATAAGTATTATTTGGCTGTTTTCAGACAAGTACATGATATTACAGAATTTTAAAGGGCGCAGACCTCATTTGAGGAAAATTGCTGTGTGGTGAACGTCAACTCTGTGTCGATCCAACCGCCCAGAGCATATGGGGAACAAATGTGATTGTCAAGTTCAGGGCACTGAGGTTGCTTCTAACCATCAACTCGAGCTACTGCTTTTCCTCCCGCCCCTCACAGACCTGAAATATCCAAGGGCAAACCTGATGAATGATCCCTCCTAAATAGTCAAGCAACCCAGCAACTAAGGAGCACCCAAGTTCACGTGCCTCCTTTATGTTTTCGGCAGGAATTTAGATAATGGGCTGTGTGCAATGTAAGGATAAAGAAGCAACAAAACTGACAGAGGAGAGGGATGGCAGCCTGAACCAGAGCTCCGGGTATCGCTATGGCACAGACCCCACTCCTCAGCACTACCCCAGCTTCAGTGTGACCACCATCCCAAACTACAACAACTTCCACGCGGCCGGAGGCCAGGGACTCACCGTCTTTGGGGGTGTGAACTCTTCGTCTCATACTGGGACCTTGCGAACGAGAGGAGGAACAGGTAAGCCCCAGGGGCAGCAGAAGGCTGCGGTGGGGGGAAGCAGCTGCTCTTCATCCTTTTGGCAGTTGAACATTTGTGCTCTGGTCAGCTCCCTTTTACTAAGGATTTAACGTTTAGGTTTTTCATTAGTCTCCACCTAACATCTGTGAGGAGCTGTACAAAATCCAGAGCTTGGAGCACACATCAAAATGCGGGCAACAGCAGTGCAGGGACCCCAAGTTGCTGCTCTCTGCGGGTTCTGCATGGGTTATGAGCCAGAACTTCTCCAGCGGCACTTTAGGCCGGTGGCTCTCAACCTCAGCAGGCTGGCTCAGAATAATTAGGGCAGCTTTTGCAAAATACAGATGCCTGAGCCTCATCCCGGAGCTTTTGAATTGGAAGCTCTCGGACTGGATCTGAGAGTGTATATTTTGAGTTCTCCACACATTAATTCATTCCTTCCTCCCATCTCCAGGTTAACAGCCACTTTACAAGGGTTGCCCCTTCTCCCTCATCTTCCTTATCTTCGGCCTGCCTGTCATTGCTCAGCCTGTGGGGGTCATTTGGCTGCATTATATTGTTGGCCATTCATCATCATTGATTCTCTCTCTGATCTTCCCATCATCTTCCATGTGACTGAGTTGATCAGCCCTCAAGTATTTTCATGTATCTTTTGTATTTTAAAATGGAATCTTATGTATCCTAAGAGATTGTTCTCATTTGTTTTTATGTTTCCTTCTCTTTCCCCCCACAAACTATGTTGGACTGCCATGTGCATTTGCTGACTTAGCTAATACTTTGTAAAATATCTGGCATGCATTCTCAGACATATGTTTTCTGAAACATTTGCAAGTTATCTCATGCATCCAGAGTCTTCCAAATCTCTCAGTGTGTGAATCATCGTAACTATATATTTAACATTATTTGTTCCAAAATTATTTTGTTCATTACAAAAGTTTAAAGAAATACATATTAGCCCTTGTGCTCTCAGCTCATCTGGGAGCCGATGTCTTATATTAGGACCCACTGGGCCTTTTTTACCTGGGGAGTTGGTGCTACTGAGGTATTAGCAGGGGTTTTCTTCTCTCCGCATGCAACAGGCCAGTGTAGTTATACCCAGGGGACCTGACCCAGAGCTTTGGGCATTACGTCCTTGTGTTATGGTGAATCTAGCTTTCTCTTTAAAGCTAGCTTTGCCTGGGTGAATGAATGCTAGGTACATTTACTCATCCTTGCTGCCTTCCTGGAAGGAGCCTAGAATGCAGGGAGGGAGGAAGGAAAGAGGTAGTCAGGCTGTCTAGGGAAGTCTCTTGAGAATGCAGGAGAGAAAAAGAAAGAGCCAAATATGCACCCAGAACACACTCCCTGTGCCGGCTGAGTGCTTTGCCAGCCAGACTCTGAATTCTGCTGACACAGCCATTGACCTTGTTCATTCATTCATCAGTGCTGGATATGAATCCCTGTGCCTGCAGGTATCATTCATAAAGCCACTAGAGATGGTCATAAAGCTACTCACCTTGAATGTGTGGGTCTATACTATAGTCAGGGACAACATAAACTATGAACATTAAAACACAGTACCCCAAATAGTGGCAGGTTTTTCTGCTTTCTATTATTTGGCTTTGTTATATTTGCATGCATGTCTTTCTCCCCACCACTGCTTTCAGTGCTTTAAGGCCAGAAACAGTGCCTGTGTGTCCCTGTGACCTCCTTAGACACTTCCTTCCACCCCTAGAAGATAAAAACACCCAGTGAGAACTTGCCGGCTGATGCAGACAAGGGGTGGCAATGTCCATCGCGTGTGTCTTGTCTTCTATACAATGGAGTCTGGGTCTGTTTTTGAATTATGTAATGAAGGGACTCTGTTAATAGAGTATCAAATGAGAATAGGCTCCCACTTTATGCCAGTCTCTTTTCTAACCTTTCAAAGAAATCTAAAGAAAGGAGGACAGTTGCCAAATGAGCCCTGCTTTGCAAAGTCAGACCTTCTGAATGCCAGCTCTCCTATGGGAAGTCCCACTTGAGATGGGTGGAAAGACAAGCCCTGCCTCCATCTCTGGGTCTTGAATAGTCTCACATCTGTTCCCTTGGAACTACCTACACAACAAAATAGCAGCTCGATAAAGAGTAGAATCCATGTTATGTGTTCTTCAGGCCACATTAGGCACTTTTAAGTGTGTGATCCAAATGAGAAGCCAGAGAGCAGAGAAATGGGACATGTTAGTTGTCAACTGCCACAGAACTTAGAAGTTTTAAAACAATGCTCGTTCACTATCTTACAATTTCTGTGGGTCAGGAATCTAGGAATGACTTAGCTGGTTCCTGTATTTCAGAATCTCTCACAGTCCGGGCTGTAGTCTTCTCTCCGTCCAGCTGAGAAGTATCTGCTGCCAAGCTCATGTGGCCTTGGCAGGACTAAGTTCCCCATTGGCTAGAGGCCACCTTCCGTGCTTTGTCATGTGGGCCTCTCCAACATGGTAGTTTGCTTCATGAAAGTGTTCAAGCCAAAGCAGTAATAGAACAAGTCTGCTAGGAAGACAGAAGTCACAATCCTTTGAAGCTTAATTACTTAAGGGACATCCTATCACCTTTGCCGTGTTCTATCAGTTAGAAGCAAGTCACTAGGTTCTCTCACACTCAAGGGCGGGAAGGCAGAGGGGAAAGGGGTGGTGTCACACAAAGCATGAATCCAGGAGGTGCATCATTGAGGCTGTCTTAGAACTCTGCCAGCTATGTGGAGGAAGCCTCAGGCCACATGGGACAGTGAATATTCTGTGCCGTTAATAGCAAACTTCTGCAAAGCAAGAAGGGCCTGCGTGGGGAGGAACTGGATGAGGAGAGATGGGGTGGCTATGAGGAAAAGTGAGTATTACAAGTCAGCGCAAAGACAGGTGACTTCAAGGGAGAAGGAGAGAGGGGGTAGGAGAAGGAGTCCCAAAAGCAATTGCAGATGCCAAGGGCGAGACATCTTCTAATTGGGTGAACATTTACAGAGAGGCTCTTCTCAGTCTCTAGGCTGCAGAAGGAGTTTCCCGCTACATTCTAGTTACTATTGTGCCAGGGGAAAGAGTGATCCATCTTACGCCGAACCTAACATGAGCTCCTGAGTGTCAGATAAAGGGTGTCTATAATGGCCGCAGAGCTCTACAAATCTGAGCTATGAGGCTGCTGCTGCCCCTTCACTGTGGACTTATTAATATCTGTCACCTCTTGCGAACTCGTTCAAAGATATACAGAGAGAAGTCCTTCAACTCCAGGTTTTAGTCAGATCAAGCAATGTTTCACCTCCAAAGACCAAAGCATAAATTCAGCTCTGCGACTCTGGTTGCACACATTAATTACCATGCTGCAAGATTAGCTGCAGATTTCAAGAGTGAGATTTTATTGAAGATTTAATTTCTTGGAATTAATTTCCTCTTGTGTGATAATCTCTCCCCCTTCTGATTTCATTTTGTCAGGAGTGACGCTGTTTGTGGCCCTTTATGATTATGAAGCACGAACGGAAGATGACCTGAGTTTTCACAAAGGAGAGAAATTTCAAATATTGAACAGCTCGTAAGTTTGGAAAAGAGGAGGAAGCACATGTACCTTTCAGATTGGGGAAAAAATCTTGTTCCCAGTCTGCACCTTTTCAGATATCTGAAATGTTGAAAGAACAGTAGCTTAGTTCATTAATTCATAGCATTTTAACTTGAGAAACAATGAGCCAGTGAACCAGTGCAGAATTTTATGGCACTGTCTGTCCAGGGAGCTTTTTGGTGGGTATTATAGTAGCAAAGTCAATGGTTTGGGTTTTGTTATGGGTTTAAAGGTTGCAAAAGTACCAGCATCTGCAAATCTACATTTTCTAGTGATTGGCACAAGGCCTGACTGTCCATGATACCCTTTCTCTGCCTGGAGAGTTTCTTAGCATGTCAGATGCTGCACTAGCTAAACCCTCACGTAAGGCTGGCAACAAGTTCCTTCTGTTTTCAAAACTGCTAAGCATTTCGATCGGTGAAGCCTGTGGAGGCATTTCCCCATAACAAAAATTTGCAAGTGACTGAAAGCTTTGTGAGATGGAAAGAGAAGTGATTTTGCCCACTCAGGAATGACTACAATGCATGCATTTTAAATGTGGCCAGAAGGAACGACAGTTAAACAGGCAATGGGGAAGTTTCAAGGGCGAGAATCACTCACTTTTCAAATACTACATTTCATACCGCCATGAGGAAGAGTAAACGTGGGTCAGATTTCCCTGCAGTTTTTGAATATCACCTCTGTTCAGTTAAGGCAGTGTATACAGACAAGGATCCTCCAGAAAAATCCAGGCTCTAGAGAAAGTGGTGGTGTCCCACACCAGCAAGACAGGCCTTTGTCCCCATACCTCAGCTTTTCCTTGTGAGCACTCCCCAGTGACTCCCCAGAGTGCCCCTCGGGGCTGAGGGCTCCCAGGAAGTTCTCCTGTGCTGCCAGGTCTGGTCGTCCCATCGTCTGCTCCCTGAGCAAACTGGATTTCACAATGGTTGGAGGACCTGAAGCCTGGCCAGGAGCGAGGAGGGCAGGTGAGAGGCAGCCCCGTCCACACAGCCCATCCCAGGGAAGAGGCATGGTCATCATAACAGGGAACTCCCGCAGGCCCTGGAGCCTGCCTCCTTGGAAAGCCTACCCCTTCCCTGGGATGGCCCCATGTCTCAGGATGGTACACTGAGAATGTGCCACCTTCCAATGGCCAGAATGGACTTCCTCCCAGGAGAGGCCAGTAACTCTTCTGAACATCAGAAGACACTGTCTGCATAGCAGCTGCAAGATTCAGGGATTTTTTTTTATTATTATTTTTAATTATTATCATCATTAACTGGGTTATGGATGGGGATTTTTTTTGTCTCGTTTTGTTTTGTTTTTAACTTTTTGTTTAAATGCATGCAGAAAAGTGCATGTATCAAAAGCATGCATGGTGGCAGTCTCACAGTGGTGTAAAATGTGTTTAATGCCACTTAACTATATACTTGAAAGTGGTTAAAATGACAAAGTTTATGTTATGCATATTTTACCACAATTTTTTTAAAGTGTACAGTTGGAGATTTTCACAAACTGAACATGCTGTGCAACCAGCACCCAGATCAGATCAAGAAGACCCCCAAGAGGCCTCCTCTTATAGCCATAGGAATGTTTTAAAAAATAGTAAACAGCTGCCATTTATCGAAGGCTCTTTATATGCAGCCATGT
This sequence comes from Pteropus medius, assembly GCF_902729225.1. NCBI lineage: Eukaryota > Metazoa > Chordata > Mammalia > Chiroptera > Pteropodidae > Pteropus > Pteropus medius. The sequence continues at coordinate 29,240,311 of NW_024340696.1, read as the reverse complement.
GCTAAGTTGCAAATGTTCTCATTTATTCTTCACAGCAACTGTCTGAGGTTTGTCTCATAGTCATCACTTGACACATGAGGAGCCAGAGGCTCCGGGTTGGAAGTTGCGCAGGTACACAGAGGAACTAGCAGGTGGCAGAGCCAAGGGTGGCATGCAGGATGCATCCCAAGTACAGCATCAGGTTCAGTCTTGGAGAGCCCCAGAGACCCGTCAAAGGGGGCTAGTTCCATGAAGGTGGAAGTTTGGCCGGGAGGTGGAAGAAGAGGGAATTGATGATCTCTTGGGATTTATGGTTCCCTATCATTAGTTTGATTCTCAGATGAATGCTTCTTGTCAGAGATTTCCAACTTTGAATTCTGAAATATACTTCATTTCCCCTCCCCGTTTTATGTAACATTCTCTCAGTGCCAAGGCTGCTTAAAACTTTTAACCAGCTTCTGAAAAGTAAGACCAAAGGAGAGGTAGGAAATACAATACACAGCACTCTTTCTGCGGGTTTTCTCCACACTGCAGGTGGATCTGTGCACCAGGTGGTAGGGTATTTGGAAAGCCAGTTCATGCCAAAGTCAAATTCATGACTTCTTCCTTTATCGATATGGATAGATCTACAATGGCAACCAACCAAATTTTTTGAGAAACATTCAAGGAAGATCAGATCTATCTCGATCTATATTTTGTAATTTGCATGCATGACCTATAATGTTTTTGCAGAAGGCTTTGAGTCTCTGACCCTGTTCTCTTAGCAGAAAATATTACAAAGGTTTTTTTTCCTTTAATGTTCTTCCTTCTTGCCAGTGGAATTCCTCATCCTACATGCCATTTAAATACCCTTTCCCAAGGTTATGGGGGAAAAAATAAGGTTTTTGTAACAAATACAATATCCTGAAGTCAAGGGTAATAACAGGGAAGAGAAAATCACAAAGAAAAAACAAAGCAGTAATACAGAACCAGATGGCAGGCGGCTCCTTCCCCTCCCCCAGCCTCTCCCAGCCTGGGCTCTCATCTGCTGAAAGGGGGAAGGATGGGGCTCTATTCTCCCTGGGGCAGCTGCCACACCTCCTAGTGTGTCCTCCCACTCCTTTCCCTGTCAAGAGGCAGAAATGGGAGGCCCCAGGGCTGGCTTTTGTGTTTTAAAGTGTGTCGTGAACCATGTGATAGGCATGTGCACTTGTGCCCAGAGCCAGTGGCACTGCTGCCCCATACCGGGGTGGGGAGCCCTTCACAGACCTGTTGTAAGTGCTCAGTGTAGTATACTCAGACATTATTAAACTCGAACCCATTTTGCAAAATATTTCAATTCATTTGTGTTTATTTCGTATTTTCACAGTTCCTGACCAGTGATTTACCACATAGAAACACAGCGACTCTTCGAAATATAGTAAACAGAATAGAATAGTGGTCATTGTCTAGGGTAGTGACCCCTTTAAAGTTCTTTTCATTGTGATAAGAAGAAATCCTGGTTTAGAACTCCTTCTAAACATTTGATAAAATTGTTACGGAAATGCTGTCTGAAAGTAAGACGGACAGTGCCGAATTTAGAAAGAAAACATTTATAATAAAAATGCTCCACAGCTGGACAGATCAAGGCTGACTTCTGTTTGCAGATGCCACTTCCTGGCTCATCAAGGCTTCTGGCTCCATCGGGGGTTCCCAGCTCTGGAACTACAAGCCCTATGAGCAATTTCATGGATTAAGACCAGGCTCTTCTAACAAGTCTTTAAATTGGAGGAACAGGAGAAGCTGCTATAAAAAGTTAAAACTGTTCAGAGCCCGGGCTTAAATCATATATTTGAATCAGAGCAAGATGACAGTTAAAGAATATCTCACCAACTCTAAGTTAATGAAATATCTGAACTGGAAGAACAGTTTAAAGACATGCAGCTTTAACAATACTAATTACCCACAATCACTCAAGTAAAGCAATAAAAGGCAGCAGAGTAGAGATCCTATTTTCCTAAATCTAGATGAATGATTTGTAGAGTATATTATTTATTTGTAGGTGAATTGGGATTCTAGTGTTTTTAAAAAAAAAAAAAATGCTCAAAAGACTTTTTAGATAGATGTTTTGAGTCTGTACTAGCCTCCCCGGGCACAACATGTGAGGTTTACTACCTAATATATTGTGTCTTTGTCACATCGTATCTCCTTTGATGAAGAAAGTGACCCTAGGTGGCCTAGAAAAAGAGAAAAGTATTTTATCTTTCTCATGAGTAACTGAAGACTCTTGTGAGATTAATGGAGTCACTTAAGAGAAAAATCATGAATTCCTGATACATGACTTTAGAATGAGCTGATAGTTGGATTCTAAGTGCCAAATCTTAAAGCGCCGAGACCCAAATAGGATAGTTAATATTGGATTTTAAATGGAAATTATTTGATTAATACCAGATCACCTGAATAAGACTGAGCTTGTCTTAACCTGCAACAAAATGTATTGACTTTCTGCCCCAGGTGGCATTACTATGTGCCCCCAAATTGATACTAGACTTTCTTTTTCTGAATTTAAATCAATTAGAACTAACTTGATAAAGTTTATCTTGCATTAAAAAAAATAATAATAATAAGCCTCTTCTGCAAGCACTTAATTTTTCCCTCACCATTTTGGAGCATTTCCCAGGTGTGTGTGGGGTGTGGGGGAAAGAAAGAGAGAAGGCAGGAAGATAATGGGTACTGTTATTTTATGATGAAATGTCTCCACCTAGTGGAATTGCAGAGCAGTAAACATTGTCATCAGTAAAGATGTCTCCAAAACCATTTCCTTAAACACAAGTTTAAAGAAAAAATAAACTTCTGCATGTTCTTAGATGATATACTTACAACTGCAAGAATTTTATTTTTGGAGGACGTAGAAATGAAACCAATACAAACTGTTAAAATATTGACATTTTTAATCTCATGAATCGAAGAGGGATGTGACAGAGGGGCAGCACGGGGTAGATTCCACAGAGCTGGTGACAGTCTCACTCTCAAGGTGGGTAGTGAGTTCACAGGTATTCACATATACACTTGTACATACAAATTATTTCATAATAACAAATAATTTTTATTATGAAATAATTTGTACATACAAATCTGGACATGAACTAAATTTAAGGTTAGCAATAAAGGACTTTCTGGCTATGAGAACACCCTCTTGGTTGACTTATCTGTTTAAATTTGTTTAATAGGGTGAAAAAGGAAAGACTGAAAAATTAAAACATAAGTTTTTGAAATCTTTTGCCAGCACCCTGTTTTCTTATGGACTATTCTGTGGTACTTATACCCACAAATGCACCTAGAGCACTTGTGGGCTTGTCACCAATTGTCTGTGGCTTTCTCAGATGCCATCTGGAGGCGTTGCTCATCGTCACCTTGCTTGGTCGTTCTTTAGAGAATGGGACTCTTGAGTAAGGCTTGCATTTCATGTGGAGGCTGGTTATTCTCTACCTAATTAAATCAATCTGAGAAAGATCTTGACCAGGGCCAAAAGCCAACACGTTTTCTTCCCTGGGCGAGGACTTTGACACAGAGCCCAGCCAAAAGTGTATTTCAAAAAGGGCTGGGATTCTTTTGCTGACCCAAGGACCAAAAACCTGGGAGAAGGAGCTGGGCCATTGGTGATCGGGTAGGGTATTTCAGCTCTGGTGACCAGAAGTCCAAAAGGACTCGATTTGTTCAAGGGCAGTCGAGTCCTGCCCGGCCCCTCACACTCCTGACCGCAGGCTGTCAGAGGGTTCTGTGGACAGTGTCAGTGTCAGACACTGTCCAAGCTGCAGCCTCACATACATCTACTAACCATGGCTAACAGGGAGAGGAGAGGCACGTGCTCCATCCCCGCTCTCTGCCACACACAGCTATGTGTCTGAGCACATGAAGTCTAAACATTTATTCATTTGTTTTAAGTTGAGGGTGGCGTTATAAGTTCCCCCTTTCATGTCTTTTGGCCCCCCAGCTCTGAGAGCTCTACAGATTGAGAACGGGCTATCGCGTGGAACGCTGGGGCACAGCCACAAAGTGATGTGACCAAGAATCTCGTTCCCTTAGCGAGTGTTGTTTCTCCCCCTGCTCCTGTACACACACCCACCCTTTTTTTCTCCCACCACCAGAGAGACCCAGGTCATTACTGTAAATAGTTGATGGAATAACCTCAGGTCGAAAATGTCTGAGCAAGGCTTACCCTATTGTAGTCTTTATTATCCTACTCATTTAATTCAGAGCAAGCACGGCAAATATTCAGACTATGTTTTCATACCTTACTGCACCTCCTAACAGGCTTCCTTTCTCAGATGGTCTGCAGCTCTGTTTTTCTTTTCCTTTTCCTGAAGAATCTTTTAATGGCTGTCCAGTAGCTTGCATCTCTCCAACAGTACCAAAGGATACTGGTTGCCTCAGGGTGGGGGATGAAATAGAGGCTGTTAGCACTATTAGTGTGTGCTTTCTTTTCCCCAGCTTTTTGAGATATAATTGACATATTGTATAAGTTTCAGGTGTGCAATGTGATGGGTTAATACATGTATATATTGTGAAATGTTTACCACAATAAGGTTAGTTAACACATCTTTCCCCTGACAGAATTACCATTTTTGTTGTTTTGTGTTATAGTGTTTTTCTTAAGTAGCTTGGAGCTGCGTTCCCTTCCCCTCTGTCCAAGTCGGGGACACTTACCAAGCAACGTCCCCCCCCACAACACACACACACACACACACACACACACACACACACACACACAGAGCCCTCTCATGGCCTCCACATTCTTAATTGACAGAGAAGGCCAAATATGAGCGACAATGCTGGATTCAGCTCACAGTGGACTCCGGTTGTAATTCCACTCTCACAGAGGGCTGTGCTGGAGTTTGGAGATATCAGGTGGTAGAATGACCACGAGATAGTTATAGCTCCTATAGCACTGAGTCCTTAACTGCAAAACATTGTATTAGTCACTGTATTCACTACTTTTTCTCTTTTCTTCTTTTCAGGGAAGGAGATTGGTGGGAAGCTCGCTCCTTGACAACTGGAGACACGGGTTATATTCCCAGCAATTACGTGGCTCCAGTTGACTCTATTCAGGCAGAAGAGTATGTTTCGTTGTTGTTGTTTTGTTGTTTTCCCTAAACTACTTGCTCTTAAAAGTTAGTTGGCACAATAAAATGCCATCAATGTTGCGCAGGAGGAAGAAGTTCACTAGAGCAATTAAGGGTGGAATGCCATGTTTCCCAGGCTCTATGCCATGGCTTTTCTCATTATCTATGCAATACTGGTACTATGATTAACTTACTATTTTTCTTTAGGCCTGCTTACTTTTTAAAAACATATTTATTTTGAAAGGAAACTTTCTGTCAGTACCCTACATGAAAACCCAATATTACTCACCATAGATAGAAAGTAACCATAAAAATATGATGTAATATGAGGTATTATGCCAACGCAAGGTTCTAAGCCTGCAGTCTGCTGAAACAAAAAGAAGAAGGAGAGAGGAAGAAAGAGTAGAAGGAAGGGAGAGAGGGAGAGAGGCAGGTGGCAAATAATTGTTAAAGATCAAATTGAGATTTTTCTCTTTAGTATAATCAGAAATATTAAGGATCACTAAAAAGATATACCTTCATGCTGTAGGTAGAACCATCTCACATAGGATGTGACCCACAACTTGGGAAATCCTGTGACGATGCATTTCAGATCCCTTTGATTTGGGGTCTTGGTTGCTATCTTTGATAGTAACTCGTGACTAGCAGTTAATTGGCCCAAGGATTTCACTGGTAACAGTTCTGGAAGGTGGTCGAGAGGCTGAGGGCGTTCCAGAAGGAACAGTCATTGTTCCTTCCCCTGACTCATGGGAACTCAAGGGCACTTTCAGAGTGAAGAACTGTCGGAGTGGCTTTGTGGTGACCTTAATTTCTGAACTGAAGGAAAATGAACTGGGCCACGATCTCCCAAAGTCCAGAACCTGGCCTCCTCCCTGACGCCCTGGGGGCCTGCCCCTCCTGCTCAGTGGAGGCAGTCTTACTTTACCAAAAAAGGAGTCGAGAAAAGTCAGCCACGAGCCCAACCTTGGGCTCTGATATTTAATTTTGCCCTGGATTTGTTAAAGCTGCAGGGAGGATTAGACTCCACACCTCAGCCAAATCCCCCATTGGATCAGTCTCTTGTCTTTAATTCCTTTGTATTTTCTGTAAGAAGATCTATTTTGTTTCCCACTCTCAAATATTCAGTGGTCCTGAGCTCCTTCTTTCTCCTAGTGAGTGTATTTCGTCATTAGTGAATAAAGGAATTTGTATCGAATTTTTATTTTAGGGCAGATTGGCAAACATCTTTGTGTCCTTTCAGAATAAAAGGTACCGCCAAAATGTAGCATTCTTTTGATTTAACCAGGAATTTACCTGCTATATATTTGTGTTTATAATCGTCAATCTTTTAAATATTTTGTTTCTAAAAAATAAAATAGCATTTAAAAAATAGTACCTGTGGTTTTACATATACAATTATCATTATCTTAAAATACTATTGTTTTAGTGCAATCCATTGTTCTAACAGTTCTCTTTTTATCACTGTCCATGTTTACACTGCATTTTAATTGATACAAACTCAAAAAGTCATATCTCACAAGTAATTGGTGTAATTCTTTTTATACAATCTAATGCTAGGTTAGGATTGTTACACAGTCTGGTGCCTTTAGAAGTCACTGAGGAGTAAGAGACAGTGTCTTTTCTTCAGTGAAGCTCTTTCATTCACAAAAGAATTTGACAGTGAACACATAATAGCTATGTTCAAGTTCAAGTATAATGAATTGAAATTTCATTTTAGAAACTGGATCCTTTCACAGTTAAATATTCTTAAAGTCGTTCCTTTACACAGATTCTAATGGAATGCTCCCAAATTCTCCCTTGGGTTCTTGGAGCACCTGCTGCTCATTCAGCACCTAGTGCTGAAACATTAACTAATTGCTGGGCCATTGTTAGGGCTGGAGACTGCAGAGGGAAGATAAAAGACAAATGACAAAGGTTGTGAGGTGACTTGATGTGATGCCTCCAAAAGTGGCACAGGAATGTCATCACAGAAGAATATGAACACATCCACAATACCAAGTCGTTTTCAAGGACGTGCTCGTTGACCGTGTGCTGTCACCTGGCCCTGCAGCTGTGCCAGAGCACACGTGCGGCAGATCCCACCCAGGCACTTGGCACATGCCTTTTACTTATCCGAGCTGTCACACTTGCTGAACAGGAAGACAATACAAACAGCATCCAAGGGCAGCACTCATCGCAAATTAGGAGTAGTCTTGACCATCTTTTTCAGAGTTCCTATAGGTAGGAAGTTACTAAATATATCATGTCTTTGTTCTTTACCTATTCTGACTGACTTTTTTTCAAAACGTCTGATTAATGACCTTTATTTACACTAGGACTGTGTTTTGTTATTTCCCAGGGGTTGTAATTATGCTCAGAAATCCATGGTCTTATAGATGTGCGTGGAAAGGGTCTCCTGTGGTTGCCATTTCAAACAAGGTCTTAGATTTCTCCTTTTGTGCAGGCAGGTGGCAGTTTTAACACAAACTGGTTCTTGACATCTCTGGAGGAAAGGAAAATAGCCCACAATTCAAATATGATTTTTTTTCTAAAGAATGAAAGAGATGGATTAGGGATGGAATCGGGAATAGATTGAAAGGAAACTAGACGAGACTAGGGAAAAATAGATAGGGAACACGTAAGGATGAAATCAGAGGTGAGAATTCATGGACCAAAGAGCCTGCATGATTCCATTTCTGTAAGTGATTGTTTTGAAATGTTTCGTTTTCTTGATCTCCTTCAAAGGTGGTACTTTGGAAAACTTGGCCGAAAAGATGCTGAGCGACAACTTTTGTCCTTCGGAAACCCAAGAGGTACCTTTCTTATCCGTGAGAGTGAAACCACCAAAGGTAAGATAACAAGCTGAAGAAGTCCGCTTGTCATTCAAATCTGTGGATTAGTCAGAGGGGATGAAAGGCTTATCTCTAATGGACAAGGATTTTTAAATGGCACATATCCTCCCTGCCTTGTGAGCGGAGTCCTAGTTTGTTTTTCCTCCAGGCTCTAGAACTGCAGACAGCTCCAAAAAGACAACAAAGGCTCAAAATCAAGACCTTCCTCTTGAAACGGGGGCTGGGGCAGCTTCACTCCTTCAGGCACACGAGATCATAGAATTTTCAGAAGTCCTTTAGAATTATGAATTTCTGAAACTCTTAGTTCCTTGGCACCAAACATACAGGTTGTTTTTGCATTTATTCTGTGTGCGTGTGTGTGTGGTTTTTTTTCATAACTGAGGACTTTTCATTATTTAATGTCTTATTAGAGCCCACAAAAAGAGGTGGGCCAAGGAAAAGAGCAGTGGCCTTCTAGTTTGATCTTCCAGACACGGGTTATCTGCTCCTATGAAAAGTATTATGAAGCAGAAGTGGGAAGCTCACTTCTAGAGAAACAGTCTTTATGTTTCTCTAGTACATGCTGTCCCTGCGTCCATGATGCTCCGTGTGGGTGATGGAGACTGGGGAAGCAGTGTCAGCCTTGAATGTCTGCGCCTCTCTTCATCTTGTCCCTTGGGGGTCAGGGGGTCATAGGAAAAAATCCGAGAAGCCTTCATTCTCAAGGGTAAAATAATTTTGTTGATAATATTTTCTGACACTTGCAGGAAAGAGGTGCTTTCTTCCCATGTTACTGAGTGGAAGTGTGTGTATGTGTGTGCATGCGCGCATGTATGTGTCTCCTTGATAATTGTTCATCAGAATAGTCAAGTAAATAAGACCTAAAAAATCAAATGAGCACTCCAAGTGATTGGAGCTACTAAGGTTTTGCATATTTACCAGGTGCCTATTCACTTTCTATCCGTGATTGGGATGATATGAAAGGAGACCACGTCAAACATTATAAAATTCGCAAACTCGACAATGGTGGATACTATATTACCACCCGAGCCCAGTTTGAAACACTTCAGCAACTCGTACAACATTACTCAGGTAACTTTAATTCTAACTAAGACTAAGCATTTGGACACTGGAGGAAGCGGGCGGGCACAGAGCAGGAAAGGTGGGGGAACAGATAAAACAAATATATACAAAGTCACCGGTAAAATACAGTTGACCTTTGACCAGCATGACTTTGACCTGTGCAAGTCCACCTCTATGTGGATTTTTGTCAATAAATATGTACAGTACTGTAAATGTATTTTCTTTATAATTTTCTTGATAATATTTCTTTTCTCTAGTTGACTTTGTTATAAGAATACAGTATATAATACACATAACACAAAATATGTATTAATCAACTGTTTATGTCATCAGTTAGGCTTCCAGTCGACAGCAGACTATTAGTAGTTAAGCTTTTGGGAAGTCAAAAGTTATACGTGGATTTTTGACTACATGGGGCTTGGAGCCCCTAACCCCTGTGTTGTTCAAGGATCAGCTGTAGTTTCCTTCACTAGCCCCTCATGGTAGGCTTGGCTAAACAAAATCTATTGATGTTTTTCTACCATGCTTATTAGTTCTATCGAAAGATTCTATAACATTCTAGTTTCCCAAGTAGAAAGTAGTAAGTTAAGCTTTAAAGTTATTGTTCCCACTCTCCTGCAGTATATAATTCAGAAACCACCAAAAGGAAGAAGAGCAGTCCCTGAGAGAGAACTGTCACATGGGGCCTCCTGTGGGCATTGCTGTGTTTCTACCAGCACCTTGCCCTCACACTGTCATAGAAATGACGTACACATGCGCTTTATTTTCATGACTGGATGAATTTTGCAATCCATTTATCACGTTCTACTTCCCCACCACTACTTCTGCCTTCTAATTAGACTTAGACTTATGTGACCCACAGATCTGTTCCAGCCATTGTTAAACTTTTATACAGTAGATCAGTCTCTGCCCTGACGCCCAAGTGTCACCATTAATGTCTCTTGTTCCTAGAAATATATACTTAGTTATTTAAACCTGGTAGTTTTTTGAGTGACCTATAGATACATTTTATATTGTTCTCCAGAACAATGACAATACCCTAAACAGCACATGATTTGACCTCAACTATTGTTTTACATACATTCATTAAAAAATATGTCTGTATAATTTTCAGCACTAAAAAAAGCAGTCTTTTGAAAATGGCAGTAAGAAACACCTGTCTGTTGATCCTGGGCACTAATAAGCAAATGAAAAAACTAACAGCACTTAGAGTATTTGTTGATTAGGGCATTGGGTAATTTTGGTTTCTGTGGATTCTAATGAAATATTTGGGAGAAATGGAGCCAGATACCTCCCTGAGCTCAAGTGATGTACTCAAAGTGCCTGCATGTTGTTAGGGTTTTTCAAATGCCAAAATATATTTTATTACAGCCAAACATCAGCCAGATCCCCAGGGTTGGGATCATTTAAAAATATTGTGTCAGAATCGGCACCTTAAATAACATAATAAAGCTGGAAGGAGAGAAGAGATATAAAGAGCAACACACATATTTTAACCTCAAAAAAAATTCATCTCAAGTTAGATTTGTTTTTATATTGGCTTTTCCTCTTCCCTCCTTCTTTCACACAATGAAATGCCTTTGAAATATTGACACATAAATAATCTCAGCACCTGATTCTGTCAAAAAGAAAGGAATAAAATGTAACTTATACAGCTGGTTCCTGGAGAAAAGGCAACAACACTACATTTGATTTCCCTGAATCCGAGGGACCCCCAGTGGGGTGTGGCGGGCTCCATCCACCTCACAGCCAGGCTCTCTGCTGCTTTTGTCACTGCCCTGATTCCTTGTTCTTTGTTATCTTTTCTCACCTGACTGATGTTTAACTTGGCATTTAGGCAATTTCCCCTAACCACTGGTCGATTCTAAAGGGCATATTCTTTTTGAAAAAAGAGAGCAAGAAAAGGGGAAAAAAAAAAAAAACCTTCAGATAACCTCACAACGATAACTACTTCTTTCCTCTCTCTTTTTCATAGGAAAAAGAGTTCTTTCACATCCTTGAGTTTCTGTGGATTTTAGTTTTCATTCTTTCTGCTTTCAAATCAGACTCCTAAATTATACATTGGAGATTGTTATAAAGACCTTTTTTGAATGGCAAATATCAAAGAAGCAAGAATATCTGACTGGTAGAATAGAGTCAGTTAAAATGCAAGAGAAATCACTAGAGAAATATGACCTCTTTTTTCCCCTGCCAGGTATAATCTTTGTCCTTACTAGTTTTCAACAGTCTAATGTTCCATAGAAGAATCCTGTACTGAAGTTACGATTTTAAATATATTTATACCGAAGTGTTTCCCCAAACCGTTTTGAAATCAGTGGAGGTATTTTCAGGGTTCCAGAAGACATGTTATTAACACATTGGACAGAAAACATTGTTCTTACTTAGTGAACATAGAAACCAAAACAGTCTATACCTATTTGTATGTATACACTATGCCATGCCTGGGGATATGGAGTAGTCCAAATTTAAAATGTCCTCCATTCTAGCTCCAGTGAACATGTTTCAATGTGTGACATCTAATCTTCCAATTGTGTGTAATTCTCTGCCAATGTAGCACTGTTTGGAACAATGTCATTCACTGCCTGAGTTTGTGCACCTGTAAGTGTTGTTGTTTCATGTGTTCTGCTTTTCTCTCCCTCTCCTGCCGCTGTCCCCACTCCACCAGAGAGAGCCGCAGGTCTCTGCTGCCGCCTAGTAGTTCCCTGTCACAAAGGGATGCCAAGGCTTACCGATCTGTCTGTCAAAACCAAAGATGTCTGGGAAATCCCTCGAGAATCTCTGCAGTTGATCAAGAGACTGGGAAATGGGCAGTTTGGGGAAGTATGGATGGGTATGCTCAGACTCAATTACTCTATTACTAGCTTCCTCATTTGGGGAGTCCCAAACATCAAAGATGGAAGGTGAAAATAAAGACTGTATGACCAGGAAGAAAGTTTGACTTATTAATAGTGGGTAATAATAATTTTGATTTTGATTTCAGAATGCTGGAATTTCTAGAAAAGAGATAGTAAGTGGTCAAGATTGGCAGTTGGCTCAAATTACACTATTATGTGTGTCTCGATTCATAAACCAGAAAATGGTACAAAGAATGTTCCAGCTCACACCAAATGCCTTGCCTTTCATTTCCAACTGCAAATATTTATCCAACGAACTCAGTATCGCCCTAAAGAGCGAGTCACCTTCCATCTTTCCTAGTGCATGCATAATTATGGATTATAAGGACTGTATTTTCTTTATTAATTCCCTTTCCTGTAGAGAAAGCTGATGGTTTGTGTTTTTACTTAACTGTGATTGCATCGAGTTGTACCCCACAAACTTCTGGATTGGCTAAAGATGCTTGGGAAGTTGCACGTGATTCGTTGTTTCTGAAGAAGAAGCTGGGTCAGGGGTGTTTCGCTGAAGTGTGGCTTGGTAAGGCAGAGGGCACATTTTGTTTTGGCTGCATCTCAAAGCCAATTAAAAGGATGGTTTTGAACAAAAACACATACACAGCTGCTGGGACCAAGATACTTACCCTGTATAGCTAAACAGACACAGGCCATCCAGATGATCAGAATATAGCAATACCTTGCTGTACTCTTCTATCCTACTTTACGTGATTGATTAAGGCATGCACAGAACAGAAAGCCAATGCAATAGGAATCTGGTGTTTCCTCTTCCTAAGACATGGGAAGGTAAGATACTATAGATGGGCTTCTATAGGGGGAGACCATGGCGTTTTTTCCCAACGGGTCTGGATTTTTTGCTCAGTCTTTACTAGCTGATTAACCATGGGCTTATTTAACCTCTTTGAGCCTCAGTTTCCTCATCTGTAAAATTAGAATGATACATACTTCATAAGGTTGTTTTGAGGACTACTAGGGGCAATATGTGTAGAGTCCCTTGTATGTAATAGGTGCTCGGTAGACACACAGTTCTCTTAATTCTCCTATCACTCATTGATAAGGCTGACTGCACTGGGCCCTCTCCCACTGCTTTTATAACTTTGTTTGGGGCAGTTGCAGCTTTGCTTAGAAATAATCCATAGACTTAGGCCCCACCCAAAAACATCTGTCAGTAAGATCATGTTAGAGTTTATGGAATCCCCCTTCTTCCTTTCTGAGATTTAATTTAAAACAATATAGATAAGTACATGTTATGTGTAGCTGTAAGTGTTTAGGTGTAGTCTACATTAAAAGATTTAATACAGTTAAAGCACTTGGAACAGATCCTGGCAATGAGTTAGTACTACAAAGATACAGAGTTACAGATAGCGATAGAGAGAGAAATGTAAAGATAGAGACAAGATACTCAGTCATACACATATATGTGTGTATGTATAAGCTATTTTAATAAGTATTATCATTATTATTGTTTTTCAGAGTCTACATTATTATGTCTATCTCTTTCTAGACTTTAACTCAACTATTACAACATATGTTTACATGACCTTCCCCTCTCAACTGCCCAATTTATAATAAAAATAATGAGTTTAAGAATTTTAATCCAGTCACTAATACAATCAAGAAGAATTGGACCCTATACAAAATTTATTTTCTAACTTTACCATTATCGCCTTTAAATCATTACACATATTATTAAGATTTTCCCATTGAACATAAAAAATTTAATAAATTTAAACCAGCTTTCTTTTCCAAATAAAAAATAACGATCTAATTTGAGCAGATTTGTTTCCCTTATAGTTTTAATTCAAAGTCATAGGATGAATAATGGAATACATATAGAACCCACATTTTTTTTTTTAATTTTGGGGCCAAAAGAAACTCAAAAGATAATCTAGTTCCATTTCTGTATTGTATAGATGAGGTAACTGAGGCTCATAAACCAGTCATGTCCCTGGACCTACTAGATTTTTTTAATATGTTAAGTTTAAATATTTCTGTTCCCTCTTAGCTCTTGTCTCATTTTGCCAGTCTGATAGAAGTCATTATTCTTGTTGTGGCTGACCATCAGTAAACCTGAGGAATTTTCCTTACTTGGTGGAAGTATGGGCTAGTAGACTGCGAGCTTCTTGCCAGTGCTTATCAGCATACTTACAATCTTACTTATAGATCAACTTTTCAAGGACTCAGTCAAGTAGCTCATCCATTGCAGACAATTGAAAGCCTAGAGGTGGTTTCCACACATCTTCAGTGTGGCACCCTATCTTTTTAATGGCACACCCCATAAAACAGAACTTAACCTCATTTCCTCCGTGCTCACTCTGCTGCCTAATGGATGAATATTGGACGGCCCAGCCCATTCTAACCCCTGGACTTTTGTCCTTATAAAGAAGTGTCCAGAGCTTTTGGTACAAATTTGTAATCACATCTCTGAGCCAGTAAAGGAAAGTGGTTTATATCAATATAGGAAAAAGTTAAATTACAAACCATAATAGAACTATAAGTAAACACATTTTTCCTGTTGCAAATACTTGACAGAGTCCTTATATTTGACTGTCTTTGTTCAAGAAAAACTATATTAAGTTTTTTTAACTTAATATCTAAATTTATACGATAGCTATGGATAAAAACCTTTTTTCCATATTGACTTCACATTGTGGAATGTCTCCAGGCACCTGGAATGGAAACACAAAAGTAGCCATAAAGACTCTTAAACCAGGCACAATGTCCCCTGAATCATTCCTTGAGGAAGCACAGATCATGAAGAAGTTGAAGCATGACAAGTTGGTCCAGCTCTATGCGGTGGTGTCCGAGGAACCAATCTACATCGTCACCGAGTATATGAATAAAGGTTGGGCAAGGCCTCTCTGGACTTCATCTCACAGTGACCTATGGGGATTGTTTCAGGGAGGGAACTGGAGCTGCCTGCTTGCTTTTTTCCTAGATTTTACATGTGTCGAGCATTCCCATCAGGAAGTACAAATTGTGCACTCATTAATAAAAACATTTTAAAATAGACTGTGACCTTGAGTTCGCCCCGCAGGTCCTTGTGAAACATAGTACCTTTTGCATGCTGCACATGGAGAGTCCCTACTCCTCTCCATAATTAAAACATTCATTTTTAATATCGGTGATGCAGAAGGCTATGATAGTTCGCTGTTGCTTTGAATGCCATAGCTTGTGTTAAATTTTCTTTTTGCAGAGCTGAACAATTAATATCAGACACTGGTCTCTGAGCTGTTTAGTCTCCATCTTTTCAACATCTTTTTTTTTTTTCCAGCTCTCTTTCATAAATATCAAATGAAGAAAGACATGCTTTTAAAGAGCACATTTTATTCTCAGTTTCTCTCTTTCTGTCTCTGTTTCTCTCTATCTCCTAATCAAAGCAATATTGTTGGGGATGAAGACAAAGATCACTTTGTTTTGGAAAAATAAATGAACCAAACAAGAAGTATCCATAAAAGGCAATGCATTGTACATCAGAGGGATACCAGTGTAATTTTTCCTTTCCACGTACTATCTTTTAAAATATATTTGGAATTTTTTCCTGGCAGACTGTTTGTCCTTTGTATCCACAGTTATTCAGTAAATAACTTGGTGATTAAAGCATAGAAAACATCACCGATGGCCATTATGAGCCTCTAGCCTCTACACATGATTGTCTCAGCCCTAGAGTTAGTTCCGAGCTCCTCGGGCTGTGTTATCTTAGCGGCTCTGAACCTCCAGCTGTTTTGATACAGGTGTCTTTAATGCCTGGCTGGTCATGCATGATCTCATGGGGAGCTACTTGCCTCACCCTGCATTCCTCAGATATTCTGTTCTTTCAGATATTCATTTCTTGTAAAAAAAGCTGGGCCGGTGGTTCTCGAACTTTACTATGTATCAGAATCACCTAGAGGGCTTCTTGAAATGCAGGTTTCTGGGCCTGAATTCCAGAATTTCTGATTCAGTAGATCTGAGCTGGGACCCTAGAGTTTGCATTTCTAACAAGATCCCTCGGGATCCTGTTCCGGTTGGTCCCAGGACTATATTTTGGGAACCACTCAGCTGGGTGGTATTGTCCCCACATCATTCCTGTGTGCAGGGCTGACTGGGGAATGAGATGGCCCAGCCCGTGGTGCAGCTCTTCACACGTTCTTTATGACAAAAAGGGAATTGAGTCTCATTTTTTCTAGTTTTATCAATTTTTTTATTGTCCTTGGAAATGGAGTCACCATTGCTTATTTTTAAAAGGTAGAACTGCTGCTTTTCAATGCATAGAAATTTTCTATGATTTTTTGGTTGTATAAACCTTTCTTTTGCATTGATGGCATTATTCAATTCAATTACCTCATTAATCCTAATAAGAAAACCAAGTACAGCCCTTTGTTGGGAATTTTTATCTTTCAAAGTAAATTGAAATGGTTTTATGTTTTGTTCATAGGAAGTTTACTCGATTTCTTAAAAGATGGAGAAGGAAGAGCTCTGAAATTACCAAATCTTGTGGACATGGCATCACAGGTAGGCCCCATGATACCTTGATTACTGCATGAGATTTAATGATGCCTGAGTACATCGAGCCATGGTATACACATATGTGCCGTTTCCACAGGTTGCTGCAGGAATGGCTTACATCGAGCGCATGAATTATATCCATAGAGACCTGCGATCGGCAAACATTCTAGTGGGGAATAGTCTAATATGCAAGATTGCTGACTTTGGATTGGCCAGATTGATCGAAGATAATGAGTACACAGCCAGACAAGGTAGGCACTTGAATGACGATGGCTTGTGAGCACATCCTTGAGAACTTACTTACTGCATAACCCTTCCTCCCACCTTCTCTTCTCTTCCTCCAGAAAGTATTTGAAATGTCCTTCTTCAGCTGAGTTTTTTTTTCTTTTTTATCTGGCAAGAATTCAACAACTTGGCAGGTGGGAGACTAGTGGGTTTCAGTAGATGGATGAGATGTTCCTTTTTGGTGAGTGAGTGTCTGCTGATGTGTGCCTCCTGGCTCATGCCGCCCTCCTCACAGTGTCCAGGCCTGGGACACTTTGCTTTCGGACAAAGAGGGCTGTGGAAGGCCAAGAGCTCAGTCAAGTAAGAGCTCGTCACTCCATCAGAGTATCAGCAAAAAACAGAAGGTGTGCTCGTTGGAGAATTTAATAAAGAAGTTATTTTTTTCAAAGGCATGGGCAGGGTTTAGGAAAACCAACAGGGCACGATGAGGTATCCCAGAGCTAGTAACAGTAATGGACCCAAGGCCTGACAGCAAGTAGGAGTAGTGGGCACCAGAACTAAGGAAGAGCTCTGTAGAGAGGCCACCTTTCATTAGAGAGAGGCAGCAGGGGTGGATCTGGAGGGTTCATGCCCAAGCTCACTCTTCAGCCCCGCTCCAGAAGTCTCCTGCCAAAACCACCTAGAAGCCAGAGGTCAAAGGAGCCCATTGATGAGTTCAGGTAGGTCCAGAGCAGAGAGAAGAGTAGACAGGGGATTTAAAGGGAGAATAGAAGATCACATAGTCACTTGAAAATCTCTACCTCCTTTAATCACCTCCTTCCATCCTACCCCCTCCAAAGATTTATAGGAATTAGCCTCTAGAAAAACACATCTCAAACCAGCAGCCACTATAATAAGGCAGCTTTTTAGGTGCTTTTAGAGCACCAGACACCAGGGAGTGAACTCTCAGGGATATTTTCTATCCTCCCAGATCTTCGGATCGGGGTCAACGGGTAAATATGTGGAATTCGATTGCTGCTTGCAATTAAATTTAGGCTCCTCAGGTAGACTATAAGGCTCGTGTCTGAAGGAAGGGAGTAACCTTCACTGTTGTTGTCTTTAACCAGAGCCTGGTCATTTCGAGCAAGGCTGAGCAGTGACTGGAATATATTACAGGGCGGTGCTTTCTACTGGCCACCTCTGGAATTTCTTATTCTTCTTTCTTCTTTAATTCTTTCATTTCATGCCAATTCTTCCCTCCTTTTATCATTCTCAGCAGTCTCAAGTGATGAGGAAAAATGTTAAACTAAAACCCTGGCTCGTACAGATACTGTCCAAATGCTAAATTACATGTCGGTCAGACAGCTTGGCTATTTGAATTTCCCCAACACGTGGCAGTTCTTGTCCCGGAGCCAAATGCCCACATAGCAAACATACCCGCACATTACACACACACACACATGCACACACACACGAGTGCAGGGCCAGATGGCATGCTGTATCTAATCAAAGGCACAGGGCAGCTCTGATTGGCACTGGCAGTCCAGAGAAAAATGTGGACATGATTTTATGTCAAGGTAAGCTGAGAGGGTCTGAAATGCCACTGGGTCTGGAACCTGGCCCTAAATGAGAGAGTTTACCCTGAGGCAAACCTGTCAGATCCCAGCTCACAGACCCAGAAGGAGAGGAGAGCATGTGAAGGTTGTGATACATGCATAGTTGTTTTAGGAAGGGGTGAGAATGCAGTCGATCTTGGCAGTCAGTCGTGTAAGCATCCTTCCCTGTGTGAATAGAATCCTGAGTGGTGCCGGAGAGAATGGTTCGGGATTTGTTTCTCTCCTTCTCCTGGACTCTATTCTCTAGAATTTGTGGTTAACAGCCTTGAAACATCAATAAATTAGAAGGTTGCAGGGCCAGAAGCCCGAGGATGCTGGCAGGAGCGCTGTTGACAGGGCCCAGATATTAAATTCACAGAATGAGTTCCCTCTGGCTGTGGCCCTGTGTGATTCGCGCCCGGGGAAGGCACGTGCGGAGCCCCTCACTGGTTTCCCCTCACAGCGTGCTGCTGCTGTGGATCAGGGCCAGAGCGGCCACCCTCAGCCCTGGCCATCAAGTCCCCACCTTCCTCTTCAGTTAGCTGTCTGACTGACTTTCTGGTGGCTTCCTCACCTCCACTGTCACTTTCCCAGATGCCATATTGATGCCTTTCAAAGGATCAGCCTCAAACCCTTTGTACCATGTTTTTTTTTTCACTTAATTTCCAAATAGATTACCCCCACCTTTCCCTCTTAAAATTCTTTTTTCTTCTCTCTTCCCTTTCACAAATATCTTCAGATCCACGCCAAACACTAAAAAGAGTAAGTGAGAAGTAAATGAACTGGAGAACTGAACTGGGGGACAAAACAAGGATTTGCAAGGAGAATAAAATGCTGTCCTGTAACAGAGGAAAAGGAAGGAACAGAAGTGTTTATGGGCTACCTACCGAGTACCAGGCCTGAGCGGGAAAATGCGAGGTGTGGGGAAGGAGACAACAGAAATAGACTCAGAAGGGTTAAGTGACTTGTACAAAGTCACACACACGCAGCTAGTAAAAGTGCAGAGGCAGGATTTGCATCCAGGTATGACTGGCCCTAGTGCATCTGCCCTTTTAAGCTGTCTTGACTGACTCTCATCCAGGTGGAAGTTGAAAGAATAGAAAATAAAAAATTGAGATGAATTCCTTTTCTCCTTTATTTTATGGAAAAAAATTTAAGGGGCATCTGTTAATATACATGTGTGAGGGAATTGGAAAGACCTGCATTTTCTGGCTCTGGGACAACCCAGCTATTTATAAAATTATTCCCAAAGGTCAGCCCTTTCCTGGCTTCTTTACGAGGCAGGGAGGGCCTGGTGTGTATCTGCTGGTGTGCTCTGCAGATGGCATACGTGCTGCATGCTGAAGTTTCTGCTGGGGATTAAGCAGCTCCTCCAGACAGCTGGTCCATTTGCCGGGTAATATTTGCAAGTCGGGTTTTATGACCCCCACAGGCCACAGCCAGGCAGTATCTTGATTATGGAAGTGTGCACAGTGTTCAAAAGCACATGCTAAACACAGGTATTTAGGACTGTGGCAATTGCTTTTCAACACAGTTGTGACCTTCCCATCTAAGGGCACAGTGAAATGTCTGCCATCCCCCTGGATAGATGAGATGGCATCTCCCAGGGCGCAAGCAGAATTGGAATTTGGACCTGTGTTAGAAAGCCCTTCTTGTGTTCCTTTCCTCCTACCACCCCCACCCCACTGGACTGTAAGCAGAAGTCCCATGTCAGGGAGATGGTCAAGACCAGGCCCAGAGCCTCTGAGGGTGGTCCTCTGCCAACAGCATTCTAGAGGCAACTAGAAATTATTTGGTGTTGCTCTTTTTCCATTAACTGTACATCTTCCTCAATTTTTCTTTAGTCATAAACTCTGAAAAATTCTGACCAATTAAGGTCTCTCAGTAATGCCAACGTTAATTATTTGAGGGCCTTGTCTGAGAAAGGGACTTTGCTAGGACCTACTGATATAAAGAAGCCTGAGAATGCACAGGGGCGTCAGCAAGCGTGAGGAGGAACATACAGGAGTATCGCTGAATGAGGTCAGGTAGACCCGGATTTGAAACCCGACTCTATCACCCACCAGCTGAAGTTATTTAATTTTATTTAATTTGGACAAGTTATTTAATTTTTCCATACCTCAGTTTGCCTATCTGTAAAGTAGAAATATACTTTACCTGCTTTGTGCTTTAATTTTTTGCAAAGATTAAGTAAAACAATAAATAAAGTGTTTAGCACAGTGCCCAGCACATAGCAGGTGGTAAATAAAAAATATTCTTGTGTTGTCTAAGTTCTTGGAGAATGAACAAATGCCAGAATAGATTGTAGGCAGTGGAAAGGCTCAAACACTATCTGGGAAAGGGAAAGAAGAATCAATGATAACTCCCAAATAGTCAAATGCAAGTAATCATAATAGAGTTGCCAACAAATGAGTGAGTCAGGAAGATCTTATTTTCCGAGAGAGGGTGAGTTTGATTTTGGATTCATGGTAGTACATCCAAGCAAGGCGTTAAAGCCCAGAGAGATCAGTCAGGGTGCCCACTGCCACAAGTCCTCACTTCCCAGCCCTCCCCACCATGTCACTGTGCCTAAGCTGACCATGGCCTCTCACCCCCATGCTACCTGCACCTCCGCACCCCCCCACACACACAGGTGTGATCACAGCCCCTTCCTACTCTAGCACTGCACCTTCATCCCACAGTCATTCTACAGCTGCTCCCAGCCCTGCCTGTGCCACCAGCGCCACAGAGATCTTTTGTCTGTCCTATTGTCCTCATACATCCCACCACACCTGTCTCCTATAACTGCCAGCATGGGCAGCTGTTCACTTTCCAAGACTCACAGCCCCTCCAGCCTTCAGAGTTCACAGAGACAGACAGCAAGCAGTGGGAGGATTCTTGACAGACTCTCATTTTTCCCTTCATAAAATTCCAGGAAGCTCGATGCTAACTAACATCAATTTAAACCTAACCATTTCGGATAGACATGGCTTATGTATAAAAATGACTTGTTTTTGTGGACACGTTTTTTTTTTTTATATTGAGCTGTAACATACAAACAATAAAATGAATAAATCTGAAGTGTACAACTCGCCGAATTTTTACATCTATATATGCTCCGAAATCACTCACAGATGAAGATACAGAACACTGCCAGCACCCTAGACTTCCTCATCCTCCTTCCAGCCAGTTAACCACCCCCAGAGGTAGCCACTATTTCTACCTCTATCACCGTAGATGCATTTTGCCTGTAAATGAACTTCATATAAACAAAACATATAGAGTATATTTTTTGTGGCTGGCTTCTTTCCCATTATTAATCTGTGAGATCCATCCACGTTGCTGCACGTAGCAGTAGTCCTTTACATTGCGGAGTAGTATTCTATTGTAAATGTATCAGTTCGTCCACTTTATCGGTATTTCTAATTAGTGGCTATTATGAATTAAGCTGCTGTGGTGGTGGATGTATGTCCTCCTAGTTCTTGGGTACATTCCCAGGAGTAGAATTGTTAGTCATAAAGCAAATCTAGCATGTGTAGCGACTGTCCAGCAGATTTTGTGGGCATATCTTTAAAGGGAGAATACACAGGTGTGATGTTGGTTGTACTTCCCTGTAGACTGCTGAGGCAATCTGGTGAGACCGAGGAACCCGAGGCTAGAAGTTAGGAGGTCTGGGTTTGAACTAGCTCTGTCACTTACGAGTGTGGTTGTCCCCAGGCAAATCACTTACCCTTTTTAAGCCTCATTTTTAGCATCTGTAAAATGGAGATAATAAAAATAATTACCTTATATAATGTGAGGATTAAATGGGCTGTCTATAAAAACTCTTTGAGGGTTGTATAAAACTATTCTTATAACCCGAACTTTTTGAGTTCGATGTATATGTTTCTTGAGAAGAGTGTTTATTTTCTTACTTTAAAAGTTTTTTAAGAAAGACTATTAGTAATCAATAAATAACCTTTTAAGAGGGAAAAAAGGTATTATTTCATTCTTTTATAGCCAACTCTGTTTGCCTGGGCAGTCACCACTCTGTATTACCGCTCTCCTCCCTGAACGTAGCTGGGAGCTGGATGGAGGTCCACTCACCATCCTCTCCAGCACACTTTCCTTTTTCTCATGTTCGCCTTCCCTGTTGAGAGCTGTCCCTGCCTCCATGCTGCCTCCATTGTTTTTAATCTTGTCAGCTATGAACAGTCTCAGTAGTGTCCCTGATGGTTGTGCATGCACACGCACACACACGCACACATACACACACGTGCATGAGCACTGTTGTAGCAGTTCTCCCAAGTGTCAGGAGGGCCCAGGTTTACTGCTTCTCTATAGAGGCGATGTGGCCTGAAGATCAGCACAGAGCGCATAGTAGGTATTTAATAAATAGTTGATTGTTGCAGTGGAAATAGCCAAAGTTACTGTCACCTCTCCGCACTCTTCCCAGACGTGCTCTGCTCATTCTCTCTCTGGGAATCGGATACCGTGTGACTGCAGCAATCTCCAGAAAGGATTGTTCACTACACCCATATTTCCTGCATGCAGCAAGGCTATCTTTGGTGTAATGGGAAGCACAGGAGCTTGGGAGCTAGATAAGCCTGTGTTCAAATCCTGACTCTATTTCCTAGTCATGGATTTTTGCATAAGCTCTAGCCCCACCGAGCCTCAGCTTTCTCATTGTGACATAGAGTTGGTGTTGCTCGTTTACCATTCATGTGGTGTGAGAATTACAGAAGTCAGTTGTAGAAGCTGTTGGTGTTATTCATTTCTTCCCATTCCTTCCTCACAAAAAAACCCTTCTCCCTCTCAAAGATGGCAGGGGCTATATTGGTTAAGAGCATGACCCATGAAATCAAATTATCTTGGTGTGAATCCTAGCATCACTGCTAATTAGCTGTGAGACTGTGGACAAGTTACTTAACCTCTCTGAGCCTTATTTTCTCCTCTGAAAACAGAAATAATAACAGTTATTGACATAAAAGACTTGTTGCATGGCTTCCTGGGGAATATACATAAAAAGCATGTCGCACAAAGCAAATGCTGAGCTAATAGTTATATAATTGTAGTTTGTAATAGTAATATCACTACTATTGATCAATGAGGTAATAATGGCTACCTCTCCCTCCCTCCCTCTCTTTCTCTCAAATACACAAGCACTTGGAGGACCTGCCTATTTAACCCTCTCTTCTACTGACAGGAATATAGAGTTGCTCTGTGCTTGGGGTTTGTTTGGGGTTTATTTTAAGGTCTTAGTTAACGACAGGATCATTGTTAAGGAAGCAAATGTCAAGGCGTTTAATCTCTGGATCTTTGGAGTGTACATAGAAACAAGGGCATTTGGGACTTTGTCTAAGACCTGCTGTTTAGGCTTGTGTAGTAAATAGAAAAAGAAAAATGTGTCTGTTCAAATGCTCCCATTATTGAGGATTTAAGTTGAATAGATTATTATCTGGAGGAAAATTCACGTATAAATTAGACTGCGACAAATTCATAATGGTTGCAGTTTTCATGTTAATTATTTCATGTTAAAAAATTGTTACTGCATAAATTAACACATTCTTTCATGGAGAACATATTTTAGAAAGATTTGTTACTTTAATAACTCTTTGTGTATTAGAAATCCCAGATGCCTGTACTAATTAAATATAATCAGATTCTGGATTCAAAAAAGCACAGTAGCCATTTAACACAAACAAGCAGGCAGCTAGGTTGACAAACACAGTGAGGAAGAAGCGGATCCCTGTTTCTTTCAAATTTTGAATTTCACAATTCAGAGCTGTGAATTCAATTTCTGTCCTTCCTTTGTATTACCATGGCTGGGGATTATCAGACTCAGAATGCCAGCTTTCCAGCTCAAGGGCTCCTGCAGAATTATTAATCAGCCTCTTCTGAGGCCCCTGTAATCCGGCAGCAGATCAAGGCTGATCTCTCCATGAGATGCCCTCCCTCTGCCCCCATCAGCACATGCGTTTCTTGTTCTCTGTCAACAACAGCATTGCAATTCCCACACAGTGTGCTGTGACCTGAACAGCAAATGTCCGGGGAGGGAGGGAGAACCTTTTTTAAATATTGAATTTAATCTAATTCTTCCCATACTAGAGAAGCAAACCATCCTTTGACAAAAAGCAAACCCTTTCCAGTGCAGCCATTGTTTTAAGTACTGAGCAGGAAACTCGTTTGTTTGAACTGACCACGCACTGGTCGGCGGGGGCCGTCTGGTGAGAGCTGGGGTTCCGGCGGAGCGCCCTGCCCTCGGCCAGGTTGGAGCCGTCATTCCTGCTGAGCGGACGGGCTGCAGCCTGAACCGAGCCTGGTTCTCATCAAGCCTCCCAGAGTTTGGTGCACTTCCGTCGCTAGGCAGAAAAGCGCCTTCATTTGTATTCTGCCATTTACAGTCTCGGGCTTCCACCAGCATTTCGGAGAGGGATGCTTTGTGTATCTGCTGAGCCACCGCCGCTGCGGGGCCGGGTTTTAACCTCAGGGGTAGCCGGCAGACTGACTGCAGGGAGAGGGAGATGGTCTGTGCTGACCACCCACTTCCCTCAGAGAAAGGACGTGTGGAAAGCCAAAGATTACAATGAAAAGAAAGGGACTTCAACTCACACTTGCCTACCCCAGTCTCTTTTCTTTTAAGATTAAAAACTGTTGTGGGGGAGGGGTGGACGGCTTTCTTTCACTCCCTTACTCTGTCTGGAGGACACAGATGAGACTTCCTTCAGTAAGCCCTGGTCACCCAGAGCCTCTTGTCTGAATACCTTTCCTCTTTATCTGCCCTGGGCAGTCATGCTTTGTATTCTGGGTGGGTATCTCTTTCTCCTTTGTGCTGTCTTGAGCGGAGCAATTTGGAGGTTGTATCTGAATGGTCAAGAGCAAGTTGTTGCTCTCTGCATCCCACGTTTCTTAGTAATCACCAAGAAGGAAGCAGATGGTCACCCTCTGTGATTTTAAAGTGTGTAAATAGGAGCTGCAGACTGCCATCAAACATCAAAAATGTCACTTGGCTTCCTTGTCTCGCTTTGCTGGCAAAAGGAACTCCTGCTTTTGCATCATCTGGAAAATCAGGGACAGGCAGTGCATATGAAATCTGCCCCACATTGTAAAGCCTCTCTTTCTTCCAGCCAAAGGAGGTGCACAGCAGCATCATGCTGGTCTCCCCCGCAGCACAGGCACTGTGGGAGGCAGTTTGCAAAAGCAACCCCACAGTGATTATTATCATCTATACAGCCTCTCTTCCTTCAATTTCTTCTTAACTCCCAACCAAGCCTCAATGTGACCACCAGCTGTTCCCAAGCAGTATCTCCGACCCCAATGCTTGTCCTTGCTGCTGCCTAACATACTTTATGGCATGACATCAGATTTACCCAGGCCCACTGCCCCTTCCAGGGTGGCTGGATTCTTGGAATAATTTCTATGTTGAGCTACATCCCAGACATCTGTTTATTACTTAAATCTGAGTTTTTAGCACCCTGAACTGCAGCATATGAAGCTCTGCAAACAGCTTTCTTGCTGTTTGTCCTAGATAAAAGTCCATGAAGTTAGTGTTCATCCTAGTGGGGCTGTGAATCAGAATTTTTACTCTAATATTGCTTCCCTTTGGTCTCTTGGTGTTCCAGAATAGCAAGCAGGATTCCTCTTTAATTCCACCCAAGGCAACCACTTAAACAAGCCCCCCAACACAGTCTTCACTTCAGAGAAAATCCCCTTGGTGGTTCTTCGATTTCCTTCCTGAGAGTTAAGGAACCAAATACCCATGATTTCAGGAGATGCTCATTAATTTTGTTCTTTACTTTTGTGTTGCCGGTGAGAGTTATCTTGAGTTGTCATTGGTCACCATTGAGAGGAAGGTGATGGGGAAAGGCAAGCAGCCCAGAGCATCTTCTGCTCACCTTCTGGCTCTGTCACAGAAGGAAACGTCATGGTCTTCCACTGTGTACGGTTTCTCTGTGCTTCCACAATTCCTCTTCCTGCCTGTCTTTCCTCAACTACAAGACGCCTCATCTTCCATTCTCCCTGGGGGCTGCTTAGCTTCCTCTGCCCTCTGGTTGTCCTGATTAGGTTTTTAATACCTTCTGATGGCCCTTCCATCCCTTTTCTGTCTGGTCTTCAATTTGGGGCTCCCTTTGGACTTTGTTCATCCCTCTTAGCCTAAATATTTCTTCTACAGAGTCATCTACACCAGACTTTGGATCTGTGCCTAGCTAATCAACCTTTGTTTTGCAATATGTTCAAGCCCTGCCTCTGGTCCTTGGTTCTTGTCTTCCTTGCCCAAACTTATTTCTTTTCTACCCATATTCCCAGTGGGACAGCACTCCTCTCTACTCCCTACTCCCTATCTCCTTTCTTCTCAAACACCCTGCTCACCAGTGTTCATTTCAGATGGACTATCACTCCATCGTACCATTTACTGTTAACTTATTTTTATTTTAAAAACATGGTGCTAAAGCCTTATGAACTTAAAGTAGAAGCTTCAACAGAATGTAGAAAATGCACAGCTGAATACTCCAGACACGTTTGGAAAGTTTGAAAGTCATTCCTTTGGCCTAGTGTGAAAATGTTGCATTTTGCTTTGCCAGGTTTTATTGGGTTTGAAATCATTGTTTTGTTTGAATAACCACAAAGTTCCAGGTCAAGTCAGCTTTGATTTTACCACTTTCACAGGATATCCTGTCCTAGTCCCGCCTTGTCAACCCTCCAGACCCCTGTAATCAACTTCCTGTTATTGGCATAGTTGGTGATTTCTTTTTCTTTATTCTCCAGGGTAACTTTAAAGTTGGAGTACTGTACATTATTTAATATTGAATACAATAATTTGCAGAGTTTGTGGCTTCATAATTAAAGAGGGTTCTGGATAGATCTTTGGTTCAGAAAACCAGTGTCTATTGTTGATGCTGATGCCTTTCCTCTTTGAAAACAAAAAGCTATTAAGGCACCATTTGTATTTTTTGTAGGAAGGATTTGGTTTCTATTATTCTGTGCTGGCTTCTCCTTCTCCACCTCGGCCCAGTTTTTTAGCCAGAGGGGATATTTTCTGAGACAGGACTATGGAATTGGGTTGTTGACCAGGGAAATGCTAACTGGACCCCCCTTCACCTACCCTGGCCCCTGCCTGAGCCTCACCCAGGGATAACCATGGGTCACACTGTAGCATTACCTTATGGACAATTCTACCCAGGGCCCCCATTTCCCATACAATTCTTCTTTCCCCTCTCTCCTGCTCCCTCTTCTTCCTAAAGCCAGCACCACAGTTTAGCTCTCTGTTGGGTTTGCCTATGAGCTCTATCTTCCCAGCTGCCTAGAAAGTCCTAGGGCAAGAGGTGACCCATGCTTAGTTTTCTTTTCTTTTCTTTTTTTTATTTTTTAAGCGAGGCAACCCTTGGTTGACCTCACAGATTGTAAGGACCTTGTCAGCTTACAACCCCTTATTTTTTTAATTTTTTATGCTTACAGCACCTGGTCTTCCTAGGTGGTCTCCCACCCAAGTCCTAACCAGGCCCGACCCTGCTTAGCTTTTGAGATCAGACAGGATTGGGCTTGTTCAGGGTAGCATGGCCATAGACCCATGCTTGATTTTCTCAGGAGTCTCTCCAACTGTTCTGAGGACTAACTGGATGCTTGGTAAGTTCTCCGTGGGGTTTTTTTTATCTTTTTTCCCTCTCTTGAACTATGGAGAGCTTTGGCTAACCTGACATAACTCAGTGCCTTTGCATTACTATCCAAAGAAAATAATAGCTGGCATTTATTTAGCTATTGCAAGGTGTCAGATGCTATGCTGAGCTCCTTACATTATTTATAATTCTCAGCACAACCAATTTATGGTCAGGGAGACTAAGACTAAGGGGATGGTTAAATGGTCACCCAGCAAATCCAGTATGAAAGCCCAATTCAGCCCACATGTGGGCCTGTTTGCATCATCACTGAAGAGCATTCTCTAGGGAGCCCTGTTTCCTGGCTGACTTACAGACACTTAGTGCAAGAGCTAGACTTGGAAGCAAAAGTCTCTGCTGTCTTCATTCATACGTTTGAAATGCCACTGCCACCATCATAATGCATGAAGATGCATAAAGTGCAGTAAGTAACCGATCAAGTAGGAACTATTTCTATTTGAAAACAGATTGCCTGGCCTCTGGGGATAGAGGACCTTCATGAACTGGAATGGGGCCTGCAGGTTGAGATTAGCCTTCCTGACTTAATGAATTTAGTTGTCATCCTCTTTTCACTTAAAAGCTGAGAGCATTCCATCGGACTGTCCTGGAGTATGATAACGATGGTTTTATTTCTATAACTCTAAGGTTGAAAATGATAATTTGTTTGTTTCACTCTTAATTGTCACTCTTTTCTTTGTTGAGTTTGATGAAGTCGGTATAAAGAGAATTTCTTCGGCCATCAGAGTGTTGGATAAGTTGCTGGGTTGACCCTTTAGCCAGTTAAAGCTTTTATTGAGCGGTTGCTGTTTAACCAGCCTTAAGCCAGTTACTGTGGAGGAACATAAATATAAAACCTGGTCTCCAACCTCAAAAGATTTACATTCTATTTAAAGAGATTTTAAAAAAAAATAACATGTAATAACACATGTAGAACTAGTAGAAAGACATGTCAGAGATGTGGAAATGGCAGCATACTGTATCGTGTTTAAGAGCTTGGGCTCTTAATTGGAGCCAGATTCCCTTGGTCCCAATCCCAGTCCCCAGCCTTATTGGCACCAGGGACCAATGCTCCTATGAGAATCTAATGTCTGATGATCTGAGGTAGAGCTGAGGCAGTGATGCTGGTACTGGGGAGCGGCCACACTTACAGATGAAGCTTCGCTTACTCACCCGCTGCTCACCTCCTTCTGTGCAGCCCGGTTTCAAACAGGCCACAGATCAGTACCAGTTCTCAGCCCTGGAGTTGGGGACCCCTGCAAGTTTGGCATATCATTTTACCTCTCTGTGTTCAATTTTCTCATCAGTAGAACAGGAACAATTATTGGTATCTACCTCCTGCGTGTAAAGCACCTAGCATGATCCTTGACACTTGCTAAACACTCAATATGTGTTTAGCTATTGTGATAGCTACTATTGTAAAGCATTATTAAACTGTTGTTTATAGTGTTAGCTTCAAGTGTATTGGAGAGATCAATGAAAGCTAGAGTAATCACAGATGGTTTCATGAAGGAAGTGGGACTTGAGCTGAGTATGCTTTAACTAAGCAGGTGGAAGGAGAGAAAGCATTTAGAACAAGCTTATATATAAGAAGCAAGGATGATTATGCCAAGTGCAGGTACAGGCTACGGAAAAGCAAACTAGACTAGAGTGATTGTGTTTGTGTGGGAAGAACCAAAGTCAAATAGATATGTGGGTGTGTGTAAACGAAGTGGGAGATTTTGACTTCATGCAGTAGGGAGCCCGCTATATATGGTTGGGGGTGGGGGTGGGATGACAAAGCTGGTTTATAGTGATTATAGTTAACCCTGAACAATGCTGGGATTATGGGCACCGATCTCCTATGGAAAATTCACATATGAGTACAGTAGACTCTCCAAATGCACAGATTCCCAACCATGGAGTTAACCCCTGAACAGTGCAGGTTTGAACTGCGCAGGTTAATTGTAAAACTCTATGTATAGGTGGATCCATGCAATTCAAACCTATGTTGTTCAAAGGTCAACTGTAGGTGGAAGGAAATGACCTGAAGGAAGAGCACCATGAAAGAAGGACTTAACAGACGGGCGAGGACCGGAACCAAGCTTTGACAAAGAGATTAAACCAGAAAGGGAAAATTTGAGAGACATGTCAAAGAGGGAAACAATAGACCTTGGTGATGGATTAAATCAGATGTTTGAGGAGGGAGAAGTTCCAGCCCACTTTCAGGTTTTTTCTTTGAAGCCTGGTGGAATGGTGATCTGACCCCCCAAAAAAAGGTAGTGAAAACAGAGACTCCGTTTGCATCCTAAAATATTAAAGTGAGAATATGCCTTATAAGTCTTAATCATTTAGTAAAATGTTTTACCTAGTACAAGAATCTCCTTTATAATAAAATGTCTTATTCATTGTAAGATGATTTGGTGAAACGTAAATTTAGATTCATACTTGCCGCATTTGAGATCATGGTGGAACACCCCGGAGACTTTGTCCCTTAAGACATTTGCTAATCAAAAAAGAAGTCTTCAGATGAGAGACAAAGTCTGTCTAGTGTGTCCAGACCCATTCGCATAGAGATGACGGGCAGAGTCGGTCATGAGAAGAGGGTATGTATTGCAAGGAAATAAGCAGAAAGAGAAGAGTCTGCAACACTGAGGCCCCTCGGGCACTTGTAATTAAAGAGTGGGATAATGAAGAAGAGCCTACAGGAGAGACAAAAGAAATGCTTGGAAGGAAAGGAAGAACATCAGGGAGAATAAACTCAGAAAAGATAATTTATTCATTTCTCATAGAAAAGTTTGAGCTTTACAAAGTGTTAGAGTATGCTAAGTTTTACTTCTTTGTTCCTGAGATCATTAGGATTATGCAAACATGAAAAGTGAGCTAAAATAACACAAATATGACTAGAGCCACAAGTTAAATAAACATGATGACAGAAGTGACAAGAGAAGCATAGTCTACCCAATTGCTAATTGCTAACAGACACCCATGGGCCTTGAAATGTCATGCTTTTCAAGAGTTTTGAAAAGTCAAAATGCTTTTCACATTCTTTCTCATCACAAATCATTATCAAGGTACTGACATGTTATCTTCCACGGTTTAAAGAGAAGAAGAAAGAATGAGGTGGGATGTCATCACACTTCTGCTCACAAGCTTTAATGACTTCCCATCACAGTTATGATAGGACCCAAAGTCCACAGTGTGGCAAAGTCCCACAAAATCTATCCTCGTCGTCCATTTTATTGTCACTGTCTGATATACATACTAGCCACTCATTTATCTCCTTCCCAAACTAAGCTGCAAGCTCCATGAGAACCAGAGGTTGATTTCACCCCAGCCCTGAATACAGTGCCAGGCATGTGGGGGAAAACTCTGGAAATATTTATGGTAGGAAGAGAGAGAACAAAACCAACCCAGCATTGGTGGGGTTTTTGTCATTGTAGGGAAAAACTTTGATAACCGAATAAATCCACAATCCTCTCCTTTCTCTTACTTAAAGCATGGATGATTATTAATCTTATTTTAAATGAGAAAGATCATGGCCCTGTACGGTTTAAAGATTGGCATCCAGTCACCTACTTTCATCCCAATCTATTAAGAAAAGGATTTTCTGCTTTCTTTCACTCTGAGCTCTCCCAAGGCCTAGGGCCACGTCATCTTCCTGCTGACATAGCCCCTCCAGCTGCAAGTTCAATAAACTGGGCCCATGCTCCTCACAGAGCAAAGTCTGGGGGGCTCCCTTCACCTCAGACAGTTTTACTCAGACCCAAAGAGGATCCAAACACACTTCATTTGGCATTAAAACACAGGGTTTTCCAGGTGTTTTTATGTTTCAGAAGTGTGTGACAGGTGCATTCCTACTATAGTTGGCAGTTATTAGCCCCAAGGCATCCAGATAGTGACAGACAGTGATACTGGTCACTGAGGACAAGGAGAGGTCTCACCAGGGAATTGATAATAAGCCCTGTAAGAAATTGGGGTTCAGCCTGGGAGGGAAGGCTGGAAAGGCTAATCGGCCATCCAGTTCCCCTTTATCTAGTTTCTTCTGTGTACCAGGCACTGGGCTCAGTACTGAAGATATGGTGGCCGTCCAGAAAGACAATCTACCCGCCCTTAAGGACAGTATCTATCTGTAAGGGGAGCTGCATTTCAGACAACTCCAGGTTTCCCTCGCTGTCAGAAAATAGAGCATCCCTATGAAACCTTTCGTAAGCCTAAACGACATAAAGCAAAGAAGCAGTTATCTCAGGACACATCTTGCTAGCGGATGCACACAGTAAATCAAGGTAAATCACAGATGCTCATAGATACAATTCAAAGCTTTGGCGGCTTGATGCTGAGATGCTGAGTGTGGTTCCCGGGGAAGGGGAAGTAGCTTGGCGGTGTCCCCCTCACTGTTCCAGGTGCACGCTGCCTCTAGAACGGTAAGCTACAAAACAAACAGGAACACTGTTTTGGCCTTTTACCTTTTTCTTGTAAAAGTAGAAATCCTCTTTCGGTTTCTTTTGGTTAGCAAAAACAGGTACTAATGTAGGTTTTTTTTGTAAAAGCAAAATGGCATAATGTGAAGTTTCAAAAAGTAGGGGATATCTGTAATGTATTCATTGCATTTGAATAGTAACGGCTACAAAGAACAAGGCACTGGCAGCACAGAACTAAGGAGGCTCCCTCAGTCATGGTGCTCAGACAAAGGTTCCCTGTGCAAGTGACACTTAGGCAGAGAACAGAGGAGGAGCGGGAGTTAGTCATGGAATGGGAGTGGGGTGAGGACTTCAGACAAAGGGAACATCCTGTCCCATGGCCTTACCGTAGGTAGGAGCAGTCAGCGGTCAGTGGAGAGGGTGCGGGTAGGGAGGGGGAGCAGAGGAAGAGAGCCCAGAATCATAAGAAGAGGCCGGAGAGGTAGGATGGAGGGACCAGACCAGACCATGCTTGTGGATGCAATCGGAAGACCATTGCAGGAGTCCAGGCAGGCGACAGTGAGCAAGTGAGGACTAGAGTGAGGGCAGCGAGTGGACTCGATATGGAGAATGATAAAGCAGCAGGGGCCAAAGATGACTCGGTGACTATTTATCGAGCTCCTTCTCCAGGCAGGCTCGGTGCTGCTGAGTGCACCACAGTGAACGAAGAGACACAGCACCCAGGTGAGGAAGGTTGTCGGCATGCTGCTGTCATCAACTAGGTAGCTTACGAGGTGTCCAGCACTGAAAAAGAAGCAGAATTGTGGGGAAGATAAATTTTGAATGTTGTGTTTGAGAGGCCCTTTGAGACTTCCCAGTGGAGACACTGAGGAGGTCAGGAGCTGGGAAGGGAGGACCCATCTGGTGCTACAAACGCAGGCACCATTGGGATCAGAATAGTCACTGAAGCCAAGAGAGGGAGTAAGATCCCCTGTTGTTACACAAAGCTTATGACCACTCTTTTCACATCTCAACAGAATTTAGAGAAACAAGATTGAGATGTATATAAGAAATTATTATTCGAAACACTGGTATGTTTACTCACCACAGAAAATGATTCAGCCTAAAGCTAACTGGTCCTGAATACTAGTCCAGGGAGGTAAATGACTAAAGTACAAGGACCATTTACTTTTATGGTGGTTCCAGGACATGGGCCCCAGTGACAGCACCAAATTAGACTTTCAACAATGAGTTTACTGTAGGAGGTGATGAAATCTGCAAACGCTGCCTGGCAAACATCGGTTGGAAAGGATGCTTTCAAGTCCATATATAAATACCTATATTTTCTATGGCCTTTGTCTATTAGCTTAAAAGAATCTTAAACTGTTAAAGTAATTCAGTAAGCAATAAAAACTAGAGTGATGGTAATCCTTCATTTTTTTAGTTCACCATACCTGCTTAGTTTGCTACATTTCCTCAACTAAAGTGCAAAGGAAAGGAAATTACATGGGAATCTGCATCCTGCTCCCCAACAGGAGAATTTCAAGAAGAGTGAGTCAGCTGGTTACATAACAATACCAAGTTCATTGTTGTCTCCTGACATTATCTCCTTTTATCTACAAATCCATACTGCTTAGAAGACAACTTTGATCCTGACTTTATGCCTGCCGTAATATCTGTGAAAAAAAATCCGAGCGGGTAGAACTTTATTTTCAAGGGAAAAGCAATGTTTACATCCAGGAGATCCTTCCTTCCGGGTTCTGAGCTTTCCTAACTTCACCCAAGGAGAGAGTCCATCTCAGCCCCGAACAGGAACACGTGTGGGATTGCATAAGTGGTACGCCGGACGACCTCAGGGACGCTGTTCTCTTAGACTGTTCTCATAGGCTGCAGTGTGCAACCTGCATGGCTGTTTGCAAAGACCTCCACCTAAAACCCCACGTGAATTCCTCCCCATTTGAAGCTGCATCTGAACCCTTTAGAGGTGGGAAACCAAGATGAGGGGAAATTGAGGTAATGAGATGAACAGAAGGGTGAGCATCGATTTGTTCTTTTGTTGAAACCTTAGTTAATGATTAACAGCTTATAGCTGCTTTAATTTATTAATCTTTATCTTCCTTGAAAAGAAAAATATGAGTTATCTTTACATAAGCTTCTTTCGTAAGAACCTAACAGTGCCTGCTATTTTCAGACCGAAAAGAAGTAACGAAAATTGGACAAAGACATTCTTCATATTTTCCCCTCCAAAATGTATTAGGTGTAAATACCTTGCTTATCTTAGAAAGAAAACTAGTGTGAAATAAATTTATTTAAGTGAGCTCCTGCTAATAAGTTGAAGCACCTATCTACAAATGATTTCCAGTCAGAGATTCATCACATCCTTTGTTTTAACTTATGTTTTGAAGGTTTATATACTATGATTCTTGTTGCAGATGTTATAATGAGAAAATAAAGCAGACTAGCACGACCGGCTGACATTGAAATTTTTGATTTTTTTAATCTGAAATTATGAAGTCTCTTAGAAAATCCAAAATGCCTTTATTCAGATTTTGAATAGTTTACTTTCAGCAACACGCACCTTCCGCAATGTTGAATGATTCCAAGAAGGGAAGGAAGGCTTCTTTTGCTTGTCATTTTATTTACAGAATTTGTGTCTGCACAGTGGAGAAAAATGTTCTATTTTTCTTCTGAGATGGACATAGATTTCCAAGCCATTTGGTTCAAGAGATGGTTTAAATAGGAATGAATTTAATATACCTTTAATTCTCTGAAATGAGAGAACTCCAGCTGTGGTTTGGTCCAGGGCAAAGTCTGCTCTCAACACTGAAGAAAATCTATCACATTAATCCCAGCAGCTCAGAGTCCAAAGCTGCGTGAACAGAATGCTTGAGGACAGGAAGTGTGAGAAGAATGATTTGAAAGAAACTTTTAAAACAAAATGACTGTTCAGCCAGGCCTTGTGTGTGTGGAATCATGCAGCACTTAAGGAAAGAGAAAAATAATTATGCTTGAGAAACATAGCTAATTATAAATAACTCAGTGCATAAAAGGAAAAGAAAACTATAGAATAACTTCTCTGCTCCATTGTTAATGTGAGCTGCCACGTAATGAAATAGTAGGATTTTTTTCTTATTTCATTTCACACCGGCATAGAAGAGAAGGAAAGGAAAATTATATTGCCAGAAAATTCCAGTTAGATTTGCTAAAGATGTACTGTATTTAAAACAAAAATCTAATTGCTATAATTTATCATACCTCTGGTTATTAAAACCATGCTAATTTAAAGATTTTAATTGTTTGCCATTTTGAGCATTGTGACTTTCCATAGACAATACTATAAAAATTTCTGACTTTTGTTAGCTTTCGTATGATTTTTGTAGGCGCTCCTAAGTAAAGTTAACATGCTTTAAATATGTAATTGTGTTTACATCGGTAATAGAAATTCCTTGTGTTTTCCTTTTAGTTTGTTCAATGAGATACATGGAACTACTTTATAATTGCTGAGCCTAACGTGTGAGAGCACAGGCTGCTGAATCCGTTTGAATTCCCTGTACACACATCTAGCCTTGTAAAGAGCAGTGTAGCCCCCACTCTTCGTTTTAGATTGGAGAGAGGATTCTTTTAATGGTTAGAGAAATTAAAAAGAAAGGATTATACTGACTTCGGTGTGAAATTTGCTTCTTGGTCTTGAGAAACCTGATCCTTCAGACAGTCATTGAGGCAAGACTGCTCTTTAAAAACAAATATTAAATAGTACCCTCTCTGGCTGGTAGAAGAAAGGTAGGGAGGTAAGCAAGGAATCATACAGTGCAGAAGGAAAAACTATCCCAGAATTAAAGATGGCCACTATCAGGGGGAAGGGGTAGAGGGAAGAGAGTGGAGGGAGGGAAGCAGCCAGAGGCAAAATCATTCTCTGCTGTAGTTTGGGGAGGCCTTGGGGAAATATATAGCCCATTTCAACATAACACAAGGGCTGCAGCAAATTGCCTCCACCCTGGGAGAAGCAGGGTGGTTTGGTTTGGTTTTCATGCACCTCATAAAAGCAAACTATGTCCTCATAATACCAAAGGATTCATGAGAGTAACATTATGATCTAATACTATGTTATTAGTTATTAAAGCATAACATTATTTCAAAGCAAAAAAAAAACCAAAAAACTTATAAATTAATTTCCTAATTCACAAGTTAGCTCCACCTCCAGACCAAACCTATGACATTCAATGTGGTCATCGTTTCAAGTTCCAGAAGCTGGAGCTTTAAGGGGCTCTGAAGTCCAATCCTTCAATGAGAAAATTAGAATTAAACTGGCTTCTTAAGGTCACAGAGCCAGGACGAGACCCCACAGCTTCTCAGTCCTAGTGCATCCCTGTTTCACCTCCTTCCCATCCTCCTCGCTGATCTGCTCCCTGCAAAAGTGGCTTCCAAGTGCTTTTCCTTCCTGACCTCACACCCAGTACAATGCTTCCTCCCTGATGAGTAACCAGGTGTTCTTTCTACAGGTGCAAAGTTCCCCATTAAGTGGACAGCCCCCGAAGCAGCCCTGTATGGGAGGTTCACAATCAAGTCTGATGTGTGGTCTTTTGGAATCTTACTCACGGAGCTGGTCACCAAAGGAAGAGTGCCATACCCAGGTGAGTGCAGGACGCAGTAGAAGTGGGCTCTGATTGGATATTCTTTCAACACCATTTGGGGAAACCTCACCTTGCTTGCCTTTGAAGCCCCATCCTCAGCTTTCTGCCGAGCATGAGTTTGACAAACATGGGCAGGTAGTTAGCTAGAGAAAAGCCGAACTGAGCACCACCATGGCATGTAGACAAACAGCCTCCATGAACTGTGTGCCAGGATTAATGTCATGAGCAGCTGATGTGAGCATTTCAGCCCACCCCAGTTCATGGAATCTCTCCTCTCTCAGTAGGAGTGTGTGTCCGTAGCTTTCAGAGCAGAAATGTCGCTGGCAAAACTTCTACCCGAATAGAGTTTGCAGACTCTTCAAGGAACGAGGAGAAAAACCCCCACTGCTTTTTGATTACTCTGTAGCACTGACCCATGGAGTGAAACTGGCAGGAAGATGCCAGGACCTGTTCTCTCTCCAGGCCCCAGCTCCAGATGGCCAGATAAAGCAGAGGCACATGTGAAAAGCAATTTAGAGGCCACTCACTGCCCATTTCTGAACAGTCAAAATATGCTATGCAAAAGCAAGTATAATGTAAAGAAATTGGAGATTATTAGGCCCTGGAATTTTCTAGATTATCAGATTCATGCTTTTTCCAAAGAA
This sequence comes from Pteropus medius, assembly GCF_902729225.1. NCBI lineage: Eukaryota > Metazoa > Chordata > Mammalia > Chiroptera > Pteropodidae > Pteropus > Pteropus medius. Next base: position 29,202,921 of record NW_024340696.1, on the reverse strand, counting down.
ACCATGGGTTTAGGTTATCCATGCTTAAATTCATTAATTTAGACAGATGGTGACATAAAGGACACTCATGCCATTTTACCTCCACGCTTTAGTGGTTATAGTGCAGGGACGATCTGCTTTCTGAAATGTTAAGGACATATTTTTCAGTTACTGCTGAGTGAAGAAAGAACACAGCTCCCCCTCATTCCCTGCCTAAGAAAAGAGCTTTAAAAAAAAAAAAAGTGATAGAAACGATAGTGGAGATTAATGAGAAATTGAGGTCTCTTGCAAATCCTGGGTTTGTAATCGTATCTTTGCAGTCAGAGGAGCCAGGGAGGGCAGATTAATTTGTAATCCCTTTGTTCATTTTTTATGATTGTTTCTGGTCATCTTCAGAGAATGCAAAAAGGGAAAGAGATTCTCTTTCTGGATTGGTGTAGCCTGGAGAGTCCTAGGAGAGCCAGGTTGGCACAGAGGCAAAATTGACAAATTCCTCGTCTGTGAAGCACCAGCCCTCGGCGTTTAGAGAGGCGGGTGGAAGTCAGTGTTATTGATGCTGCAGCGGCTGCTGCTCCCGGGGAGCAGAAGTGGGAATAGCCAACCAGCTCAGAAGAAAGGGCTGCCCTGGAGGGGCCTGGAGCACGGCACGAGCGTTTTTTTTGAGTTACTTCTCAAGGAGGAAAATGTTCAGGTCTTGGGATTTTGCAGATGTGAGGGCACCTCTTTTTTTATTGTTTGAATTTTGCGCTAATTTCTTCTGAACCCCCTCCCCGCCCCACCCCGCCCCAGGTTTATAATTACCCGGCGTGTTAAATGCAATTGCAAAGGGGAAAAGGCTAATGTTGTTTTGTGTTTCTGTAAAGCCTTTCCTTCCAGTAATACAAAGCCACTTTTTGTTTCTCAGGGTCTCACACAGAAGCCAAAACAAAAGGGTAGGGGCGGGGGCCTCAGAGAAGGGAGGTAGGTGTTGCTTCTGAGGGAGAGTCTTTTATCACGTTTGGTTTTAGCATAAAGAAAATGGGCTCTGTCTATGGCTATACCACCCTGACCACGCCCGATCTCTTCTGATCGCGGAAGCTAAGCAGGGTCAGGCCTGGTTAATACTTGAATGGGAGAAAATGGCCTCATTTTACAACTTAGACTAGGATTCGTTCATTCAGCATAGCATCACTAAATGTGATCTTTTGCTCACCTGGGAAATAAGTACAAATAAGACATCCATACTGTCAGCAAACATTGTTTAGAACCTTCCTGGAGCTTGGCGCTGTTTTAGGTGCTAGGGTTAGAACGGTGGACAAATAAATAAATTTAATCGGTGGGCAAATAAATAAATTTAATCAATGCACTCATGGAGCTTACAGTCAGATATTTAAAATATGCATCAAATCCAGGAAGAAATCAGCCTTTTCTGATACTTGTTTATTGTTAGAAGATATCGCCCTTAAGAGATGAATTACTTGAATTTACCCACTGTGGAATTCTGATAATGGGGTCATGGGCACACGATTCAGGTATCTACATACAACAAGTACTGAGAGGGGCCTTTCATTCAGCATCCTGTGAAGATGGCAAAGGAGTTCGAAATAAGAACTAAGTCTGCTTTATTATGCATAGTTATATACATTGAGCAGCTGCTCATATGCAGGAAGCTTTGATAGCCACTCTGATTCTGTGAGAGTGGCAAAGAGAAGGGGCTGTATCTGGGAAGCTTCATGGAGAAGAAGGCAAGTAGGGTTTCCTCCTCAACTCGAAGAAGAACGAAAAGCGTCCAGACAAGGACAGGCATGTGGGAAGGCACCCAGGCCTGGGAGGGCGGTACAGATTCAAGTTGCTGCAGGATAATGAGTCTGAGAAGGAGGGCTGTGAGGTGAAGAGCCTCGAGGTACACCTGGAAAGGCTGGCCAGAGCCCATGCTGCCTGAAGAGGCCCTGGGGCCTGGCTGGTCCACAAGGGTGGCCAGAGAGCCATGTCAGCAGTAGAGTGACATGCACTGCTCTTTACCTACCGAAAGCCACAGAAAATTGTTCCCAGTCTTGTTTTTGTTTTTTAACATAGCTATAATCATATTTAATTGGACTTAACAGTAAACTCTTCTTGAGGGAGAAGCTTTTACAGAGGGATTCCAATTATGGGATTATCACCTTAATGAAGGCTAACAATTCCTAAGGAACAGACAATTTCATTAAGCTTCATCCAGATGTAACTGGAAGGAAGGACCTTCCTCTCCTCTTTCTGTCTGCTGCTGTGACCACGTTAGCTAATGTGTGCTGCTGAGTGGCTGCTTCTCTGCTGCCCTAAGTCCACTGCTGATGGTACTCCAGGCCAGACTCCCAGTCCCTGTCCATCATGGCTTCCATTCTGACATTTCGGCGCAGTCATTTCTCAGTTGGCTAGAGTATGTTTTCAGGTAATTCTTTTTCAAGAACAGCCGGTGGCGGTACATTTTTCTGAGTTATTTCATACCTAAGAATGGCCTTCTGTATCCTTCACCTAGAGAACAGTTACTTTGGCTATTAGGTAAAAATGGAAGATGAAGGAGTGGGCGGTGACTCATAAATGGGTTTGATAAAGCTTTCCAGGCATTTTTACCAGCATGAAAGAAAGTCCAGAAGTAAGAATCGGAGAAGGAACTTAGAATGGAGTATGTGAGGTGTGACCAGATGCAGGGCAAAACGGATGAGGAAACAATAAAACACTGGATTGGTTGGTTAGTTAGCAGGTTTTATAAAATGAATGGATTAAAAGGAAGGGGAGAAGGACAAGCTGAAATTGAATGAGAGCCTCGAAGCCAAAGGAAAAATACTGAAATGCGACACTGAGATTAACAGGGAGGAGTTACATCACCCAACCAGACAGGAAGGTTGCTTTTGACATGTGTGACAAAGAACAGCTCCATTTTACAAATTCCCTAGTAGCAGCCTAACCTGAATGCATTCTCAGCATAGAAGTCTAGCTCGCTTTTCTGTGAGTCAAGGTTCGGAACCATTCTTTGCATCAAGATTAGGGCTGATTTTATACTTGATGGATCGTTGTAAATGAAAAATGAAACACAAATAAAAGCAGTTTTCTGGGGTCAATGCATAAAACCAGAATTGAGTTTTAGCCTGTCATTTCACCTTCAAATCCTTCTTTTCTTCTTTGCCTCCACTGCCACTTCCCCGTGTCCGTATGTCATGCTCTCGTACAGTGACCTCTTCATGGGACTTCCTGCTCCCAGTCTCTTCCTAACCACCACCATTCTATCATTGTCACATCAGTTATTATTCTAGAAAACACAGATCCAGTCATCTTACTCTCCTAGTTAGAAACATCCACGGCTTCCCTTTGTCTCCAAAAGCCTTAGTTTTATAGAGTCCTTAATAACTCTCTTTCCTTCAGTCATTTCACGAGTATTTATGGAGCCCTTACTATATGCCAGTTACTGTTCAGGCACAGGAGTAGAGCAGTGAATCCACGGACAAAAACTCCTGCCCTCATGAACTTTTATTCCTCTTGGAAGAGACAGACAATAAACCTAGATAAATAAGCAAAATATATTCAGTGTTGCCTGGGGGATAACAGATAGGGAGAAAAATAAAATGAGGAAGGAAATAGAGAGTGTTAGGAAAGGGTGGCAAGGAAGCCCTCACTGGGAGGGTGATATCTGGGTAAAGACCTGAAAGAAACAAAGCGCAAACTAGCTGGATATATGGGAGCAGGTGGGGCGGGGTGCGGTGGAAGCCTTCCCTCAGAGGAAACTGGAACATAAAGGCCCTGAAGAGCTGTATGGAGGCCAATGCGGCTGGAGCAGAGGGAGCAAGAGGTGAGACGCCTCTGGGCAGATCAAAACAGGCAGATCCAGGCTTCCTAGGTCATTGTTAAGACTTTTGTTTTAACTCTTAGTGACATAGGGAGTCGCTGAGGGGCTTTGAGCGGGAGAGTGACATGGTCTGACTTACATTTTCTCTCTTGCTACTCCCTGACCCTTCACACCAAAAGATGTCTCTTAAACATGCAAGTCTCTCTTCTCGGCTTCACTGCCTGCCTCAGAATCCTTCCAAGCCCAGCCCAAACGTCACCTCCTCTGTGTAGCCTTCTCCATGTCCAGACCAAATGGGTCGTCCCTTCTGCTTGCTTCCATGGTACCCGGTACACTCTGTGGAAGCCTCTGTCTACATGTCTGTATTTCCCAGTAGTTCCGAACATTTCTGATAGAGAGGGGGCTCCTTTTATGTGTTTCCAACACCCAGCACAGTGACCGCCCCATAGTAGACTCTGACCAAGTCTAAGTGGTTGGATGGATGGTTGGATGGATGGGACAGAAGAAAAAAAAGATCGTGCCTATGAAGTTTTTCAAACAAGATTTTTTTAAATTTGGCCCATAGCCTGTAAAGCTTTTCAACTCTATTGCATCATTTTCACATATAAATATAGCATATATGTTCCCAGCCATGAGGTAGTCTCTGTCCTCAAAGTTGTTTTGGGAAATTGGCCCTGTAGTGAGTTCCAGCACCATTCTAGGCAAAAGGTCCCGGCCATTCTGTGCCCTGGCTCTCAAATGAATATTTGCTTTGTGAGTTTGGCAGGATCTGGCGAAGCAGGAACATTTTCTTAAACACATCACATTTATCATGCATTTGAAGCACTTTCAAATCTTTTTAGCAAGTGACAGCTGCCTTTCTGTGAATGCATCTAGTCACTTGATAATGACTTGAAGAGGCAAGGGAAATAAGAGAAACTGTTGTGCTTTCCTTAAAGAATTACAAGTCCCACCCTTGTCCTCCCTCTGTCCCACTTAGAAGCCTTAGAGTCCTGAACTATAGACATATGTTCCTCTCTGTTCAGCCCATCACTGTCACCCGCACTCTTGTTCCTGCTGTGCCCGTCATGCCAATGGGAGCAGCTTTTTGAGGGGTAGGAAGAGGTGAAGACTATCCAGTTAGGAGAATGGGAAGCAGGATGGAACTTCTAATCTTAGCCCAGTTTGCTTTGTCCCTGGCCCTCCCTGCCCCCATCCACAGCCCCTGGAGCTTTTCCTTTCAGCTCATGGTGGTCTTCCAGAGAGGGAATTCTGCTTCGAATACCCAGGAGTCATGTTGTCACCTTCCCTACAAGATTTCTCTTGGCTAGTGTGGCAAGTGAGAGGAGGAGAGGGTATTGAGCAGAATGCAAGAGAAGAGGTCAACGGCCAGGGAGAGACTTCCCACGCCTGCATCCTGTGACCGAGTCCTGCATTCTGCTGCTCCTCGTTCTCAGCCGTACATTTCCATGGCCTTCCTCATGGGCACCCTCACCGTCTTTTTCACTTCTCTTTTACTAGGACACTATATTATCAACCTTAAATAACCTTTGTGTATTATGGTACCTGAGTAGCCGTCATTTCTGTATTTATTAATACAGTGGGTTTAATAAAAATAGCTGCCCTGAGGTTATCTGGTAAGATGGAAAATGAGAAACAAAGCTTGTCATTATATTCTCAAGGTTACTCCTTTATTTTCACCTACGCTTTTTGATCAGCCTCTATCTACCCAAAATTTGTACTTTGATCCTATACCTAAACCTAACTCGAAGCATCCTGCTCATTGCCCAATAAGACGACGAGAGCATATGATGATCTGATGGCACATGCTTGTGCTAGCACATTCACCTTAGCCCTGCTTCCTTCCTCCCAGCACTGGCACAGCACTGCTCACGAGACAGTAAATAGAAAGGCCTTTTCACAAGGTTTATGCCGAGAAGCCGGGGGAGCCTCTGATGGAAGACCTCATGCACAATAAAGTATAATTCCTCTGAATGGAAAGCGTAGTTTGTAAAAGTAAATCAGATGTCTGATAACCTGAACAGCATTCCCATTGTTAAAGTGCTCGATTATTTACATGGCACAAAGATCCAGGTTCTTGCAACCCACAGTCAAGTCCAGATGCAGACTTGAACTGGTAACAGTTAAAATTCCTGATTGTGCAGAGATGGCCCCTCTGAGATCCACATTAGGAAGCTGCACCAATGGAAGGCTATAAAGCAAAACACTCTTCTTTCATACAAGACATTTTTTTTTCAAACAACTGAAAGCACAGTGAATGTTGAGAGATCTTGTTGACCAATGGAGAAACTGAGGCCAAGGAAGTCAAGTCACGTGCTAAGAGACACAATGAGAGACGCAGTCAGAAGCAGTAGCTCTGCCAATGAAATTGAGGGGTTTTTTCCTTCCCGAAAATAATCTAAAAGAAAAAGAGGGAAGGATCTACTGAGTTAATATATAGCTCAAAGAAGAGTAATGGAGACGTTTAAAAGAAAAGGAAGGGAGAGAAAACAAAAAGGAGAGAAGGGAAAGAAAACAGAGACCCATGAAAATAGATGTTGTTGGCAACAGGACATAGTGAGGGTTGGAAAGTGAGAGTTGGAAACTTGACCTGAATCCGGAAACCAAGAAGAAGCCAGCAAAATGGTTTAGAAAGGATAATAGAGTCGTAATGGCAGGAAGTGAGTACAGCCCACCTGGCTGAAGAATCTCAGCGGCAGTGTTTGGGGCAGACTGACTGGAAACGATGCCATCATGACCATGTTTGAAAGCTTAAAATCCATGGTGACAGGAGGCCCCCATGGAGGATCTAGGAAAGAGGAATTTGAAAGTAAACACTGGCACAGCAGGCTACAAAGGTTCTGTGTGATCTGAGTACCACTGTGTTGTACCCTGTGAGAATGACCCGTGAAAATGGCCCATTTTCCTGATTCAGTCCGGCGAGGGGGCAAGAGAGCCAGGTGCTCCAGTGGGAGCAGAGGAGGGCAGCGTTACAGTGAAGCTGGCTGGTGTGTCTGTGGACGGTGGTAACCCGGGAATACACCCGGTCACACTTTGTGGATATGGCATTTTCCACGGTCAGACGCCACTGGCTGGGGGAGACCACCGTCCTGTTGAGAAGTGGCCTCTGTCGTAGCCCGCTAGGAAACCCGAGGCACAAACTGTTGATGACAGTGTTTCCCTAAGACATACGCAGATGTCGCGTTTTAAAGTTTCTATCTTTTCTATTTCTCCTCTGGCATTCTCCCCATTGAAAAGGGGAGCAGGGAGGGGGGAAGGACAATCCCCAAGCACCCTCCTCCCACGCTGTTCACATCTTCACTTGGAAGTGCAACAAAAAGATTCTTCTCTCCTAGTATCTCCACATCCCTCAAGACTTTTCTGACGGCCCTGGTGCTCAGGCTCTTGTATGGCCCCTTCTCAGTCCCTGTCCTTCACCCCCCAGGTATAAGCAAGGTCAATGTCTTGGGGAAAGTGGCTAAAAGAGGAGAAATAACAGTTTTCTTTGGAACAAAAATAAGAAACTATTTTAAAAAGAAAAAAATGAAATAGGCTCATCTTTAGAGTAGTATACAGAGGAAAATCCATTTTGGCTAAAAAAAAATTCTTAAATATGATTTTTCAGAGTTCTTGTAGCTATATTCTCATGCTTTTTTTTTTTTTTAAATATCAACACAATCCACTTAATTTGGCTATTGTTTGTGAAGTAAAAACTAGCCTAAGCCTTGCTAAGTGAGCATTATGCAGTTACAGTTGCAAAGGTCCGTTGTGAAGTACCAGGTCAGCAGGTCAGCCTGTGTGGGTTCTGGCTCCTGGATAGTTGAAAACGAGGTAGCCCCATTCAGATTGTCATTGTCAGCCATGTGCGTTGTCTTAGACCCCACTTTTCTAGCAAAGCTATCATTGGTCTGTTTCTATTTGGCCTGGTGCATGGAATTGGTTACATATACTCCCCATGCTTTGAGAGGCCTGCAGAGAGAAGGCCTGAGAAGAGAAAGGGAAGGAGGTGGAGCAGAGCGAGGAGCATGCATGTGATGACAGCGGGAGTGTCCAGTGTGGGCCAAGTTACAGCTCTGTACCCTAGCTTCACCTGCCTGGAGGCAAGCCGCCTCGGGAGATGCTACATGTTGATGGTCAAGTTGCTGTATCTGCTGTGCCCTATGCTGGGGCAGAGCACTGAAAAAATAGGCTTGACTCAAGTGGTCAGTTAAACTTTCCATTGGTGGAGATTGAATTTAGAGTTTAAAAAAAAAATACGTGAAATCTTTCCATTTGAGTAGTTTTTGTTTTGTTTTTTAATGAAATGAAACATTTACTGACATAAGCTCCACAGAGCAGTAAGAGAATGATTAATTAAACTCTGCGGTTCCATTTTGGACAGCATGAGAAGGTATTCTGAGGAGATTGTAACTACCTCCAGAAGGGCCTGTCAGACCCTCTGAGGTTCAGACCTTCTGCTTGTCTCTCCTCCAGTTCCTGCGGGCTCCTGGCAAGGGCAGGGACAGGGATTTCTGCAGGTTTAAGCCATGTGGCTTCTGAGATGTTATGAAACCAAGGACTCTGCTAAAATACAAAGCAAATGCTTTGGAGAATGCCAGTCCTGACAGGTGATTATGCTCTCTCTTTCTAACTTTTCCAGGCTGGCTGGAGTTTGGTGGCTGCTGTCATTCGTATAAGGGCTTCCCAGCCAAAACCTTTGGGGTAGAATATGCTTTCAGACTCAGACTTTCTCATACATTGCATAGAGCAGCGGTCTCCAGCCTTTTTGGCACCAGGGACCGCTGCTCCCATGAGAATCCAATGCCTGATGATTTGAGATGGAGCTGAGGTGGTGATGCTAGCGCTGGGGAGCAACTGCACATACAGATGAAGCTTTACTCGCTGGCCCGCCGCTCACCTCCTGCTGTGTGGCATGGTTCCTAACAGGCCAAGGACTGGTACCAGTTCATGGCCCAGGGGTCGGGCACCCCTGGCATAGATCATACATTATAAAACACCCTAGGAGGGCCTGGGGCAACACTCCATATTCAAATACATTCTTCCTTCTGCAGTAATGTATATGAATAAATAAAAACAGCAAGTAGTCTCACACCAGGTCAGGTTTTATGGCCAAATGAGGTCAGGTCAGATCAGTTTTGCTGCCAAGTGAGTTACCAGCTCTTTTAGTTTCCAGAGCTTGCTGGATTTGTGAATTATGGATCAGGAAATGCTGGCCCTCGTCCCTTATTCTGTTTGTCCAGAGCGCTGCAAGGCATTCTGGCGGCTCCAGGTTCCTCCCGGTGCTTCCAGCTCCCCACCCCATCCTACGTTTTCAAAATGAGTTTTCAGCAGTTGGAACTAATTAAGCTAATTAGCCACAGAGCTGACCGAACACCCAACTAAAGAGGACACCTTTAAAGTCAGGCATGATGTAGAGACAGGAGGCTGTGACTCGTCCACCAAACCTCTCTCACTAAAATAAGGGTCACCCCGAATTGTGAGTGAGGTTATGTCAGAATAATTAAATCGAAGGCCTACTTCAACAAAGCAGGAATAATATATGGATTTTAAAACCTCAGGAAATTAAAGTGGTAGAGAAAAAGAAAGCATCCTAAAAGGATTCAGACAAGCATGGGACTGATAGGGCCATGGTCGACAGCCTCAGGAGCCAGGATAAACCCAGTTCCAAAAGTAACAATAAAACAAAGAGAACTGGCACCAGATCCTGAAGTCTGTGTATCTCCTACCCAGGAGGCCGGATCATGCTCTGGGCCCAGCTCTTCTGGACAGGCTCATAGGATTCTAGCTGAGGGTTGCCAGCTCCTCCAGAATTAAAGAGTCTCTGCATGCATATGCTGCGTCCTGCTGGCTAGACCGCTGAAAGATAGGGAAAGAGATCTAGGTTTCTATATGGCTTAAAATTAGGTTCTTGCTTTTGTAAAGTAACCAGGTCGGCAGATGGGGAGGATTCCAGATTACAGGCACAGGGCCAAGGAACAGCCAAAACATACAAGGGCTTGGCGGGCAGTGACAGAATGTGATATGGCACAAAAGGGAAGGAAAACTTGAGAATAGTGCTTGGTGGTGATTGGGAAAGGGGTCAGGACATTCGCCTCCCCGCAGATGTGGTATTTCCTGTTCTATAAAGAAGGCCAACATGTGGGGAGGCTACATTCTCCAAAGAGTTAGCGCTTTCTCAAAATTTCTCCTGTCAGTTCTGTGCAGCCTGATGTTTCAACATGAGGCAGCTCCCCCAGAGGGTCACAGAGGTCTTGAATGATAGATGGCCTGTCCGAGGTCGTCAGTAAACACAGGCCTGGAGACCCCCTGTCTCCCCATCAAAGTCACCAAACCTCAGGGCATCTCTGGGTCACTGGGCCAGGCAGTGCCCAACCGTGGTGGCAGGATGGCAGATCTCAGATGGTGGGGCACCAAAAGCTTGCCCAGGCAGAAGGAAACTAATTTATGAAGTTTGTAAATGGAGTTTATAGATGCTATTAACAAGTAACAGTGTATTTTTTATTCCATGGATCTTTTCCGTGTGCTTCATTCGTATTTCTTTGTCATTTTAATTGAAGTGTAAGTTGCATACAAGAGAATTCAACAAGTTTAAGAATACAATGATTTTTGACAAACATAGGCATTCAAACCACGACATACAGGATATAGGATAAATGTAGACCACAACTTTTGTTTTGTACGCTTTTAAAGGGTAAAAAAAAAAAAGAATATGAGACAAAGATCATATACAGCCCGCAAAGCCTAAAATATTGACTATCTGGCCCTTACGGGACTAGTTTGCTGACCCCTAATAGAGAACATTTCCATCACGCCACTCCCCGTCAACCATTGATCTGCTTTCTATTACTGTAGTTTTGCCTTTTGTAGAATTTCTTATAAGTGAAACCATACAGTATGTTACCTTCTGTATCTGGCTCCTTTCACTTATAACGCTGTGGAGATTCATCATCTGGGTTTTTGCATGTATCGGTAGTGCATTCCTTTTTCTATTTCTGAGTGGTGTGGTGTCCCATTAAAGCCCGGGTTCCACCCTGAATGAAGTCAGGCCCTCAACATGGTTTAACCACCTGCAGCTCAAAGTAGAAGAAAGGGGAGTTCCAGGGCCCGGCAGCCGGCAGATGCCCACTTTCACCGCCCCTATCTTTGCAGGCATGAACAACCGGGAGGTGCTGGAGCAGGTGGAGCGCGGCTACAGGATGCCCTGTCCGCAGGACTGCCCCATCTCTCTACACGAGCTCATGATCCATTGCTGGAAAAAGGACCCAGAAGAACGGCCCACCTTCGAATACTTGCAGGGCTTCCTGGAAGACTACTTCACAGCAACGGAGCCCCAGTATCAACCTGGTGAAAACCTGTAAGGCCTGGGTCAGCAGAGAGAGGCCTTGTCCAAGAGGCCTCCGCCCCCTCCCCATTAGCTTTCAATTCCGTAGCCAGCTGCCCCAGAGCAGCAGCGAGAACCGTCCAGGATCAGATTGCATGTGACTCTGAAGCTGATGAACTTCCATGGCCCTCATTAATGACACTTGTCCCCAAATCCAAACCTCCTTTGTGAAGCATACAAGACAGAACCTTGTTATTTCTCAGACTTTGGAAAATGCATTGTATCGATGTTATGTAAAAGGCCAAACCTCTGTTCAGTGTAAATAGTTATTCCAGTGCCAACAATCCTAGTGCTTTCCTTTTTTTAAAATGCAAATCCTATGTGATTTTAACTCTGTCTTCACCCAATTCAACTAAAAAAAAAAGTATTATTTTCCAAAAGTGGCCTCTTTGTCTAAAACAATAAAATTTTTTTTCATGTTTTAACAAAAACCAATCAGGACAGGTGTTTTTTTTTTGTTTTTGTTTTTGTTTTTGTTTTTTCGTATAAATATGCATACATATAATATATTTGTCCCTGTACATATACCATGTGGATGCTAACATGGAGACCACGGCCAACCTGGGCCACAAAGCTTCAGGACCCAGAGTGAGGATTTTACTGCAAAATCAGCATAAAAGCACTGGCGTTATTCTGAAAACCAGTGACCTCATTTTTGGCTTTTGCAAAGCATGATTTTTTTAAAATTTGGATTGTACTCTTTTGGTTCTTGACTGTACCTATAGATGGCTGTGACTTGACTCTTTTCAGCTCTCGAGCTGAATTCGCAAGTTCTGTTTCCAGTATTTGTTTTGACTTACTGCGGTTTGTTCTTGAAACTTAAAAGTGAGCATATTTAAGCAAGCAAACGGCCAATTACTACCAGGGGAACTGGAAGATGGATAACACACAAACTTCTTGTATAAAAATACGAATGCCGAAATGTTTCAAACTTTTTTATTTAATAAATCTTGTAACCACATTTAAATGTTCTAAAACCCATAGCATTGTAGTCATGGCAACCTGCTAAACTTTCTCATGCGACTAAAACTTATAGGGAAGGTGAGGGTGGGGGTTGTACATTTCCCATTGTAAAATAAGTGTTTTAAATGTCCTGTACTGCTAATGAAATGACTTTCTATATGTCCAAGAGTTCTCCAGTGGAATAACTATGCACTACTTTACATTTCATGGGGATGCACAAAAAAAAAAAAAAAAGTATTACATTTTTAGTTGCTGTTTGTACCAACCTTGGATTACATGTTTAACAACAACAAATCTAAAAGCCTATTTCTATTGAGTTTTTAATACTGAGTAGCAACTCGGAAGTCTTACTTCTTTTTTTGTTATGATTTATTTGTGAGTTTACATTTTTAAATTGTTTAACTTTCTTAATTTAGTAATTAAAAAGAGAGCGTTTTACATTTGAATTTTTTTTTTGTTCATTTGTTTAAATCATTGAAGGTACTCCAGTAGTGACATATCTGTTCCGCACCAGGTGGTAAGGAGTCACCTGGTGAATTTACCCATTGTGCAATGATTTCCGAATGACAGAAACATTCAGGACACCTGGAGTGGTTTGTTGGTTTTTTTTTCCCCCAGAAAGTCTGGGCCATTGTCTCGTTAATTCAGAGAACTGCTAAAGCCAGACTAGGCATACCTTAACATTTTAATTTGTCAGACATTTTCTCTAACTGGAATTTTCTGTGTCCCACCTGTAGGAGACAGAAACAATTACAAGGAGAATCTTTCTTGTCCTGGAGTCACTATATACATTTCCCAAGGTCCCTCCAGCTCTGTAATGAAGTTGCTACGCAGGGAAACAAGCTGGTCGAAGGGGCAGTGGGTAGTCCTGGCTAACTGTCCAGGCCTGGCTCTGCACTCATTCAGCTGCGTGACCTTGAACATCAGCCACCTGGCATCTCTCGTTTTCAGGGCCCATCTGTAGAAATGAGGGAGCTGGATAAGATTCCTACAGATCTAAGATCCCGTGATTCTAAGATCACTGGTATTATGTGGAATCATGGAAGGAGGACAGTTTTCTTGCTGAAATAACCATTGTATTTAGAGAGAATTTCCAACATTTAAAAAAAAAAAAAAAGGTGAAACAAAGGGATTTTCTGGTTAACCAAATCTATATGGTATTATTTTTGGTACAATTAGTACAATTCAAAATTGATAAAATTTCAAAGATCTTATTACATACAATTATTATCACATTACTGGACAAGTTATTAACACATTCTAGATATTTGTAAAGAGAACTTTGTTTTTAATCTTCACATCCCACTAGGTTGGATAATTTGCAAACATTCCCTGGAGGATTTTTGTTTATACTTTTGACTGGGTCATTTTTAAAAACCTGAGAAAGTAGTAACAACCTGTTTTAAACAGAGATTCTTTAAAAAAAAAAAAAAAAAGTCTCTTCAAATTATAGCCTTTAATTCAATTGAGTTCATCATGGATTCTCTGCTGTGAAGCAAAACTAAGGATTTAGGTTAACTGGAAGGCATTCTCCCGAAATACAGCATGCTGGGACTATTCTGGAACACTCAGAGTGGGGTTGCAGAATAATAGTAAAAGCATAGCTATAAATATGAAGAAATCAGATCAGCGAAGTTTCGGGTTTTTTCTTCCAAGAAGCTAATATGCTACCAAGAGCTGTTCCAGTCCAGACAAAGGAAACAGCCCCTCCAGAGGGGCCCAGCACCTCCCAAGAAGCCTCTCTCTCCCTCACACACTGTAGAAGCTTGCTATAAGCTGAATTCTCTGACCAGAAAGTTCTCTTGTTAAGAAACTAAGGTATCTTGAAGGTATCTCAGCAGCAAATGATGGTGAAATATTTTTTGTCCTTGGTAACCTTGTAGTGAATAAGTACTTGCTCTGTTCCTTTAGGAGAGCTGGCATTCGGCATTGTTGTGCTGCATAGGGAGACTTCCTAATAAACTCTTTTTATTTTCTTAATGTCAAATAATAAACCTACTGGAGAAGACAGTTTGACAAAGCTCAGACATTGTAAATGTGACAAAGTGATTTCTGTTCACCCATGCTGACTGGGCTCACACTCTCCTCACTGGGTCCTCTGAGGCCATTGCATTCAGGGTGCACTGAGGGTCTGGGGGGACCAGAGAGCCCACAGTAACTACAGGGGCTTCCATATATTAGGGCATCAGGGCATAGACGCAGGCGAACACTGCACTTGGCTCTGCCTTGATGATGGCAAAGAAAGGTATATGGAGAACCAGGCAGTTCCATGAGAAAAGTTAAGTTATTCATAATTGTTCAAAAACAACCACACTTCTGAAGATTTCCTGACAAGCGCCAGAGGGTGTTTAGCTGCCTTGAGAAAGACAGGAATCCTCCTGTGGCTAAATCTTGGCACCAGAGGATTTTTCCAGTAGCACTGGAGCTGCGAAAATTTTATCTGAAGTTTCCAACAGGACCTCGAGAATGTACACCGTATTAATTGGAATGGTTCTTTCATGAGTCTTGAAAGAAGGTAAGGTTTTCAGCAGTATGCAGAGGAGAACTACACCGAAACCCGCTGCGTGAGGAATGACATCGGTACTTGTGTCATGGCTCAGGACAAGAGAACCTCGCTTGACAGAATAGGCATTTCCTAAGAAGTTGTATTTGAATAAAATGGTGTTTGATCAATTTGTTCCTGAAAGATATTTTAATAAATGTTGATGACTCTTGATGGTTTTCTTCCCGCTATATATTATACTATTGGAATTCAATTAGACTGTTCAAAATATATTCTAGAAGGAAGAAAAGAATGGAGGGAAAGGAGGAGAAAAGAAAGAAGACAGGAGAGGGAAGAAGAGAGAGGGAGGGAGGAAATAATTTGGGGGGAAGGAAGTTCAAACAAATTTTTATTCTAAAAATGATATGGTGGGGTACAGATTTACTGAAGCAGATACCAGTAACATGTTTATTTAATTCCCCCAAAGTAGATTATGACTACAGAGAAGAAAATAATGAAAAATTAACATCTTTAATATCTTTGAAATATCATATGGACCTTCATAATTTATATATACCTGTATTCCCAGAAAATTTTTATAATAAATTTCTAAAGCATACCTCATTCTTTCTGAACAAGCGAAATATTCAAAATCCCATGGCTGGTGGGGAGAACATACCTTTATTCTAAAAATTAATTCTGAGGACTGAAAATAAAAATAAGTGATTTTCCAGTGTGGCAAGGACTCTTCTAAGGAGAATGAGATTGGTGACAAATGAGTGCTCTCTCAACAGCCAGAACGCCATGCTCCTTTCCAGAATACGTACTACTAATAATAATACTCTTTTAATAATTTGTTCAATACTACGGCTCTTCTTTTCATGCATTTTCCCTGCCAGCCTATGAGCTCTTTGAGAACAAACTGCCTGACTTGTTCACATATTCTCCCTGCACCTAGAGCGGTGATGAGCCGATGGTAGGTGTTCAAGGGATGGATGGCTAGATGGAGGATGCTGCCCAGTGAGATCGACCTGGCTGACCTGCAAATGATACACTTACCTAAGAAACTTGCTGAGCACACCTGGCTTTGCTACAAGCTGCCCAAGGCACTAGCCCTGACTGTTGTGAATGTGTTGTCACCAGTCTTCATCACACGATTTGACCCAGCCTATAGCGTGAAGTGAATACTGTTAGTGTTTCCCAAACCTCTCCCCAGCACTCATCCCAACACCAATGGAAATAAACTTGTACCCTCTCAGACCTGGAGCCTTCAAGGTCTCATTTTAACTTTGTAATTTTATGAAAACTTGATATTCTACTCCAGAAATATCTTTGTCTTTATATGAAATTATTTTCCCAGACCTTCAGGTTGTGCATTGCTAACCAATCTATGGCTTGTAGTACCCCTGCACACCTCTGCAGGACCAGGCTCTTCCTGTGCCCTGCTAGAGAAGCACAGCGTGAAGATGTCCATGCAATATTACTGCAAACGTGAAAATACTGTAGTTGAAAGTGGTAACATTAACTCCTATTAATATGAATTATCTTATCTCATTCCCAGCAAAGAAGTGCCCCCTGACTGATAATGGGACAGAAGACAAGAGGGTTTGATGATGGAAAGAGGAAAACTGTCCAGAGCTGCCTGGAAGTGCATGTCTGGTCAGGTCAGCCTGCTTGTCCAAGATGGCAGCAAACGGGAGTAGACATGATGGGGATGGGGGACAAGAAGGAAGAAACCTGAACTTAGATGAGAGGAGTCCTTTGCCAAGGCTGTTCGAGGCAGTGGAATGATGGTGGATATGACTGTGGATATGGGTAAGGACATTCATTCATTCTCCAAACATTTGTTGGATACTCATTAAGGGCCAGACCCTGTGCTTAGCACTAGAAGATCAAAGAGACGATTAATATTACCAGTCCAGTGAGGATGGAGACCCATAGAAATGGTTGCGGCAAGTTCTCTGCTAGGTGGAAACACAGGTGGCAGCAAAAGAGTGCCATCCAGTCTAGAACGGGGAGTGCAGGGGAGGCTTCCTAGAGGAGGAGATGCCTAAACTCAGTCTTAAAGGACAAGTAGATTATGTACTGCTTAATGGTAACCCCAGTGTTTTTTGCCTTGGGATGTGTTTCCTTCTACTATCCAACCCCCATAAGGGGCTGGCCCATGCTTTAAATAGAGAAGGTGCTCAGAAAATGCATCTAAATGAAGAAAAACCAAAACCATGTCTACAAATTCTCTATACTCTCTCTCTCTCTCTCTCTCTCTCTCTCTCTCTCTCTCTCTCTCTCTCTCTGGTGCACACACACACACTCACACACACACACACACACACAAAGGTATACAGGTACATCATTTATTCTGATTAGAGGGATACTAACTGGAGGGTAGATAATACCATAAAAGGACAGAGAGTAAGGTTTTAAGCAGATTATTGGCTCCAGTGTCCCAACTGGAATGTAGTTTGAAATATATTTATTGAGTATGAGAATAAAAGAATTGTTGGGAAGGAGGCTTGTAATAACTCCTCACTAACTCCGTTGAAAATGATTAGTAGGGGTTTTTCTCCCATTTATGAGCCCATTGTCATTCCTCTCCTTCTATATACTAGGCTATTTTGCTTCAATCATCATGCAATGTGTAAACTCATGAAAAAAGGTATATACTAGCATTTGTGAGGTGGTCTGGTTGCTTTGTTTTGAATTTTTTCCTTTGGTTAATTATCAAGTGTTTCCTATGTAATAATCAATGAGTAGCTAATTGGAAGCAAGAGAGAATGAAATGGATATAATCAGATAGTGTTTTTTAATGAAACGGGTACATGTAATACTATGGGGAAATATTACTAAATAGCAAGAGATTTTAATCTTTTTTTTTTTTTGCTGTGTGTTTACAAAGAATCCATGTAAAGCCACTTATGAACTACATCCAAGTATGTGAATTCTTTCACTTTTAGACTCCGCCCAAGGAGTGAGCCCTGGAAGATACCAGGAGCAAGGCGGGGCCTCTGGAAGGTCACTTGGGAACCCAGACTACCCTCAACGGAGCCAGAAGGTCTGTCAATTCCCAGAGAGCAGCAAGAAAATGGTGAGCAAGTGGCAGCAGTTGCCTAGAGAATTAGAGAATGAATAACAATGCTTTCTGGTAAATTAACCATATTAGATTGTGCACAGCAAAGTGATGGAAAAACCCTGTTAAAAACTGAATAATAATTTGCCCACATCATTTATGTAAAGTGAATAATTTTCCTACTTCAGTGGACTTTAGTTTGATTTAAAATATGAACAACTCCAGTACTGTTCACCACAGCATAATATGTGAGATCATTGGGAAGAGGAATCAGACTATAATCAGACAATCCTCTGTGAGCCACTTCACCCACTCCTCTCACCTTCAAATTTTGGAAAATATTTGTTTGTGGGTTCCTGAAGGTCTCAAAGTGAAAGGCATTCATCACTGTCAATGCTATCACTAACCGTGACCTCACCATGGTTGAGAGGGGGGGAAAGCAATGCTTCATTCTAGTCAGTATTTCTCTGCTCTAATTCAAATAAGTACTTGAATTTGAATTGTAGAGAAAATGGAAATGTAGCAAAGCTATACTTAAAGCAGTAAGCCAAGAACAAAAACAACATGCATGCAGCCAAAGGAGACCTTGGAAAATACATAGATAAAACAAAAAGCTATGCTTGGCTGGGACTCTGTTTGAGAATCAGATGCAAAATGGAGAACACTATTCCCACTATAAAAATTTTACAATCTGCAATATCCAAAATAAAAAGGCATCATGTAATCCACCTTGACATTAAGAAGCCATGCTATTGCTCTGAATTATGATATTTGTTCATGACTAATGTAGGTGTTTTAGAACCAGAGAGGTCAGAGGTGGGGTGGCAATCCATAGGTGTCTCAGAGACCATTCGCTTCAGCGGTGCACTCCCATGTCAATCACTGTTCATTTTCCTTTTCTCCTCACCCCTGCGCCCCACCCCCACTAGAACCACAGAATTTTTATTTAGGTATTCACTCATTCTCTTCATCCCCATCTCCCCACAAAGGACCATTGTTTACGTATTAAAGTCAGCCCTCAGATTTTGACCTTTCGGGGCAGATCTGTGGCTGGTTCTGTCTGCTCCTCCTTGTTGGCCTATCCTGCTTTTCTCTATAACCCTGATGGCCCCAAGAGACTGAAACTTGAACCCCCAAATCTCAACACTTCTTATCTCTTGGGTGCCAATTTTGGTTGGGCAAAGGAGCCTTCCCTATTCCTAATAGTTCTCCCAACTCCTTCCTTCGCTCCCACCAACCCTTGCCCACTGGCCTAAGATTTATTAGACACTAGTTTTGTCCCTATGCCCTCTGCCACTAGCTATAAATTGCCTTTTTGCAAATTACCCCACCTCAAGATACTTTGTAGTCATCACCAGAAAATTATTGTAATAAATATGCCAAGAGATGATGTGAATGGCGCCCTCTGGACTTGTGTGGTACACAAATGGCACAATGGTCTGTGACGTTTCTGAAATCACTTGAGCTATCCCGGAGCCTGTGTAAAAGCTTCAGAGCCACAGTACATCAGTCTTGACTTTTTATGACAGTTTGCAATTTCAAAATTAAAATCTTTCAGCCATGGTCAGAAATTGCCGATGGGCAGTTTCTGGAAGAGACGAAGAGCCCACAGGCAGCAGTACTTATTAGAGTAAAAGGCTTTTTATTCAGCCCAAGATTTGGCCTGCTGGCTGGGCAGATATAGCCTAAAGCACATCGGGTAGGTTTTCAGGAAACACCAGAGTTAGAAAGCTGTTAAGTCTGAATGTTGGAGGTTCAAGGGGGTGGTGGACTTGGCCTATACTTAGGTCAAATATTATCCACCCTTGGGATTGGCTGCTTCATTGTTTGTTGATTGTCCTATCTGGTCCCCTCCCTCCTTCGCATTCAGTACAGCCTACACGTTCTGGTGATCTCTTGCTGCAAGACAAACCACCCCAAAACTTAGTGGCAGAAATAGAAACAGTCATTTATTTTATTCACGAGTCTCCAATTTGGGCAGGGCTCATCAGAGACATCTCTGCTCCACACGGCATCAGCTGAGGCAGCTCAGATGTGGCTGGAGGAACTGCTTGCACAACGTCTCACACACATGGCTGGTAAGTTTATGCTGGCTGCTGCCCAGGAGCTCAGCTAGGGCTCTTGGTGATATTGGTGAGGACTTTGGTTCTTTTTCACTTGGGCTCCCAGGTGGCTCGGTGGGCTTGCTCACATGGCAGAGCCCATGTTAAGCCACTAGTTCAACCACCCCAGATTCTTTATGGAGCAGACACAAGCTGCCCCCTACTAGTCCTGGCCAAATTTAAAATTTCCGAGCCAAATAAACGACTGTGGTTTTAAGACACTAAGGTTTATTTTGCAGCAATAGATCACCAGAATGTAGAGGTTGGGCTAAACGTAATATGAATCCATTCCCGCATCTCTCTCAGATGCCTCCTGGTGCTACAGAGTCGAGAAAACTAAAAACTACATCCTCAGACTCTCTTACCATTAGGATCATGAGTGTCAATTAGGCTATACCAATTGGACATACTTGCACAAATTTAGGAAGGCAGAAGTAAGACCGAAGCCAATTTCCTGCAGGTTTTAGCTGTTTTCTGCAGGAAAACAAGGTCATGGAGCCACCAATGTTCAATCTCCAACTTCCTGAGTATCAAGAGTCCAGTTGTGGGGGGGTGGCAGTGGCTAGGCTCCACATCCCAACATGCTGGCAGATGTGGTGGTGGCAGCAATGGCGTTCTGTTCCTGGCTTTCTGCCCCCTTTCTGACTGTTGTATTGCAGCTATGGTGTTCTTGAGGTCAACAGCTCCAGGGGCAGCTTCTTGAATTCCACCTTCCTGATTGTGGCTGAGGAGGCAGCTCTCCTGGTAGATCAGTTCTGCCGCATTCTGAGAGTCATTCTCAAGGTCCAGCATAGAGCTCTCTCTCCAAATCCTTCCAACAAGTTTGTAATTTGCCATATTAAATCCCCTTTTGCTTAAAGTCCCTAGCCTGGTTTTAATTTTTTACATTAAACCTTGCAGCTGGTACCCAATTGATCCCCAAAGTTCTGCGCCTTCTCCGCCATTCTTTTGTTCTTGCTTACTTGCTTGCTTTTGCTCATTTAATCATCCCTTTAACAAGTATTTATAGAGGACTTACTATGTACCATGCACCATGTTAGATCCTGGAGGAAAATCTGTTAACTAAACAGTTATGGCCTCACCCTCATGGAAGGAGCTAGGATAAAGACTAGGAAATAGCAAACTACAGTCCAAGGGCCAAATTGGCCCCCTACTTGTTTTTGTACAAAAGTTTTCTTGGAATATAGCTGTGCCCTTTCATTTATGTCTTGCCTATGGCTGGTTTTTCCCTACAATGGTAAATTTAGATAGTTGCAACAGAGACTATATAACCCACAGAGCTGAAAATATTTACTACTTGGCTTTTTACAGAAAAAGTTTGCCAGCTCCTTCATTAGACGAATAAAACTCCAACTCCTGTTGTCTTCCACATCCAGTCTGTCAGCTCCGCATACACCACACGCCAAGCTCCAGGCTCGATTCTGAGCACTTCATGAGAATCGCATCATTTAAGTCGCACAACAACCTTTGAGACATATTGTTATTGTCTTTTTTTCACAGAGAAGGAAAGTGAGATTTAGAGAGATTTGGGCTTGGGCGACTGGGTAGATGGTGACAGCATTAACAAGATACAAGACCTAGGAAGAGGCACAGAAAAGAGTCAGGAGATGACAGATTCAGTGTGCACTCGTAACACAGAAGGCACTGACAGACATCCACAAGAGGCTGTCCTAGCTGATTTTCCTCCTTAATGTGATAGATTTTAAGTCTGGACTAATTTCAGGTTCAAATGACAATTGTATCACTTATTAGCTGTGTGAATTTGAGCAAGTTACTTCATACCTCCAAGCTTCTTTGCCTCAGTTTCCTCATAAGTAAAATGGGCTCTTGTGAAAACTAAATAAAATAATATGTGTACATCATTTAGCACAGTACCTGGTACATAATAGACATTTGATCCATGTGGGCAACTTCCCCTTCATCTTCAGTCTATCCTACACATGGTGGAGAGTAACCTGAAAACCACAGCTTTGATTGTGCTGTTCTCCTCAAAACATGTGATAGTTCCCACTGACCCCCACTAATGGAAGAAGACATGATTGGAGGGCCTGCCCAGCCCACACTCCTTTTTTAAATTCCCCCACATATACTACAATCTCTGTTGAAGGCCATGTTTTTACCATGTAACCTTTCCCCCACCAGAACAGCTAATGATTCCAGAGGCAGATGATTGATCCAGAGGAACCAGTCCACTGACTGGCCACTAGCAAATAGAATTGTCTCCCTTGGGTTGGAACCAAGAATAAAGAGGCCGTAGTGATGAACCCTGGGCCTACAGAGTAGGTTGAGTCAGGGCCAGAGTTGGCTCCATGGGGAAAGAGAGGACACAGTCTGCAGAAGGAAGCAGTGGCTGGAGATCAAAGGCCACCAGAAAGAGAATTAGAGCTCAGAACCACTGCTGTCTGTGCTTCCATATCAGGAGGCCCAACTCTACTTTCTTAGCACCATTTCTATGAGCTTTCTCGAGCCCTTGCAGTACACCATATCGTCATTTGAGCTAATTCAAGGGAGATTAGGCCTCTGCAGTCCAACTTCACTGTTTTGCCAGCCCTATCTCTCCCTTCAACTCGACCATCACTCCCACCCAAGATCCTGACTACACCGAATTGTCTACAACTCCTCGAGCATGCTCTGCACTGCTCCAGTCTTTTCCCATGGCCTAGAATGTTCTTTTGCCCTCTCTCCTCTTCCTAACAGCCTATTCATCCTTTGAGTCCAAAATCAAGCATCTCTTCCCTCACGAAGCCCTCTCTGGTCTCTCTGATCCCGAAATCATAAGCGATGGCTTCCTCCTAAGAACAACCTGTACTTGGCTTCTAGTCTCTCCATGTCGTTCATTGCACACCTCTCTCTGAGCTTTCCTCCTTACCTCTATGAGAGTAGGAACCTTTCCTCCTTACCTCACTGAGATTAGGAACTTGGCACGCATTAGGCTTTCGGATATTATACCAAATTGAATCTAACAGTTG